>NW_028270183.1:86960803-87283425 GCF_037043375.1 Chiloscyllium plagiosum
TTTTCCTTGTACGATTTATTTCGCTTTGTGGTTTCTGCGAGTGGGCTTGTAAACCACACAAGCTTGTGAGTTCATTCCTCACTGTTCCTTAACTCCAGCCAAACAGACTTTACATCTTTATTTCCTGAATCAAGGTAATCGCTAACCATTGCATAAATGTCATTAAAACTTCGGTATTTCACAGGCCTCTGTATATCATCTTACAATATTAATTAATCCTTTACTGTATTGCAGTTGCGCATAAGAAGAGAAAAATAGAATCGAGAATGGAGGACCTCCGCTTCACACATCCGTTATTGAAGCGAAAATGCAGATTACTGCCCATGATACGATCGTGGAAGCATGTGCTGAACCCTCAGGAATCACAGAATAAGTGCAGTGCCACAGGGCATGTCAGGGACAGCACCAGAAAGACAACAGAAATGCTGCTATGAACTCCTATTTTGGATGTATTTCTCAATGAGCAATAGAGTGTTACATGTGTTCCATCAGGGGTTACCTCACACAAAGAAGTAACCAGTGCTGCAGACGGTCATATCATCCGAGTTCCAAGCCCTGGAATCAGAGACATTCAATATTCTGTGCATAACTGCAAGGAACAGCTGTCCGAGGCGTTTACAGTCCCGGTGAAATTACGAATGCAGCTCTCTAGTTGTCAGCCTCTTTCTCCTTTGTCGTGTTTCGTGCAGTCCCTGCATGGAATCTCGTCAACCACGTTTGACCTGCACATGATGCGGATTGGGCCTTGTTTTCTCGTGAGTTGTTGTCTGAATGAGGCTCTCGGTTTCTGTGCTGTCATAAGTCCGAGTGTTCAGAAGAATCTGGATATCGTTTTCCAGAATTTGTTTTTAATACAGGGAAGCATGATTTAAAAATTACATCAAAGCATATCCTCGCTGCGAACTTTGTGTGCCATGCATCTGCGAATGAAGGTGTGTGGATATTGGTTCTTGGCAAAGAATTTGTGTGGGCGTCAGTCCAGCAGTCCCTCGTCGCAAAACGTACAAACGGCAAGGGCCACACATTCGACTAGAATAGCACAACAATAATAGGACAGGGCAAGCAGAAGACAGCCAGACAATTCCTGGAAGCAGGGCACATATCTACGGATTCCATCCGTTGGACCCAATCTGCAATCCCAACAAATGGAAGCAGCGAGAATGAAACCAAATGAATTCGGACCAAAACATAGGAGCAGCGCTTCACAGGAACCTCTGTAGCGCTGAGAATGTCACCCAGACAAGTGACATCTTCTCGAGTCACCGAACTTTTCAACAAGAACTCCAGAAGCATCCGAACTTCACATCTTTCTGCTCCAAAACATTCCGCTTTTCCACAATAGAGAATTGCACACTCAACTACCGCGTGTAAGATGAGAATACCAGCCCCTACACTACCAAGGGCGGCAGTAAGAGCGAGGGGAAACAGCTGCCACTGTCATTCCACAGCTACAAACGCTCTTTTTGAAAGGTACATTTTCGTATGAATGTCGGGGCAGCAATAGAATATGGGAACTTAACAGCCCGCGCTGTGTATTCATATTCTGGACAATGTGAGTTGTTCACAGTTTTCCCTAAAAGTGAGTGGACGTCGTTATTTCACCGCTGTTGTGAAGCCAGATCCTGCACTAAATCTGCTCCCTCGTTTTTTGTTGTTGTGGCTAAAAGTTGGGCAATCGCAACGTAAAACGTTGTTATATTTCTCTCATATCCTTAATTACTGTTCTGGTGAGGGTGGCTGGAGATTAGCTCGCTCGATCAGGTGGAGGCACCAGCGCATTGTTGAGCTAATTTAATCGAGAATATAATTGGTAATATTCACTTTGCATGGTACATTTTTCTGTTATGTTTTATGTTACTTGAGCACTTTCTGTTACTTGGCAATGCACTAAATCTCCAGAATGTCGGGAAGCTCCGTTTGGAATTGCTTCGGTGCTATTTGTGTGAGCAGTTCTGGACATACACGTCTCGCACTGCCTCACAGACAGAAGTAACGAGTTTGTGTGTCTGATAATGACTCTGCCTTTTGAGTTTTGCACCTGGTCCACGTTAAGAGCTGTCAGTTTTGGATTCACTGGAGAGTTGATGGGACAACACGATTTGTGAAGTTTTTTTTAGTCAACGAAATTATTTGATGGAGAACTTGGGAATGTATCAAGGAGAATGATCATTGTCTGTAAATGTCTGGAAAACATTCCTCTCTGTGTCATTTCAAAACATTACGCCTCAAGAAAAAATAAAATTCAAGCACGCTGATATAGTAACAAACAGCATGCGTTTTTGCAAGTGGTCTATTCAAACTGTTGTCAGGTACTGGAGTGTCACAGAATTGCCGAGCACGGAAGCAAACCTTCCTATCCAACTAGCACCTGCTGAACAGATGACCGTAACTAATCTAAACATATTTGCCAATATTTGTCCCTTATCTCTCCGAACACTTCCTGTCTGTATACCCATTTAGATGCCTTTCGAGTATTGTGAGTGCACCAATCCCTGCCACTAAATTTGGCAATTTATTCGACATGCACAAAAATGTCTGTATTAAAAACAAGTGTCGCTCACATCCCTTTCAAATTGTACTGCTCTCACATTAAACCTATGCTATCTCGCTTTAAACTCACGTGACTTCTGAAAAAGTGTAGATTGACTATGTTCTCTGCTCCTCTACCTCATGATTTTGTAAACTTTTCCAAGGACATCCCTCAGGCCTGAAGCTCCGGGGAAAACTGTCGAAGAATATTCAGCTTCTCGCTAATGTCCACACTGTGCAAACCTTTCAAATCGTTGTAATTTCTTTTTAATTATGCGAAGGTATTCAAAGAAAGTGCCAGGGGAAATTGCCCGAAGTGAAGAGATGCTGAAACATTAGTCTTGATAGGTTTGGCGCTTAGTTATCGTCAGGGAGCGTCGCTGAGTGGTTTAATGTAGGTAAAAACAATGAATACAGATGCTGGAGACCAGATTCAGGATTAGTGGTGCTGAAGAGCGCAGCAGTTCAGGTAGCATCCGAGGAGCAGTAAAATCGACGTTTCGGGCGAAACCCTGGATTCCCTGAAGGGCTTTTGCCTGAAACGTCGATTTTACTGCTCCTTGGAAGCTGCCTGAACTGCTGTGCTCTACCAGCACCACTAATCCAGAGAGGTTAAATGTGCTGGGTTTGGGGTCCAATGTCTATTGCGTCGTGGGTTTGAAACCCAACTTTGCAATAGAACAACAGCAGGCAGCTTTTTATGACAGAACTACACAGGTCCTGATATTGTTTTATGGGTGTGTTTGTTACTCCTCGGGTCTCTCACCCTCTCTGCGGTAAACACGGGTACATGAGCAACTGATTCTTAAAATAATGAGAACTACTGCTGTCCACATTATTCCTGTCCGTTGGACCCAATCTGCAATCCCAACAAACGGAAGCAGCTGGAATGAAACCAAATGAATTCGTACCAAAATATGAGGGCAGCGCTTCGCAGGAACCTCTGCAGCGCTGAGAATGTCACCCAGACAGGTGAGGAAAAGTCTGCAAACCATCTTCCTCGCGTCACCGAACTTTTCAACAAGAACTTTCGCTGTCCTCTCGAGCGCTGTGCGTTTGGATGTGTACACGCACAATTTTGCTGCCAGTTGCTGTGTCTCAAATGGTCAGAGCATTTGGCCGAAATGTTGGTTCTCCAAGCCGAAAAACAGCACAGAGCTGTACATCTCTATAACTCTATGACTCTAAGTATTGAGATCGATCATCTTCTGACAATACAACCACGAGAAGTCATCCATGATTGACCCTGAGTCCGCAGTGAGTGAAACGGTCACGTGCAGCAGAATGTGACCCCACTCTCTACAAGCCCCCGCTGCCAACAAAAAGGGGCCACTGCGGTTTCAGTCAGCGGCTTCCTGCCCATACCTGGGACACAGCTCATGGAAACTCCTTCCTCAGGAACGGCTGTTACCGTGTGAAAAGGTAAAACATTCTAATTCAAATTGGAAATGGCTTCAGAAGATTGTTACTGTTTTTAAAACATTTTATAGTCAGAATTCCTGCCTCGAATATGAGAAGTGGTAAACTTTGTAGGCAGGTAGAACAAAGAAAGTGTTGATGGTGAGGACTGTATCTCTTCAGCAGATGGGATTCCCTACACTCTAATCAGAAATGATTTGGTTTCCTGAGGTGTTTTCCCGATTGATTTGCAGTCTGCCAGATTGTCTGGGAATCACTTCGGCGACCTAAGGATCAGGGTCAAAATATGAAAATATTAACAGAGAATCGTAAATCCCGGGGCAAGGCCTAAATGGATTGTAATGGTCTAAAGGAATAAATCTGAAAATTGATAGACTTGAAAAATGTTATTTGCAATGGGGAGGAATGAACGAGATTTTTGAAAATTGCCGTTTCAGCTGAATTAAACTCAGTATGAAATGATAAATTAACCAACATCAATCCTGTCCTGGCTCGCTCAGTCGGTAGAGCTTGAGACCTTAATCTCAATGGTGTGGGGTCGAGACCCACGCAGGGCGCTGTTGTTTATTAATAGGTATGCCGCTCTCCATTAATGTTGCAAGAGCGAATTCGCTCGCTGAGGCAGGTTTTGTTGACACATTTTTCCTCCGTTTTTGATCATCTCTTGGATTCTGAGTGAAAACTGTCTCCACTGTACTGCAGGTGCAAGAGACAAGGTTATCAGTTCAGCCGAATATGCTTTAAACGATGTCCCTTCCAAAACGTGAGGTACCATTCCAAACGTGCCCCAACCAAAATGTCCAGAGACGTCGAATGCGAATGGCCACATGACAGTGACAGCTGCATGTCAAAGGGTGCTGCAATAGAATTAACTGAATGAGAATGCTCTGATGGAAACCGAATGGAACTCTCCCTGAAATTTTCCCAATTCCCTCGGTAAATGATGCTGTTGTGCACCCATATGGGTTTACATTATGAACAGCTTATTGTCAGGAACACGGATGGGGGTGATGCAGGATAGTGAGGTTTCCGTGTGGGTCACAAGTGATTTGTTCAAACAGGGAATTCAAACGTCCACAGAGCAGACATAGCTGATTGGTCCAGGATCACACTTCTCCCTTCTGTTTCAGTACCAACAAAAGAAATTGCGGGAAAATCTCAGCAGGTCTGGTAGAATCTTGGAATGGAAAACCGAGTTAAGTCTTCAGGACCAGTGACACTTATTTCTCCATGTCCGTCCCCGTATACCTTTTTATTGAATATCTCCTGACTCTCAACTTTATACTCAGTTTATCTTTTATTACTCCGTTTCCAAACATTCTCCCAGCCTCCAAATTTAATAGCAGAACTGTTTCATCTCTCACCTCGCCGAGTTATGAGAGGAGGACTTCGAAATGCACGATTAACTCTGTTTCTATTTCGTTCGATACTGGATGGCCAGAGGCCAGAATGCATTAGAGGACAGTTAGAGCTTTCAGCCCATTTGGTCTGCCGCCGTTCGATCATGACTCATATCATTCCCAAACCAATTTTCAGCCTTCTATCTGTGACACTTAGCTCCCCTGAATTTAGGATCCAGTCTTTTTCCCAGAGTGCGAATGAAACCATCCCAACCGTCTCCACATCTGCTGGCAGCTGTTACACAGTATCTGTGTGTGATCGAGCTCAGTTTCAGTCCCACACAGCAAACACATCTGTTCTGAGCAATGCAATCCCCGCTGCATTAGAGATCGATCGGGTCTCTGACCCCACGGTTTTTCTGCGAGGCAGTAGTTAGCTCCTTCACCACCCACGGCAAGGACCGGTGTTTCAAAATGTGGGGACAAAGAACGACAGGCACAAGAGTTTGTACAGGTTCGGTCGAAAGGGTTGTTGTCAACTTCAGTGGAGTCCCTGCTTCAGAGTCTGGGTTTGAATCACCCAGGCCTGGATAAAATTCCAAGTCAGGAAATGAAGATTTATTTCTCCTCTTCTTGTGGCTAATCTGAATGAAAACCATTTTCTGCTTCCACAGAGAGCACAGACCCGGTTCTGCCAGAAGGAATCCAGTGATTGTTTGCATCCAACTGGAATCAGAAAGACATAGAGATGCACTGCAGGGAAACAGACCCTTCGTTCAAACCTGTCCATGCTGACCGGAAATTCCAACCCAATTTGTCCCTCTTGCCAGCACACGGCCCATATCCCTCCAAACCCTTCCTACTCATCTACCATTTCAAATGCCTCTTAAATGTTGCAATTGTACGAGCCTCCACCTCATCCTCTGGCAGCCATGGTAGCACATACACGAATAAATTGTCACTGCAAATCCCCTCTAAGGATCTCGCCTTTCAGAGCTGAAACGATCTTGCTGTTGATTCAATGTCGCTATGTCTAATTCTTGGAACTTCATCCCGATCGACATCATGACTGTATCACTGTGTTGAGCACATCGAGGACGAAGTAAAGTAACTTACCATCTCAATCTCTTGAGTAATTGTTTTTGGGCAGTGAAGCCTATCCCAAAGACGTGCATTCTCCAGAATTTCGTTTGAAAAAGCTGCAGTTCCCAAGTGGATACCCGAAAGTGATCCGGAACAAGTGTAAAGTTTCGAAGGGAAATTAGGATAAACTGAAAGTCAATGATGACTGTGATGAATGAGGCAGAAAGTGAGTGAGGAGCTGTTGGTACAAGGATCAATGTCAGTGCTAATGGTTTAGCCCTTACTGCCCACTGTTAACACCGACTCACACACCACTCCTGGTAAATTCACCACAATTACCCTGGTCTCTTGGTATGAGTTTTCCTCTGTGCATATTCACGCGGTAAATCGGCCCAGAGATGATGAACGCATACTGTTTATCCTGTCAGGTGAAAGAGGTGAAGGCATCCGTTTGAAATCAAAGCAAGAAGAGATTGCCTCTTCCTGGACATTTTCAGTGGAGAGTCACCAGCTGTGAACTTCTTTCCTGCACAAGCAGACGTTGATATAAATTCTCATCGAGCAGCTTTATTACAGAAAGGTGGTCCGATTAACTGTGATCAAATACTTCATTAAATGCCCTTATTGATTTGAAGAACAATGTCTGCAGTTTCGTCAGTTAAAGCATATGGTAATAACCAGGCGTTAATGGTGTCAAATGCTGTCAAATGTTCTGTACATTGAAAGGTAATTGTTTAAACTTCTTGTAAAAGCCGTATTGTTTATCCAACATCGCGAAAGTGATAGTTCAGCATGCTTCTCCTGTTTGAGCTCAGTCCGTTGTTATTTCGTGCTACCAAGCCCTACCGCCTGATGTGGATCCATTAATCTATGTTCTATCCTACTAATTCAACGCAGAGTTCTTTTTACTCTGTTCGACAAGGATTTGTCTATCTCTTCTACTATTATTCTCCATCCGTCTTTTCAAGTTTTTTTTGGGAATAATGAAGAGACGCAGGAGACACTGCAGACTTGCAGGACAATGTTTTAGTAATAATGCATCCAATGAGATAATGGCTCTCATTGTCTGCTGTCACCATTCATTGATTTTAGGCAAACGGCAATGGCATCATAGAAATCCTATAATTGGAGTGAAACTGCTTTTTTTCTGTTCTTTTATGAATACTATTTAGAATTGTAAAAGATCATAACGTTTTGAGTGAACAAATGTCACCTGATCTCAGACCTAAGTAACATAGACATTACTTAGAGACTGTGAGCCCAGTTCTACACACTCTGGCCGGGCGGGGAGGAGAAAGCCACGGAACAGACTCCGATTTTAACACTTTTCCAAGAGTAGAAATGAAAAATGAGGGATATTGACAGACAGAGAGTGGGAGAATGTAGAAGAGAGTGAGATGGTACAGAGAGACAAAGGGAGACAAACAGAAATTCTCTATTCACCATGGCTGCTCATCGACAGAAAGGAGAAGAAAAAGGTCATGAAGGCCAGCCTTTCACCAACTCAGGGCAACAGCAACAGTATTACTGCTAATAAAGGAATTTTGCATTTTTACAGATGACGTCTGTCAGCTAATGAGAGATTCTGGTAAGTATGCTGTTTCACGAAGTGAAATTGACAATTACCCAGGCAATAAAACAATAAAAAGCATAAGTAGCCTGAATCTGTGATATGATACATTAAATCTCTTTGTCTCCACAGATGCTGTCAGGCCCTGCAGTGTTTCTCTGTCAATTCCTGTTGTTGATTCAGATTTCCAGGATTCACACTTCTTTGTTTTATGCTAGTCTGAATCCTGTTTGTGACAATACTCGATTAATTGCCAGTTCCATACAAAATTCCCTGCTTTGGGAAGGTTGTCAACAACATAAACGGTCAGAGGAAATCCCCCATTGCTACAGCAGTGAGAGCACTGAGTCCTTAACAGTAGACTTCCACGGAAAGTGAAATATGGCGCTGTATGTTTTCTCAATGAATCCACTTTTACGTTTTTCATTTGTGATCATTTTAGCTGCACATCAGTTTCTTTCTTTCTTCCATTTCTGTCAGCTGGGAAAAGGCCTTTCAGCCCATCTGCAGTGCGGGTATTGGACATTCATCTTTTCGAGTCCAGGAGCTACTATTTCTTGGAGGACCTTCTGCACTGCATCTCGGGTGGGGTGTGTACCACTATATTCACCTGTCTATAGATATCGGAGAAGGGTCTATCTATTCCACATCACCAGGCTTCCTCATCGCTCTTCTGAATCTTGATTATTATTACCCTTGCCATGGCACCTCCTTCTTTGATACTGGAAACCGATATCCCGTGTCAGGTGTACCTGTAGCCGTGGTGGATACTACTCAGTGCCAGTAACTGGGTACACAAGGATCTCTGCATAAATATTTATTGCCTTATTTATAGTCGTCCTGGTTACCAAACGGGCATGGGTGGCATGTAAAGGTCAACTTAACATCCTTGGTTAAGATTACCGTCTGCGGTTGTACCCCAGATACCCCTGCCTTCACAACTCGTCCTGCCATGCAGCCCCATATTTCTATGAATCTTCTAATCACTACTTACACTTATTTGGATCCGGTGTTGTCCGATGTCTCCTCAAGGTCAGCTACATGTTTGCAATGGCTGGCGTGTATCAACGTGGCTCTTTCGGCGATCTTAACAGCTATCTGTGTTGTAGGGAGCCCTTGGAACGGTCCCAGCCAGCTCTTCGCCTTCATGCTTTTGCTCCTGAAATCTTTCACCACTATCCAGTCTTCAGGTTCCAGATTATGCATCTTCCCTTCTGCTGATTGGGTGCCCTTCTTTTGATTCTGTATTTGAGACAGAAGTGTGGAGAGTTTAATACCGTAACATAACATCTCGTCCTCACAGTGGTCTGTTATCTGTCTTACAATCGGTCTTGGGCCAATTCCTGTATTGGGACACCTTCCAAACAAAATCTCAAACGTCCTAAGATTTACTCTTCTTCTCCTTCATATACATTAGCACAATTGGAAATGCCTTTGTCTATGTCACCTTTAGTTCCTCACAACATTTTGCCAATTTATTTTTAAGGGTAGTTTTCTCTCTTTCCACTACCTCACCGCTCGCTGGGTGGTAGGCACAATGTTGCCTCACCATTATTCCCAAGTAATCACTGATCTGCTGTAGAGCAATATTTATAAATGGCATGTCATTGTCGCTGCTTAGACTTTCAGGGATGCCCCATCTCGGAATTATTTCAGTTAGCAAAGCCTTGGCTACCGCACTAGCATCCTGTTTAGACGTGGGAGCACTTCCATCTCTTGGCAAAACATCGACTATTACCAAACAATGCCTTTTCCCTTCGCTGGGTGTTAGTTCAATAAACTCCATCTGTGAATGTTCAAAGTTTCTTTGGGATTGGGGGGTGTTCTGCCTGATTCATTTGTATTCCCCTCCCCACATTATTAGTGGCACAGATAACAGATTATTCACATTTTTATTATGAACAATGAGTAAATCCCTTTCTGTACCAGCGTGTTGAAATATTGTTGTACATCCCCACTTTTGACACATGGTCCTTACCGTGTGTTACTTTGGCATAGAAAGGGAATAAAGATCGTGGTAGACAGGGTTTACCATTGGGGCCACACTGCACCCATTCCCTCATTCTGCACCCTGCCCTTGTCCATTCACGCTTCTCCTTCGTTGTGGCCTGCGACTGTAAGTCCCATAAGTCTGCTTTGGATTACAAATATTTGACATACACATGTCAAACTGATCACTTGGCGGCTGATTGGCTGCCGTCCTTGCCGCTGAGTCTACATTTTCATTGCCTTGAGAAATTGAATCATAATGCTTCCTGTGGGCTTTACATGGACACACAATGATTGATTTAGGCAATCGGACTGCTTTCAGGAGGTCAGAGATCAGGCCATGTTATGTGATTGGCTTTCCAGTGGAGGTCAGAAAGCCCTTGTATTTCCACAAGGATCCAAAATTATGTACAACCCCGAATGCATATCTGCTGTCGATGTAAAAATTCACTGTTCTGCCTTCGGTCAATTTACATGCCTCAATCAAGGCAATCAGCTCTGTTGCTTGCGCTGACAGATGAGAAGGAAGTGATCCCGCTTTGACTACCTCGTGGGTAGTTGCTACATCATACCAGACACTGGCCTCGCTCTTTGCTTCTGAATACTGACCTATCCACAATAAAACGCCGTATCCAGATTCTAAATTGGCGAATCCTACACGTCTGGTCTCGGGCTTCAAACCTAAGAACTTCAACTGTTGTTCCACAAGTTGTAGTTTTGCGAGACTAGATGGCAGAGCATCGCAAGCCTACCATTCTCACATTGTTTCTCTGTTGATGCTGCGATTAAGCATTCGCTTACATACTGCAGAAGCACTGACCCCCCCGGTTAAAACAAGTGTCTCCAGACTCCTGTGTAGAGCCTCGTTAATTATGGCGGGGACTCACAGTTATCTTGAAAATGTCACGTGAAAGTATACTATTGGCCTTTGAATGGAAATGTGAACCAGAATTGAATGTTGGCGTGTAACGGTACACAAAACAAGGCATTTGCTAAATCCACAATTCAGAGCCATTTACATCCGGTGGAATTTGAGCCAATATAATATAGGGGTTGGGGACATTTGGGTTGTGCGGAATAACAGCGTTATTGATAACCTGCAGGTCATGAACAAACCTCTATTCTCCCGATTGACCTGGAAAGTTTGCCTTTTTGAACGAAAAAAAAATGGGTGTGCTCACCAGTGATTATTCACGGGGGATTATCACTCCAGCCTATAAGAGAGATTCAAAGACTGGGGTAATTCCTTGCACAGCCTCGGGTTTTATCGGTTCTTTTGCTTTGCAAGGACGATAATCAGACTTCGGGGTTATTCTTAAGGGTTCGTGTTAGCCTTTTCCCCTGAAATCAGTTGGGACCCTTCTTAATCTTGGGTCCGAGACATCTACCATAGGTAAACGCCAGACGACACTACTGGTGGGTATTACCTGGACTGCCCTGTCTTCCTGAGTTAGCCGATTTAGTATCTTCCTATACGTCCTTATAACTGCATTGAAGCAGATAACCACACCGACCCTGAAGATACAATCTTTTGTTTTTTTTGTGGCTGTCGTACCCATGGTCCCAAATTCTGACACCTGTCGCTGGATGCCTTCGCCAATGATCCGTGAGGAAAAGAGCCTTCCACATCAAAAATAAACAGGGTCTACTTAGCGTCACAGATATTTAAAAAAGTTTAAAGTGGCAGCACATCTGTGACCATTCCAATAAAATTCGCACAATAACAACTGATCAGGTTTAACCAATCTCCTGAACCAATCCTTCTCTTATGATTTGTCAGGACCATCGCGGTGTATGTGTGCTGTGCAGTGCAGCATATCTCCAGCAAGAAAATCGGTGTTAATGGGATTAACATGGCTACTTGCTTCCTGGGTGAGTGAATCGCTGAAGGAACATATCTCTCTTTGACATGCATCACGCGTCATGATTCGTATTTTCCAACCTGCACTGTTAAATCTTCTTTTTGTATTACCTGCAAGCCCGTCGGGATACTGTGCAAATCCGACCCCAGTCTCACTATGAGATCCCGAGACATCAGATATACAGAACAAGATTCTGGTAACAGAAATGAGAATTGGAATTTCTCCGCATTACTGGTTTCGCACAATAGGGGTGCGGTAAATCTCTCGCGTGTCACGAATCCTGACGCACCCATTAAGTTGAGGAAGCTTCCGTTCATCTTTATTTGCGTCGACTCTCTGAACTGCCTTGAATTATGAACTGAATATGTTGCCCTTGTATCTTCCAAAAAAGTAAGAGGTGCACCTTCCACATATAACATAGATGTAAGCATTGACTTATATGCATCATCGTTGTGCTGAAAATGTAGTTCACGCTTCGGTAACTCAGTGCTCAGTAGAGAGGTGGGACATGTTTCAGTGCCCATAAGGTTAGTAGTAGAGATGAGCATAAGCGAGTATTCGTTGCCAAGCATAAAACAAAGAGGTTTACCTATAACTTTGGGGCTGCCCACCTCCAACTCAGCCTTCCTCCATTAGTCACCCTGCTGCCCAGCCTCCAGAGCCAATTGAGGCTGTCTGGACGTGCACTGCCTCACTGAGTGGTCCATTGCTCTGCAAACAAAGCACCCGCCAGATTTACCTCTGCCAGCCCTTCTTTTCACGCAGCACCTCCTTCCAAAGGCTGGGAGACCATTTGCATCATAGTCAGCTGAGCCTTATGTGTTTGCTGTTCCATCTTTAATTTCCGTTTTTCCTTCTCTTGGGCAAGAAAGTTTTCAGCATGAAGCGCGTGGAGTTCCATCAAATTCAGGTTTCCTGTGTCCCAGGTAATACATTGGCAAAACGCCTCATGAAATGGGCGCCTGATAGCTTTCACATATTCCCTTTAAGGTACAATTCGCTTCTTCTTAGCAACACTTCAAGGTCAGTGGCCTGAAACATTCGAGTTCCTTTCCAGATAAGGAGTTGTTTTTTTTTCTACTTCCTTGGCTGTTGATATGGTAGTTTGCTGGCCTTGTACGTCTGCTATTAGTTCGGTTTAAATATACATATATTTTCTTTCTGTCTGCAACACTTGCCCTGTGCAAAGTCAGGCCCTTACTTTTTTGTTTCCCTGTGCTTTTATTGGTTTCAAAAGAAATGTTAATCTTCCATTGCAATGGACATCCCATTATTTTCACAGGTCGGTGCAACATCGAGGGCCGAAGTGCCTGTACTGCACTGTAACGTTCTATGTTGTAAGATACATTTCCTGCTGGTTTCCGATGTCTCTCCTTACTGGGGAAACTTCTGGACACGTCTTCCAGTGATTTGTCTGCACTTCATTCAATCCAGAAAACTGTAGTTCCTGCTGAGAATGTGATCTCTCTACAATGGAGAGAGGAAAACAGAGTCGGTGACAAAGCTGAGATCACTTAAGTTCTGTCCAGAATCAACAAAAATTACCCCGGTCTTCCAGTGTCCTGTCACTTTAACATTGCATTGTGTACCCAAGCCATCATACCAGTCTCTGGTCTCCTGCAGTTCTCCTTCAAGGCACAGCGCAAGCTGGAAGATCGGCAACTCATTTTCTACTGAAAGACCATGCAGATTTCAGGACCCAACATCGAGTTCAATCATTTTGGATCCTGTCCGCCCTCTTCCACATTTTTCACCCACCGACACATCCCATCAGTTCCGAACACGAATCATTGGACTCGAAGCGTTAACTGTCCTTTCTCATCATAGATGGACAAGAGCTGCTGATTTTGTTCAGACATTTTGGCATTTCTTCAAAGAACATTTCTTCTTCCGTTGTAATCGCAAGACTGCAGGAACCGTCTGATTGCAGGAGGAGAAGTTTACAGGAAATGAAAATAATGCCAAGGGCTGGGCCATTCCCATTGTGAAGGTAGATGAGCTAAGCTGGGGCTGTGTAACTGAGCACAGAGAAGGCTGAGTGAGAAACTGATTAACATGCACATATTATGAAGAGGATAGATATGTATGACAGGAATAAGGCTTTTTGGGAAGGAATAATAACCAGTGACATAGATGAAAAGCAGGAGAAAAGCGGTTTAGAGGAGATTTAGGAAGAACGCTTTCACCATTGAGGGTTGTTAATCTGGAATTTCTTAACTGAACGTGTAGTAATGCTAAGTGTTATGAGGACATTTCAGCAGTATGTAGCCGAACACTTGAAGATCCAGCGCACACGTTGATAAGGACCAGATACTGGAAAGTATGACGAGGTCAGACAGACGTGAGATGGGCATCCCGAACGAAATCATTCTCAGGCAAAGTTTAGTGCTGAAAACTGGGTGAGGCAGCGACTCTGTGGTGCAATGGAAAGCGCGTTGAATTTCTACGTCTTTCTTAAGACTGCCATTCAAAATTTGTGGATGCAAATCTCATCAAAGTCGAGTTTTAGTTTATGGTTTGAAAGGTGTTCAGACCAGACTCGGCTGCTCATCTGCAAAACCTTTAACATTCATGCAGAAACCTAACTGTCCAGAAATGCAGCATTTTCCTCTCAGCGATGAATAACTTCGATGTCTATTTATGGTAGAGAGCGATAAATATGTGTTCGCCACTTGGCAACACGATGATATGGATACGCTGGAAAAAGACATAAAAGTGCTGTGTGAGCTATGATGGTACAGAATGGCGTGGCGGGGCAGGAGCGATGTTAAGAATGCCCTACTTCTGCTCATTTCTGCTAGAGTCTTTTCTGGCCCAGGTTTTTAAACAATCACAATGAGAACAATGTGAATCTACACCAATTAATATTTTCTGTCTCACCTCCACTTCGCTACCCTCCAAGCTGGAATAGATAGCTCCTGTTTCAGCTTTAGGTCAGACAGTGGAGGATTCTCACAAGTTCTCTGTTAGGCTGAACATCCCTTCACATAGGTTTCCAAGTGGACACATGGAGCAAGCGATTACATGGATGCTGGGGATTGAGGGACAGATTTCCCTCTTGCTGGGCTAGAATTCTGGCCAAGGTAATGAACGTGAATTTCTGACATTTTCGAACTTACTCTGGATCTTGCGACTTTACTAATTAAACTAAAATTCAATTTGCCCTTGCATAACATGATTAATTTTACACTATTTATAAAAAAACATGCGACATGTCCTTGGATGTAGTAATGCAGAGGATTGTTGACCTTGTGTACAGTGTGGGTCATTGTGCCGTATGAACATTCCAAAGGATGCTGGTGAAGTACCAGTGAATCGAATTCTCTGACGAATTGATACCGATAGAAGGAAAATCCCAGTACAGTGGCGACATGACATTGCCTGTGATCAACGCAGGAAGCCACGGTAAACGAACACAGAATTCAATTATGCCTATTTTCACCACATTTTACTATGTCATTTTCCTGAACCTGATGCTCCATAATCGATAATCCATCATCAGTATAACTTTCTCTGCGCTGTGTTTCATTTCAGATCTTCAGCAAAATTGGTTTGAGGTGCCCAGTGGTAAGATCAGTAGCCATTGGTCATCAGTACACGGCAGCTCCAATGGTGCAATTCGTCAGTTTGATGGAATTGCACGACATAATGTAAGTGCGTAAGGTGCCAAAGTTGCACATTCGGTTTTCGCCAGGTTTTGGTTTGATTGATAGTGACCAGAGATGATTGCAACTTCAAGCTGAAGAACAGTTCAAACACCGAATACTACACCGCAATAAAGTTCATTTTGGCCCTAACGTTGCACCGACCTGTGATACCAATCTGACTAGTATTTTACCATCATAATCCGCCAGTTTATACAGTGACCATTTCATTGCCCTGAAAGTTGCTGAGTCTCCGAGTGTTGAAGGCAAGCCGTCCAGCCCCCTGACTACTCCCTGATAAAGGCACCTACCTCGGTATCTATCACCCTCAATTTACATCGATGTGCTCTTATGCCAAAATTGCCATTTGAAGAAAAATGCCTTCACTGTCCACCTTCTGGCAACCTCTGATCATCTTCTTTGTCTCTCTAAATTCACCCCTCAAACTTTTTGTCGCGAACAAAAACCGCATCAAGCCCCTCAACCTGTCCTCGTAAGACCATCTCTCTATCGAAGGCAACATCCTAGAAAATGTCCTCTGCACCCTTTCCAATGCTGTCACATCCATCGCATCATGTGGCCACCAAAAATGCACGCGACTCTACGAGTGCGGCCACACCAGTTAATTTCTGGAGCCGCAAAGAGATAATTTCGCTCTGAAACTGGATCACTCTCCCAAGAAAAACTAACACACCGTACTCCTTGCAAACAAACCTGTCAACGTGATTAATAACTTTCCGAGTTTTATACACATGGGCACCGAGATCGCTCTGCACATCTACACTTCCAAGAATATTACAATTAGCCAACAACTCGTTATTCTTATTGCTCCTTCCGAAGTAAATTATCTTACACTTTTCCACATTCAAATCCATTTGCCACTTCTGAGGTCAGCTCGGCAGATTATCCATGCCCCTCTGTAACCGTCAGCAGATATTGGCACTATTGACAACATCGTCGATCTTAATGTCATCTGAAAACTTACGAATCCATCATTCCATGCCCTAATCCAGGTCATTTATAAAAATGACAAACAACAGCGGACACAAAAAGGAACCTTGTAGTACACCATCAGTTACTGAACTCCATGATTATCATTTCCCATGAACTGCCACACTCTGTCTTCTTTCAGCGAGCCAATTTCTGATCCAAACCGCTAAACCATCCTCAATCCCATGACTCTATATTTTATGCAACAGCCGACAGTGCCTTACTGAAAACCATATCCATCACATCAACCACTTTACTCTCATCCACCTGTTTGCTCACCTTCTCAAAGACCTCAATAAGGTTTGTGAGGCACAACCTGCTTTTCATAAAATCGTACTCACTATCCCGAATCAACTTCTTCCTTTTTCGATGATCATAAATCCTATCTCTCATAATCTGTTCCAAAACGTTAGCTGCAAGAAAGCTAAGGATTACTGTTCTATAATTACCAGCATAGTCTCTACTCCCCTTCGTGAAGAAGGGGACAATATTTGCTAAACTCGGGTCTTCTAGCACTAATGACATAAACACTGACATTTTAAAGCTTATAGTCAAAAGTTCTGCAATCTCCTCCCACGATTCGCAGAGAATCCTCGGATACTTCCCATCAAGTCCAGGGGATAAACGTATTGTTAGACTTTCATGAATTGCTAACAACTCCTCTTTGTGAATGTAAATTTTGTTTATTCTAATAGGTTGCATCTCAATACTCTCTTCGACAACATTGTCTTGTTCATTTTTGATATTTTGTACACTACATTAGTTTTGTTCATGCTGGGCCATACATCAGGAGCATACATCAGGAGCATTTCCAACTGACAGCCAGACTACTGCGACCACTAGGACTTATAACAGCACACAAACCAACAGCCACTCTCAGACATCAACTCACCAGAACGAAGCAGCCGATACCCAGCATGAGCAAAACTAATGTAGTGTACAAAATCCCATGCAAGGACTGCACAAAACACTGCATAGGACAAACAGGAAGACAGTTGACGATCCACATCCACGAACATCAACTAGCCATGAAACGACACGACCAGCTATCCCTAGTAGCCACACACGCAGACGATAAGCAACATGAATTCGACTGGGACAACACTACCATTATAGGGCAAGCGAAACAAAGAACAGCCAGTGGATTCCTAGAAGCATGGCACTCATCCACAAACTCCATCAACAAACACATCGACCTGGACCCAATATACTGGCCACTACAGTGGACAGCGGAAACTGACAACCAGAAGCGGCAGGGACAGGCCACTATAAATGCCGGAGGAAACACCAGAAAAGCGCTTCATAGGAGGCTCCCAAGCACTGAGGATGTCACCTAGACAGGGGACGAAACGTTTGCAACAAAAACTCCTAGCACAGCGAACAGAACCACAGCAACGGGCACCCGAGCTACAAATCTTCTCACAAGCTTTGATCAGTCCGTTCTACCTCAGCAGATTCAGTCACGCCCTCACCAATATCCTTTTTGCTACCAAAATACTGTCCTTGACGAATAATGCCACATCTCTCCCTCTGAAACGACTGTCCTGCTCTGACTGAAAAGTCGAAACTGAGGTACCAGGAACAACCATTCTCTTCAGTCCTCCGTTCATGTCTCTGAAATGGCCACAACATCGAAGTCCCAGGTAACAACACATGGCACCTTCCCTATCCCAGATGCTTCCGGCGTTGAAGCAAACACACTTCAAGCCACCTTCATCCTTTCCAGTACACTCTTGTAAACTTGAAACGCTATTTATGACAAAACCACTCACAACCACCTGCAAACTGGAGCTACAATTCAGCTTCCCACTCTGCGGCTGAATTCGTTCAAACTCTCATGAAGAGCTTTGGCAAATTATCCCCTCAGGGTATTGGTACTCTTCTAGTTCAGGTGAAGACCACCCTGTTTGTAAAGGTTCATCGACTCCAGTATGAGCCCCAACTGTCCAGGTATCGGCATCTCTCCCTTCTGCACCATCCTTGCAACAACATTTTCAAATGCACACTCCCTACACTTCACCTCACTACGACGTAGAATGGGCAACAAATCAAAGAGAACACCTCTGTTTGTTTTAGATTTAAGATGTCACCCTCGATCCCTGAAATTCTGCCAGACATCCACATCACTTTTATTACCGATGTTGTTAGTGCATATGTGGACAATGACTTGGGGTTGCCCACTCTCTCCCTTAAGGATCCTGAAAACACGATGCGAGACATCACAAACCCTGGTAGCTGGGAGACAACACAGCAATCACGAGTCTGCTCTATATCCACAGAATCTCAATCTGTTCCCATCGATATAGAGTCCCCAATAACAAATGCTCTCCTCCACTCTCCCCCACCCTTCTGAGAACAAGGGGCAAACTCTGTGCCAAAGACCTATACCCAATGGCTTTCCCCTCGTAAGTCATCCCGCCCAAAAATAACAAATATGCTATGCATGTTACTGAGGCGCATGGCCACAGCAGATGCCTGCACTGTCTGCCTGTTAGCGTTTCGGCTCCCGACTGTATCCCATCTATCTATTTCTTGTACCTGAAGTGTTACTGCCTCCCTATAACTTCGCTCAATTCTACTCAGACTCCAAATGATCTGACATCAAGCTACAGTTCCCGAATGCAGTTGCCGAGGAGCTGGAGTTGGGTGCACTTCCTGAAGATGTGGATATCTGGGACATTATTGAAAACCCTTACCTCTCACATTCTACAGAAAGAAATGTCAAATGTCCGGCAATCCATTCCTAATATTGTCCACATACACACACTCATATATATATATATATATATGTATGTATATGCACATCTATACATGTATATAAAAATGTGTGTGCACTTGCATGTATACGTGTGCGCATATATATTTAAAAGTTGCAAAAGAAAGTTGATTGAAACGGCATTTATTTTTTTAAGAAATTATTTTGTGGAATATTCTGTCGTTGGGAAATACCTCAGTTACTTACAACCAGCAGATATACTCCCTGAGTAAATATCCATCTCTCAATAGAGATACAGAGGTGACGTTTGAAGATGCTGACGTTTCTCATATCGCTGATCCTGTGCTGTGTTAAATTCTGGAAAGGATGTTTAGTTCGTTTCATGTTACTTATTTTGTCGCATCCTCGCACAGGCCATTAAAACAATCCAAACATTATTAGATTTATCTCATTGGACAATGTTGTCGGCAAAACTGGAACCGAAATGATAAAGATGTTTGAAGTACTGCTATAAAGATTATAGGATTCAAACAGGAACATTTTTCGAGTCTTGTCACTGGATATTATGGGGGGAGATGGGTGAGCAGCAAATGGTCTCACTCCCTTCTCTGTGATAGCAGCCAAATGTCCAAGGCAATAGATGAAAAGAAAATGGTGCATTCCATCGACAGGTCAGTTCCCACTCACTATAGTAGAATTTCGCTTTGATTGTCGCCAACGTATAAAGGGTTAGGTGAGTGGGGAGATCGGGATTCTGGTGGTAAGCTGAGACATTGCGATAATTAATCCCACACTGTTGGCATCACTTTATATCATAAAACAATTATCCAGCGGACTGAGCTTACCGACTTCCCTTTAGTGCTGAGCTAACAGAAACAGCTCAGTTCTTTTACAATTTATGGAAGTTCATGTAGAACAAGCTGCTAAACCTTTCTTCACAATTAGCACTTTCTACACTTAGTCGTACTCAGTTGGAGGTGATATGTGGTATATTTCCATTTAACGTTAAGCAATTAGAAATTGTGCACCTAACGCTTACCCGACCCGGCCGACCAGACTCCCTGTCTTGGTGAAATTCATTCATTATGTTTCTGCACGTATTTTTACAAATACTTTAGAATCAGCTTCTGACACATTTTTCATGAAAAAATAATCATTTTCGATTTCAATTACTGTAGAATGAAAAAGAAAATGCTCCAAACTTTTCCTTATCATTCATCGCTGGTTTTGAAATTCGAAAGTTTAGTTATAGATCCATCTGAATGAAGGATTTTCCCTCCTGTTTACTCTCAGCAAATGCACATCATCAGGGAAACTTCCACATGGACGCAACTCAGTTTTGCCTGGTTTCACGCCACATGATCTATTCATCTGTTCCACCACCCCATGAAACCCCGCCTTGTCTTTTCTAGTGGCGTTATGCCCCAGTACTTCGTTGGCTTCCTTTCCATTCTTTTTTGTTTCCCAGTAGACGCTGTCCATTCTTCCTGACGTCTTTTGATTCCAGTCATCGGCATCCATGTCTTTTATCATCTCTTTTATATTCCCGGGAAGTCCATCTTGAGAAAGAATGTTGTTCCAATGCAACACATGAAAACCCGCTCGAATGGTGTATACTGTCATTATCATGTAGGGAAGACGGGAGCTAGTTCAGTTACAGGTGAATCGGTTGGTTGTCGCACAATGGATCAACCACTGACTGGGGAAATGACTGTTTTTCTTCACTTTTCTCCCCTCTCTGAACATGTGATAAAACAACACAGTAAGGTATCATAGAATGCCGACAGTTAAAAAAACTGCCCACTTGATGCAACAAATTCACACCGATCCTCCAGGGATTAACCCTCACAGAACAATTCCTTACCCTATTACTCTTCATTTGTTCGTGAATAAGGCACCTTACTGACAGTCGACCCATTTGGATTCATGCCATGTCTCAGGCTCTGTGAGGCAGCAGTGCTAACCAGTGAGCCAACTTGCGGCCCTGCAGCAATATTTCAAGGCACATGTGGACGCGTGGAAAATGCGTTTCCTGTCAAAGATGCTCCACTTTTGTTGTTGTCCTTAGCCGGAACAATAATCCTGCTTCCCTGACCAGGCATTGCAACCAAATCACAGCGGTGATAGTGCTGAATTGTAACCACTAGCTGACATTTAGGACGGCAGGTGCAACTGCATATTCTCTTAACAGCATAGTATTTTTTTCCTGCGATGAGACGTTGCTTCCAAAAAACTATTCGTGACACCGAGCTTTTATAGCACAGAATAATGAATTATGTCAATCCCAGTCCATCAAATATCCATCCATTCTCATTTTCAGCTTCCAGTAGCCCGCAGCCTGACTTCTGAAGTGTTAATCTCAAAGAGACGTTCCCTGCAAAGGTTTAATCTCAAATGAAGAAGCGAATGAGACTGAAGTCAGATACGATTAAATTTGATCATGAGCTGCGGGAGAACTGAACCGCATTTTCAACCAAAGAGGGAAATATACAGACACATCTTGTGAGAATGACAAAGGCCTTAGGTTAGGAGAGGCCAACATTCAGAAAATGAGGAATTGAACTGTTTGCCTCTTCTTTCTTCACTTCGGGCTTTAAAACCCGATTCTGTTTGCATAAGAAAAGGGGTAAAAAGGCAGGCGACTGTCCTTCGAGGTCTGGCACAGTCGTGAATAATTGGTACATACTAATCGTTGAATTCTCCACCTGTTGAGGTAGCCTGGCTAGCTGTGCTCTTCCAGCCTCCTACCTGTTTCATTTGGATTCTAGCAGATTCCTGCCTCTACAGAAGGAATGGAAGCATTCAGCCGCTTCACTGTATGTTTTCCTCCCCCACTATTTCACCGTGACTTTACTGCTTCGACTGTATCACGTTGTTTTTCCCGCTAGACGAGAGCATTCTTGGCATCCGATGCTTGTCGTCCTAATGTTCCTCGAAGTAGAAACACAGATGGGGATTTAGAAAGTCAAGCAGATGAGGCCTGGTCCGTGGGGAAAATCACTTCACGATGTTCCCTCAGGAATAATTCCAAGAAACACGGAAAATGCTTCTGTGAATGTTTGTTGCAACCAAATTCAGCAAGGCCCAAGCGAGATTCGAATACACGACCAATGATTGCTCAGACCAATGCGCTCGCCTCTTAGCTATGGAGCCACCGGCAAAAAATAAATATTTTTTCTGACTAACAGAAAATGATGAACTCTAGCACAGCAAATTCCGTCGTCCGAGGTTCGTGATGCAAGCTTCGATTTCTGTTTTAAAATACGACTTGAAACCCATTTCTTTCATCACTTGTTTGATATAACATTTTGTCAGCTTCCCAATATCTCATAATGTGACTGGGATCAAAATTTGTTTGAACTCCCTCCAGAGGAACAGCTTTGAAGTTTCCATTATATGAAAGGCACGATGTAGTATTGATAGCAATTAATTGCCCTTCATTTCAACAAAGATTACAGCTTTTCTTCTTCTCTTGTTGACTAATTCGTTTCCTATAGCATTGTGCGATTTACGTAGTCAAGAGATTTCACAATCTATGACCATCGCAGATGAAGTTTAGGCAACAAACGTGGAACAGTTCAAATCGAACATACTCCGGCGGTTGGAATTCCAGGCTATGCAGGTATCTGAGAGGGCGTTTTAAAACAAAATCTTGTGTGTCGTGTTCACTGGCTGGGTTGGCATTTATTGAATAACACTAATTGCTCTTGAGTGGGCTGGAGGACATGACAGTGATAGACAGAGTGAAGACAGTAAAGAGATTTGCAGAAATGATAAAAACGTTGGAATTTAGCTGCCCGGTAATGGTGAACAACTCTTTTTAGATTAGATTACATTACAGTGTGGAAACAGGCCCTTCGGCCCAACAAGTCCACACCGACCCGCCGAAGCGAACCCACCCATACCCCTACATTTACCCCTTACCTAACACTACGGGCAATTTTAGTATGGCCAATTCACCTGACCCTGCACATCTTTGGACTGTGGGAGGAAACCGGAGCACCCGGAGGAAACCCACGCAGACACGGGGAGAACGTGCAAACTCCCCACAGTCAGTCGCCTGAGGCGGGAATTGAACCCGGGTCTCAGGCGCTGCGAGGCAACAGTGCTAACCACTGTGCCACCGTGCCGCCCACTGTTGTTAATACTCCCATGTGCAGCAGATTTGTTGAAAGATCTCAGGACTACATCGTTGGGTGAATAACCCGCAATCCCTGCCCTTCCAGCATGTGGGAGCCCGTGTGGAAAGATAAAGCTGCGAAGGCCGCAGTGCACGTTTGGGAAAACGTGCAGTGGTAAAAATATCATTCAGTTAGGAACAATGAAACACTGAAAAGAACGCAAGTACACCCTTGAATAGAGGCAGAGGGAGTTAGGCCAGAGCAGAGGGGGAATTTCTGGAAGTGTGTTACCACCGTTTAATCCGAACGAATGGATGAGAGTTTGAGTTGCAGAAGAGGGGAGACGTGGAAGTGTTAATTATGTTAATGAGGTGCAAGTAGGCTGACATGGTGACGATGGCGACATGTGGTTGAAAACACAAAACGCGGTGATGGATGTCCCTATGGTTATGACGTGTCTCGTTCAGACTCAGACTGTTGCGAGGGAGAAGATTGAATCAGTGGCGAGGCATTTTCTCCTCGCACATGATCAATGATGCTTTCCAGCTCATCTCATCCATTTGCCGCAACTCCACTCTCAAAACCCATCCCTCCCTTATTCATCACTTTAAATTCCAGCAACCTTCAGAGGCATCATGTTCTTCTCTGACATTTCAACCAAATGAAAATGAACCCCACCAGCTAAGATGAGTTTCCCTCCCCACCCTTATCCGCTTTCTATAAAGATCATTCCCTCTGCGACTACCTTGCCAAGTGCACGCCCCTCACCAAACCACCCTCCCCTCCCGCCCCATTCTTATTCCAACATGGGATTTGCAAAACCTCCACCCACACCTCCACTCTGTCGCAGGCCCCAAATGAGCCTTCCACATCCATGAGAGTTTTACCTGCACTTCCACACATGTCATTGAATGTATCCATTGCTCCTGATGCAGTCTACCTATATTGCGGAAACAGGATACCTAATTACAGTTCGCTTCAGAAAACACCCCCAAACACCCCTAACAAACAACATCACCGACCCGTGGCCGAACATTGCAACTCTCCCACCCAATCAGCCAAGTTCATGCTGGTCCTGGGCTTCCATCGCTCTCATGAACTGTCCTATGTATCAATCTTCCTTCCCACCTATCCGCTCCGCCCTGCTCTGCGACCAATCACCACTACACCCACCTCCATCCACCTATCACACTCTCAGCTACCTTGCCCCAGCTCCATCCACTCCAATTTGTCTCTCTACCCCCTCGGTTTACAAGCTTATTTCTTGATGATGGCTCTTGCCCGAAACGTCGATTCTCCTACTCCTTGAAAGCTGCATGCCCTGCTGTGCTTTTCCAGTAGCACAGTTCCGACTCAGGAGCGAGGTAGTGGATTTTGATTTCGGGACTGAAGACAGAGGCCTCAGCTTTGCCATGATGTCATTGTGAGAAATGTCTGCTCCAACAGAACTGCATGTCAGACAAGGCAGGACAGCGTTTGACCTGGAAAGAACAGGGAGGTGATCGTGTTTATATCCACCTGCAGATCTATTTGTTCTCTGTGGTGGATGATGTGTGCATGAAAGATTCTGACGAAATTCTGGTCACTTTCCAAGTGTCGAAAATCCCTCACCCTCAGACCATATCTTAGAAAGTATCCAGAGTCTTGTGAAAGTTGCATTCCACTCTCATTTTTTGGATAACATCAATTTCGCAGGATATTAGAAGGGGAGGATTTACAAACCAACCTCTCCGCCGTGATCTGATAAAGTCGCACATTTTATCCCAAGTAGAACTTGATCAGATAGAGAACATGAATGGAAGAAAAAAAACCCTCTGGTTACAGTGAGAGAGAAATCATTGTCTTATTGTGTGCGTGGACGATGGTTCTGCCCATCATCAGAGCTCATAAACTACAAATGCAGTCATACTCAGAAAAGTCAATGGAAATGTGCGTATTCATTTCCTTGTCTGAGCTGAATTCCCATGGAGGCAAAGATTCCAAGAAAAAGCGATTCACCTTTTCAGAGTGTGGAAAGGGATTCACTCTGTCTCTGGCCTGCTGCAGCACCTGCTCGTTCAAACTGAGGAGAAACCATTTCAACGTCTGGACTGCCGAAAATGCTTTAAAACGTCCAGCACAACGCTCATACTAATTAGAAACCTTTCATCTCGCCAGACTTTGGCAAATGTTATCAAACCTCTGTGTGCTTCATCTCTGAGAAATATGCTCATATTAATGAGAGACCTTTAAGAATTTTGGAGACGTGCCGTCTGATCTACCTGCTCACCTGGGAGGAGAGACATCTTCGTTTCCAAATCGATTGGACCTGCTGTAAAAGTCCGAGTGACAGGGGATGGCTCATCACATTTCTCACAATATTAACGTGTCTTTCTAAATGCCCTGACTGCAGGAAGTGCTGCACAAGTTCCTGGAGACGAACGTGTCATCAACGCGTTTACACTGTGGAAAGACATTATTCTCTCTAAACGTTCCAGGGGGCAGTTTATCATTAACGTCTTTACGTTGAGGCGACGTCGTCACGCCTCAGGCGTCTGACTGTGTGGAGTTTGCACGTTCTCCCCGTGTCTGCGTGGGTTTTCTCCGGGTGCTCCGGTTTCCTCCCACAGTCCAAAAATGTGCAGGTCAGGTGAATTGGCCATACTAAATTGCCCGTAGTGTAAGGGGTAAATGTAGGGGTATGGGTGGGTTGCGCTTCGGCGGGGCGGTGTGGACTTGAGGGGCTGAAGGGCCTGTTTCCACACTGTAAGTAATCTAATCTAATCTAATTGAAGAGAGACATATCAAATGTATAGTCTGTGGAATGTGCTTAACAGTCTCTGTAGAACTGATGTCCCTTCGACATTTTCACAATGTGCGAGACGTTTCAAGTGTAGGTATTCTAGGAATAGGTTCAAGCGTTCATCTCAACTCTCAGTACACCAGCAAGTTTGCAGTGGGCAGAAAGCATTTATTTGCTCCATGTGAGAAACACAGTTAGCTAACTCATCGACTCTGCTGAGACAAAAGAGGGATCCCACTAAGGGAAAGAATTCACTCACTCATCGACCCTGCTGAGACAGTGCAGAGATTACTTATCTCAACAGCGATTTAACCTTGTTGTTCATCATATTCAGATCTGAAAGCAAAGTTTTGTTATTCTGGGTAAAAATCAAATAAATCAGCTTTGTATTAAATTCATTGTCAAATGTCATTGGAAGGATGGGTTTACCGAGTACTTGAGGCATCAGCACAGGTTATCAGGGGGAAATAATGTCTGACAAATATATTAGGCATCTGTGAGGATGTAATGAGCAAGTAAGACGAAGTCTACCCTGTAGAGGTGACCAGCTGGAATTTCTAAAAGGCTTTTTGCGAGGTGCAGTATGACAAACTTCTCAATAATGGTCAACTTCTACTTTAGTCGACGGTGTGTTTGGAGTTTCCACATCCTCTCCGTTTCTGCCTGGATTTCCTCCCCAGACGAAAGATGCGTCAGTGATCTTCGTTGGCCATGGGGAATGCAGAGTTACAGGAATTCGGTTGAGGTGTGAGTTTGGGTGTGATGTCCGTTGCAGGATTAAAGAAATCTTCCTGGGACGAATGGCCTATTTCCACATTGTAGGTATTATATTAGGACAAGGTTGATAGGAGGGATTAAGGCTTTTGTCATATGAAATTGTTTTTTTTAAAAAGGTCACAATTTCAATATAAACATATGATTTCAATTGAATCTGTTGAATGACATAAGGAGGGGATGGGCATTCTTGAAGAGGACACCATAAAGGTCAAGCGAGAATGTCAGATCGCTTTAGCATGTAAAGTTAAGGATATAATCTAAAGAGATTCCACAAGTTCATTCAGAACTTGAGACGAAATAGGACCACTTTAAGATGAAAGAGCTCACTTTTGTTTTTAACCTCAGCAGATGGAGAGATATATAATGTTCACTTCGTGGAGAACGAAATGGACCCTACAACTAAATATTGATGTTTATAAAGTCGTTTCCATTGAAAAGGGCAAGTGCTGGAGGACTTGGAAAATATGAAGATGGATATTTCTCCGGATTTGATCTCATGTATCCCGGAACTTTGTGGCAAGTTAGGGAATGAAACTGTTGGGCCTTTCGTAGAAATAATTGTGTAAGCTATTACTATGAGTGAGGTGCCGCAAAAATGGGGAGTGGCTAATTTTGTGCTTTTGTTAAGAAAAGGTTGCATGGAGAATCCTGGGAACGATAGACCTGTGTTTCTGACGGTGGTCTTAAGTAAACTGTTGGATGCAATTATAAACGATAGGATTTAAATGCATTTGGAGATACAAGGAAAAGATAGGAATAACCAGAATGTTTTTGCGCGAGGGAAGTTGTATCTCACAAACATGACTGAGTTTTCGAGGGCATAACTAATATGATTGATCCGGACAAAGTGGTAGATATTGCTCACTTGAACGTTAATAAAACCTTTTTCAAGGTTCCACATGTTTGCCTGATTCAAAAAAGTGAGATCACAGAGAGTTCGGTGAGATTTCCAATTCGATATAAAATTAGATTAACAGCAGGAGGCTGGGAATAGCCGTGGAAAGTAGCTTTCAGACTGCAGGACTATTACAGATGGTGTCCCACAAGGATCGATGCTGAGCCCACATTCATTTTTTCATTTAAATAAATGATTTAGGTGAGAAGATAAAAAGCATGGTAAGTAATTTGCAAAATTTGTTGGAAAAGGGACAATAAAAAGGTGATGGAAGATTGTGAAGAGATTTTCTCGTCAGGTCAATTCCTCTCTCTGTCCTCGAGTTTTTAAAGCGTGGGGGAGTGGGGTTGGGGAGGGACAGTGAAGGGCCATCCGTCCATCGTACAGAGCAGGTTATCAGACGTCCATCTATTCTCGTCCCAGTTTGCAGCATTTGCCCCATAACGTTGAGTGTTCTGACTTTCCAGGGAAAATGTCAATGAGATTCGCTCTGTGAGCTTAAATGACACAACAATGGTACTGACGGTTGACTTGGTTGCAACACCTTTGAGGAACGTATTCTCATGTTCACACACAGAGGCAGACACGCAGGCACATTCCCTGACAGTGACAGATTCCTCATCATTATACGCACTCCATGCACTTTTCGTCCGCACGTTTCTCTGGTGAAAGGCGGCTTTAAGTGGAATACAAGCCACTTCTGCAAAAAATGTGAACCGTTGCTGTGAGCTGCGATATGAAGTGGATACTGAGCTGAAATAGTCCCACACGCTTCGCATGTGTAACTTCCAGTAACACAAATCTCAACAAATCAAGGCATCTTGCTCCTGGAATCTGACAGGATATGCCCAGCATACATTCCTCACTAAAATTACTGACACACGGCAAACTCTAGACACTTTCACATCTCTTATCGTCTCGTTCTGTTTCTGTCCCTGTCACACCTCCAGATTCCTCTTCATGTCTCGTCCCGAGATCAATGAGCTGTTTGATACAAATACAGACACATTGAGAAAGTGATCTTTATTTCAAAAGCAGAATCAGGGAATGTAAGCTGCGAGGGCTTGCTCACGGCAGAGCAATAAGGCACCACGGTTTCATGTCCTGATTATTGTATAGACTGATTCCACCAATGGGCACCGTACCAGTTATTACCAATTAAAATCTTCCAATGAATACCGTGACTGACAGAAAGTAGCTTCGTCCCCTTCCTCGCCGAGGGACATTTTGCAAACAATGTCCTGTTCCTTCACAAACTGAGATTTTCTCAACTGGCCATGGATGCATCGAGCACAGAAAATGCCATTTGGCCAACTAAGTCTGCACATTCCAATACAATCCCCTAAACCGTTCTTACCTCATTTGGCAGCACTTTGCTCAAAGGCTCAAACGAATTCAGCACTGTAAGTGTTCGACTATATGGGTCTTTCATGCTTTGGAGGTTTCTGCCTTTTCAATCATGACATGCGGTTGGTTGCAGTTTCCCAAGCTTCCTTATCTGGGCTATATGCTTTTTACTTCATCCTGCGATTTGAATTTCAAACAAAAAAGCAGAGAACAAACACACTTCTAGTTCACTCTCGACTCTCAATCACAGTCAGCAAAATGTTTAACTGCATGAGGAACTCACAGTGGAATTAACGCCCATCGCCTCAATCACTTGGCCACACCTGCAGAAGTACGTTACTAAACTGGTTTCAAGTTCTCCCTCCCTGTGGAGCTGAGGGACAGGCAATCATTGTTAGGTTTGTTTGAATTGAATCACCACAGCTTCGACAGGGTAAAATGTCAGGATATGTTTGGTCTGTGTAATCAATCTCGATATTTCAACTTATCATTCATTGAGAAGCAAAGACAGAGATTGCAGCAGAAACTAAGCATGTCTGGCAGCATCTGGAGATAGAGAAACAGAGACAACGATTCAGAGCTTCTTCAGGAGTTTCTCAGAACTCTGTTGTGCTCACAGGGTCTTCCATTCGTGCCGAGTTCCTTGAGCAGTTTTTGTTTTTTATCAGAGATTCCCAGCATCCTCAACACTTTACTAGCCATTAAACAATAACGAAACACATTTGTCGTTCCTCACTGGATAGGTTTTCCGATTGGGAGCATATTCCCGAACCGACTAAAAACACGAAACTACACAGCAAAGGATTCGGATGGATAAGAACAGCGACCGCTGCATGCGTGGGAACATCCTATCGGTTAACAGCCGAACGAGAGAATTAATTGCTCCACAGAGACTGGGGAGTTCCTTGTAGCAAACCCCTTGCAGGATCTCATAAAGAAGACTGTTAGCGAATTCAAGAATTCGCCTGCCCTTCGTAGAATGACAATTGCCCTCGATTGGTTTGACGTTTCCAAAATAAATCCTGGGGCATTCGTTGTGGAAAGTGGGAACAGTCTGATCCGACGCCTTGCCGACACAGTCATGTCACCGGGAACCAGCTCTCCTAAAACCGGGACCTACTCCCTTCGTGCCTCATGACGAACATATTCCTGAACACGGTAAAATCCCAGAACTGTGCAGCTGAAGATAAAAGTATGGTGTGATTGTCACTCCCTTCCTCGGTCGTGGGAGAACGGCACCTGTTAGTGAAGACCCGAATGCACTGACTAACATTGCCACAGAGACTGATGAGCCAACGGCGTCAATGATCTCCGAACGCAAGCTTTAGTCTGCTCCTCCCCCATGGAAAATGCTCCTTAATTAGCTTTACCTTTCGAAAATAAATCCTTGGAAATTCATTCTGAAGACAAGGGAATAGTCTGCTCCCACCCTCTAAAGACACAACCATGACACCAGGAATCAGTTCTCCTCCAACCGGGACCATGTCTCTTCCAGCCTTTCAGTGTCTTGTCTGTGACCGTGTTTTCTCATTGTCCCGGAGCTGAAATGAGATTTGACGTCCTGACGTGCACGAACGAGAATCTTTTCAATATCACAGATCAGTTCATGTCCGGCGAGCATCAGAGTCAAAGCACTGGCCTCCGCAAGCACGGAAAGATTTCGAACCTGTCTCTGCTCAGTCGAACAGTTCATCGTTCATTCGCCTCTGGATCCGCTTCCCAAGGAATATATAAAGATTCAAAAAACTCGAGACGCGGATTTCTGCTTTGCTTCTTGACAGTTTCCCCACCTGCCAATTGGCAAAATTTTCCAAGAATCTCTTCACAACCCTCTGCATTGCACTATGTCCTGGGATAAATAAATCTCACTTTGTGGAGAGTTTCCCGACTCTGGTAATGTTTTGTTTGGAGCAAAGAAGTTTAATGGGAGATTTCTTGGGAATGTTTATAATGATGTGGGCGAAAGCGGTGTGGATGGGCGCGTTGATAGTCAGGAGGAACTGTTGCCCCTGACCAGGGCAACTGACCAAAGGACGAGGAGTAAAGACGTTTAATGGAAAACACAACTTGTATCAAATAAACTCAGTGAACCCTACATATACACGATGTGTTTGTTATTTTCTGTGGATAGAGGAACAGAGCTAACGTTTTGAGTCAGATCCGTTTCTCGTTCAGAACACAAGTTTCCTGCATGTCAACAATTTAGCAGACCTGAGTTGTTGAGACGGGTTTTCTGGAGTTGCAGGGATAACTCCCATTCATGAGAGATAGAGTGGATGGGAAGGATCGATTTCCATTAGCAGAAAGATTAACAATACGGCAATGGTCGAGTAACAAAGATGTTCTTGTATTTTTACAGGGCCTTTCAGCATCACTTCAGTCACAGGCACTGAAGTAACTTTGAAGTAGATGTGTCATTGTCAAAACTGAAGTGCTAATCAGGGCAGTTTGTTCAACCAGAGTTCAAGAAAGAGCACTCAGAACTGGCCTCAGAGACACCAGTGAGATTATGCTTTACTTTAAGCGTTTGTTCCTCTGTCGTTTATATCCAGAATAGTGCAGGACTGGAGGTTCTAATCTCAGGGGAAGGTGTTACCCACTAAGACACAGATGAGGAGAATGTTCTCACGTTCATAGGGTAGCAAGTATGTCGAAGTATTTACAGTAGATGTATGGCAAGTCTCAGTATATTTAAGCCTTCAATTATCTCTCTATTAATAGCATGGAACAAGATGTAGTGTGAAATGTGCACAAATATGCTGATAATTCACACTCGTGGGAGCGCATATTATGTTGAGAACATGGGATTTCGCACAGGCATATAGATAGGTTGAATGAATGGGGAATAACTTGTCAGATGCAGTTTCATGTTGGCATTATGAGTTCATGCACTTTGGTCGGAGAAGTCAAAAGAAAGAACACTATTAAAATCGAGAGAAAGTAGAAGAAACGTGTGAGACAGAGGAATCTCATGCCTGACACAAACATGTTTAGTATCATATTCTTTCCCTGACAAAAAAGATGGCTTCCTTTCCGAATGCTCACAATGAAATAGATGGTTTCCAAGGAAAGTAAAAAACCCTGAAACAAATAGCCTAATGGAAAACAAAGGAAAGAATTGAGTCGTTCCAATGGACAACTTTGATGCTTATGGCTCTCTAAAATTTGTTTATAATGGAGCTGGAAGTGGGAATTGGGGGAGCTGGGGAGTGAAAGTCAGGTAACCCATGATTACTGTCATCCTTCGTCTGTTTTCCTCATTTTTTGTATGTTTTACTTCGCATTATGGTTACTGTGAGTGCGCTTGTAAACCACACCGCTGGTGACTTGTTTCCCAGACAGTTCTTCAACACGACTCGTAAGAATTCAACATTCTTTTCTCCTGAATCTAGGTAATCTCTAAACACTGTGCAAATATCACCAGAACCTCGACATTTTCCACGCCTGTCTGCCTTCTTGCAATATCAATTGTTTCATCACTGTGCTCCTGTTGCACAAATCAAGAACGACCCAAACCGCATCAATTGCATCGAGGCTGCGAACGCAGATAACTGCAGCCGCTCCCCAGAGTCCTGGCACCTGTGTGACCACAGAAGCACACATTGAACAGCCAGGAAACTCAAGATAATTACAGTGCCAGAGGCCGTGCCAGGAACGGCACCTGAGAAACAACAGAAACACTCTTTTGAGCTACGGACCTGGTTATATTTCTCAATCAGCAATCGAAGTTTACATTGGTTATATCAACTGATCCCTCACTCAAGGAACGAACAACTGTTGCAAACGGAGGAGAAAATGAGGACTTTAGATACTGGACATCAGAGTCTAGAGTGCAGTGCTGGAAAACACAGCAGGTCAGACAGCATCTGAGGAGCAGGAGAATCGATGTTTTGGGCATGTGCCTGATGACTTGCTCATGCCAGAAACATCCATTCTCCTGCTTCTTGGATGCTGCCGAACCTGCTGTACGTTTTCATAACACCGCCTCCATTGCTGCAGACTGTCATACAATCCAAGCTTCCAGCCGCAGAATTAGCAACACTCAGTGTAATGAGTCAACCTATTGAGGTCACCTGGCAGTGGTGTTTAGTGTCAAGTAGATCTTCATGAATGCGTGTCGTGAATTGTCTGTCCTGTATAATGTTCCCTGCCCTCACTACGTGCAACATTGCTTGACCATATTTGTATTGTACATGATGGGTATTGGGTCCATTGTTCTAGTGAGTTGATGTCTAAATGTGGCTTTCACTTTATATTCTCTCATAGATCCGAGTCGTCAAAGGCTGCCATTCCGAGACATTTTTGCTCGATGTGTTGGGTCTTGGCATGCCCTCCTAACGTTGTTTTTCTGCAAGGAATTTGCGGTAATATCTATTGTTGCAAAGCATTTCTGGAGGATCCAGTAAACATCACAATCAGTTGTACAGAGTGGCAATGCACAGACATGACGAGGTCAACAAATTCGACCAGAACTACACAACAATAATTGGACAATAGTGGGCAGCCGGAGATTTTCTAGAATGACGAGACTCATCCAATGACACCATCAAAGAACATGTTGACCTGGACGTAACATACCGGGACCTGTAATGAACGTCAAGAAGCAGCAAGTGAAAGCAGTGGGAAGGAAATTACACCAATTCGAAACGCTACAGGACAGCAGAGCTTCATAAGAGTCTCATCAGCCTTGAGGATGTCACCGAGAAAGGGCAGGAAACTGCTGCAAACCAACTTCCCAACACTATCGAACATCCACACACCATCTGCAAACTTCACTGGAACTACAAATCTTTACACAAACCTTGAAACCCTGAAACAGTCAGGGCCGCCCCAGCGGGAGAATGAACCCTTGCATCCCACATGACAGCTGAGGATACGAAACGCCATCCTCTAGTGGGCGTCAGAGCGAACTGCTCTTGCAAGCTATTTGTGCGTGCTCTTGTCAAAATAACTGCTTGATTATCATCATCCATTTTTTCATCGTTTGACGTTGTGTGCTTTTAGCATTACAAATTTACATCTGAATATCTCTGAATTTTCTGAGAATTTCTGCCATTCCAACACTTCGAGACAGTGAGTTCCAGATTCCAACCACTCGTTGTCTGATAACGTTTTTTATGTGCAGCTACCCAAACTTTTTTACTCTTATCTTAAATCTATGGCTCCTTGGTGATTGATCCCTCCATCAAATGTTTCGTTAAGTGTACATAATCCATACTGCTCATCATTTCGTACATCTCAATACTGTCTCATCTCAATTTCCCCTGCTTTCAGAAAAAACAACGTTAGTCTGTCTAAACTCTTTAATAGTTGAAGTTCTTCAATCCAGATAATATATTGGTAAATCACTTCTGCATCACTTCCACCGTTGTCATATCACTGCTATAATGTGAATTGTAAAATTATACACAATAATCTAGCGAGAGACAAATGATGACTTGAACTAAATGTCGGGAGACCAGAGACATTGGTCTTTTCCAATAAAGTCATTCCCACGATACTGTTCGGTGCCCTTTTCATGAACCCAATCTTCAATGATCTCTGATCCATGCAAATAAAACACCATATGTGAGGATTCAAACCCCAACCACATTGTCTGATAGCATTAAGTGGCTCAATGGTCCTGATGGTGATATTGGGTCACGTTCACATCACAAGAGTGACAGCTGCAGCACAGACTTAACGGTGTCAATGTGAAAGTGAATGTTAATTTTTCCAATGCCCCAGCGACATGGGAGGAGGGATGGAAACGGGGAATAGTGATTGTTAAAGAGAGAAAAATCTCCGAGATTGGGTGCTGAGAGTGGCGGCTTGAAACATTAAAACCAACACCTGAGTGAGTATTTTCATCTTAAAATTGATTGTGTCCTTTCTGCGTTTCTTTTGCACAGGTTATGTGGATTAACATAGAACAAATGCTCATTACAGATACTCGGATTTGAATGGAGGTTGCTTGACCACAACGCAGAGGTCGAACCACTATTCGATTACATGAAAAAGCACAATACAAAAAGCCTTTAATGCAATGGCAGAGACAGTCGAGGAACCGCATCACATGCACAACAGGGAAGCCCACTGAGACTGGATTGAATCGTCACCCTCGATGTCCCCAGTGGCTGTGGAGATTCCATCATTGAGAATGTTGAAGACTGAATTCGATAGATTTCAATAAAAGATGAAATGTACAGTCGAGATTTCACAAATATTGTTGAAATATTGGTTTCAATAAACATGATGTTTCACATCGTAACTGTACCCGTGCCATGAGACAAGGAAGAAACTATTATTGCACACTCACATCACTCCGGTTCCCAGGTCTGAACTCAGTGAAACTGTGTACGCAGTGGCGAAGATCCGATTGGAAATTGAGAGTGGAATGAACGAGTGGATATCTACTTTGCCTGCCAGTGTCAAACTCCATGAGCATGCAGTCCTACTGTGAAGGTAGAGAGTCGCGTGAAACACCGAGGCTGGGAGCTCCAAACTCGCTCGGTGAAACTTCTGTTGACATGACCAAGAGGGCATTGGGTCGTGGGAAAAGATCCTGAGCTATTTTAATCTGAATTGAAATGATTTGATTAGATTCCCTGCACGATGAAAACAGGCCCTTCGGACCAACATGTTCACTACAACCCTCCGAAGATCAACCCATCCCAACCCTATGTTTACCCCTGGCTAAGGCACCTAACATTATACACAATTTAACATGGCCAATTCACGTGATGTGCATATCTTTTAGATTGTGGGGGGTACCGGAGTGCACGGAGGAAACACATACAGACACAGGGAAAACGTGTAAACTCCACACAGACAGACGTCCGAGGCTGGAATCGGACCTGAGACCCGGGTGCTATGATGCAGCCGTGTGAACCAATGAGCCACTGTGCCACACATTTGGTCACTGAATTGACGCCCGCAGCCCTCTACAGCAACGATCTCCAAAGAATCACCACTCTCTGACTGAAGATATTCCTCCACGTCTCATTTCCAAATTGTTATCGCTTCACTTTGTCTCTGTGCCCTCGGGTTCTTGTGTGTCACTGTAGTTGAAACATCTTTGCCACATTGGCTCTGCACAGGCCTCTCAGCACTCTGTAACTTTCAAATAAACTGAGTCATTGACTCAGATATCATTGAAACAGACCGCTGTTCCAAACAGTCCATGCTACCATTTACCAAAACTAACGTAGTACCAACTACGTGTACTGGGCCCATATCTCTCTTACCATGTCCTATTCATGCACTTATCTAAGTGTCTTTTAAATGTTGTAACTTTATCCACATTCCTACTTCCTCTAGAACTTTGCACAGGAAACATACCGTGTAAAGTAAAACAAAGTGAACCTCATGTCCTTTTTTCACTTTTGTCCTCACACCTTAAAAATACGCCCACTAGTCCTGAAATACCCCAAAGAAGGAAAGCACTGTTGCAGTTGAGCTAATCTCTACCCCTCAGGATTTTAAAAAAAACATTTATACGGTAAACGTCAACCTCCTATGCTCCTTTGAAAGAGGTCCCAGCCTATCCAGCCTCCCCTTACAGCTCAATCCCTTCATTCCTAACAACATACTGGTAAATCTCTCCTTAACTCTGTCCAGCTTAATATTCTTTTTTGTCTGACTTGGAAACCAGAACATAGACACGATACTACAGAAGATGCCTCGCCAACATCCTGTACAACCTCAGGATAACGTTCCAACTTCAACACTGAGCAACGCATGAAAGCGTTCTAACAGCATTTTAACGAAGCTGACGATATGTGACACGACTTCCAAAGTCTTTTCCGTGACCTATTCACGTGTCTATTGCGCAGGACTAGTCAAAGCAGTACTTGTAATTGTACAAGTGCTACATTCCTTTATAATTCAAACTGCGGTACGTTACATTTGTTCAAGATAATTTCTCTTTACCATTCATTTAATCATATACCTGAATGATCAATGTCTCTTTTAATCTTCTATAACCTCAGATAACCTTCTTCTCTGTCGACTGTACCACCATGGAGAGTTGTAGCGTCCCTCAGCACAGAAACAGGTCGTTTGGTGCAAACTGGTACACACTGATCATAATGCCAGTCCACATTAACCGCATTTCTCTGCACTTGGACCATATCATTCTAATCCTTTGCTATCCATGCATTTGTCCAAAAGCCTTTTTAAATGTTCTTCGTGTACACACAAAGACTTATGCTGTCATCTCATGAAATGGATGTCGCTCATGTTAGTGTCAACAACAAACTGATGATCCCTGCCTTCCATATTGTCATCTAAAACATTTACATCAGTCACAAACAAAGGAGCCATCACTGATCCCTGTGGAACACTGCTGGTCACAAGCCGCCAGTCTGATAAACAACACACCAAAACCTCACCCTTTCTCTTGTTGTTAATTGAATTTTGTATCCAATTTGCAAACTCACTGTGAACCACATCTGATCTAACTTTGCTCGTTAGTCTTCCATGTTGAATCTAGTTAAACGCTTTCCTAAAGCCTAAGTAAGCAAATATATTTGTTCTTGCCTCATCAATCCGCTTGCCTACTTGATCAAAACCTCACAAATTTGTGAGACCCAATTTCCACATCACTAAACCATGCTGATGATCCCCTATTTTTCCTGGACTCTGAAAATGCTATCTTCCAAAACCACCTCAAAAAACTTGCGAACCATCAATTTCAAACTCACAAGCCTGGAGATTCCAGTCTTTTCCCTGTATCCATTCTTCAACAAGGTTCGTCAATATCCAGTCATTTTAAATCAAACCCATATTTAGAGATGACACAATTATTTCAGCAAGGAGTCTTGCAATTTCCGCGCTTACCTCCCATAATGCTTTGGGATTCAGTACAAACACAGGGTAAACCTCGATGCTAATTGAAACCAGCAACACAGAACAACATTTACCCCGTGATGTAATCTGTCAAAATTCGATAGTCAAAACGTTTCGCAAAGGTCACGATTTAAAGGGAAAATATCAACTTTTTTCTTTATGTCTAACAGAGAATGAAAACTAACAACTATTTACAACTAGTTTCTCTTCAACCCATCTTTTACCTTCCACTCCGCAATAACATTCCAATTCTAAAAGATTCCCAATAATGATTTAAAAAGCAATCATGGTTCAAAACCACTCAGCCTTTTCAAGTCTCATTTTGTGGATTTTTCTGGCAAGATTCTCTCCAGGTTTTCCTCGATGTTCTGCCATGCAAACACATTTCCAGGAAGGTACATTTGTAGGATCTCTTGAGCTGGACGTCTCTGACGCAGTCCTAGCCGTTGAAAATGTCCTGATTTATACCCCAAAACATCGGATTATTTCATTGGCTTTAATATTATCAAAATGTGAAGTTCACACCTGATTTTGATTTCGGATCTTGATTCATAATTTAAGCTGATGGCAATCCAGCTCTGCTGGCTGTTTCGAACAAATGCCACATTGTTCTCTTGGTCAGATCAGGTTGTTCTGTGTCCTTGCAAGCTTTTCAACTCTTTTTTTTCCACACCACGTTCATAACAATACACCAGTCCAGGGTCTGGAGATTTATACGCCTTTTACATTTTCTGAGAAGTCCAGCAATTATTTTCCTGTAATATGAAATGTTTATCAGTATGTATTTCCATGATTTCTGTAGCCTCCTTAAGTATAACATATCCTTGGCGAACAAACTTCCCAAACTGAGCTGTTCCACCTTGCTTGAATCCCTCTAAACACTTTCTCTTCGTCTAAACGTCCAAATGTCTTATAAAATAATGTAGCAGTACCTCTACGTACCATTTGCTCTAGCAGTTGATTCCATGTGCAAGCCATCCTCTGTGTGAAAAGGATGTCTTGTCATTCGGTGTAAATCTTATGAGGGCTGGACTCCCGGATCCAAGGGAAAACGAACTTTGCTGTTCGCCTTATCGAGAGCACTCTTGATTTTATGAATCTCTATAAAGTCATCTTCGACCTCCGATGTTGCAGCACGACAAGGCAAAGCCTGCTCGTTGTATTAAAAATCCAGTCCTGAGAACATGTAGACTCTTTGTTGCATAAGGCCAGATAGAGTCGAATGCAATCCAGCCGCTAGATACATCACCGAATCTCAAATTATTGATGTTTGGTCAAATAGTTTCGGAAAAGGTATCGTCCTCTTCACAGATGGAGAGTGAACATTTGGTCTCGCTGTCTCCACAATAAAAAATGACGTGAAAAATTCGTTTAATGCCTCTTCCATCTGCTGAGCTCAAAAGCAATGTCCACCTCCTTGATCTTTCAGGTAATATTTCTCGCGTTGTTCTCTTGCCAGATATGTACTTGTAGACCCCCTTTGGATTTTCTTCAGCCCTGGCAGATTAAATTATTTCATATCCCATCTTTTCTTCCTGGGCTGCACTTTATTGAAGTCCCTACAAGAAATTCACTTGAACCAGTTGTCTGTCTGATATAGGATACTCTTTCGTTTTGATTTGTTCCTCAACACCTTTATTCAACAATGGTCACGTCTTGTGAGTGTCCAGCCTGACAAATTCAGCTCAGGTTGACAGCATATCTGCCACTGGGAAAATGTTAATCTATGATTAAAGTTGGAATAACAGAGCATTAGAAATGCATTACAGAATAAAATGGATTCCGCATGGCTTTGTGCAGACGAAATCAGACCTAACACGTTTACAAGTATTTTCAGATCGTAACAAGCACAATACATAAAGGGGAATGCAGTAAATGGAATATATCTGAATTTCTAAAATTATTCTGAACGGTGTTTTATACGATAGCACTTCACAAGCAGAGAAGCATAAACCAACACATTTGGGGGTATGTATTAGTCGAGGATTGGGGAATGAATGGAGAGGCGAGGTAATAAGGGCATTTTCATGATAGTAAATTGTAACTTGCAGATTCCCGGAGCCAACAATATTGGTGCCACAGCTGTTGACAACATGTACTAATCACCTGTACAACATAAGTTAATGTACTGTTGCTCAGTTTGGAGATGACACAAAATAGATATGGAAGCAAGTAATGAGAGCGGCACAGCAACGTTGTGGACGGACAGAATCAGGATAAACAAGTGGACAAAAACGTAGCAGCATATAAAATGCAAAAAAAGATGTTTATGCGTTTTGGCAGATATAAATATTAAGTGGGGAAATACACAGTACAAAGCATCAGCAACCAGAGCACTTCGCTTCCTTGTACATGAAATATGAAAAGCGAGCATCCAGTTTCAGCAGGTAATCGGGAAGTCAAATAATTTTGTTTCACAATATTTAAACGGAATGGGGACATATGTTTTTTTTCAAAATACACATGGCATTAGTCAGATCAGAGCTGGATTAATGTGAACAAATGTAGTACCCCTATTTTAGGAATAGCTGTTCAGTGAAATTTAACACAAATCATCCTGGATATGGGAGAATATTCTCGGGAGATTAAACTGAGAATATTGCCCCTGTACTCATTGGAGTGTAGAAGAATGTAACAACACTTTACTGGGATACATTAGATTATGAGGGACATGATAGGATAATTTAGGAGAGAATGATTCGCCTTGTCTGAGAATCGAAGACCAGAAAACATAATCTCAGAGTAAGTAGTAACCTATTTAAGACAGATGTGGAGGAATTTCTTTCTCTTCGATCCGACTGAATATGTGAAAGTATTTACTGCAGGCCGCTCTAGATATTGGCAGCTCAGTGTATCCAAGATTACACTGAGATTAGGGAGGGTGGTAAAAAAAGGTGCGGGTGTGGGGTTGCTAATTAGAAATGGTATAACGGCTGCAGAAAGGCAGTTCGAGGGGGATCTGCCTTTGGAGGTAGTATGGGCTGAAGTCAGAAATACGAAAAGAGCATTCACCTTGTTGGGTGTTTACTATAGGCCCGCCAATAGCAGCAGAGATGTGGAGAAACAGATTGGGAAACAGATTTTGGAAAGGTGCAGAAGCCGCAGGGTAGTAGTCATGGGCGATTTCAACTTCCCAAATATTGATTGGAATCTCTTTAGATCAAGTAGATTGGACGGGGCGGTGTTTATGCAGTGCATCCAGGAAGCTTTTCTAACTCACAATGTGGGCGGCACGGTGGCACAGTGGTTAGCACTGCTGCCTCACAGCGCCAGAGACCCGGGTTCAATACCCGCCTCAGGCGACTGACTGTGTGGAGTTTGCACGTTCTCCCCGTGTCTGCGTGGGTTTCCTCTGGGTGCTCCGGTTTCCTCCCACAGTCACAAAGATGTGCAGGTCAGGTGAATTGGCCATGCTAAATTGCCCGTAGTGTTAGGTAAGGGGTAAATGTAAATGTAGGGGTAGGGGTATGGGTGGGTTGCGCTTCGGCGGGGCGGTGTGGACTTGTTGGGCCGAAGGGCCTGTTTCCACATTGTAAGTAATCTAAATGTATATTGTCCGACCAGAGTGGAGGCCAAACTGGATTTGGTACTCGGTAAAGAACCAGGACAAGTGATGGGCATATTAGTGGGTGAGCATTTTGGTGATGTTCGACCAGAAGTCTGTGACTTTCACATTGGTTATGGAGAGAGAGAGGTGCATGCAACAGGGTAAGTTTTACAATTGGGTGAAGGGTAAATACGATGCTGCAAGACAGGATCTGAGGAGCATAAGTTGGGAGCATAGGATGTCAGGGAAGGATGTCGTTGAAAGGTGGAACTTTTTCAAAGAACAGATACGACGTGTCCTTGATATGTATGTACCTGTCAGGTAGGAAAGAAATGTGAGGGAACCTTGGTTGACTAGGGAGGTTGAATATCTAGTAATGAGGAAGAAGGAGGCTTACATAAGGCTGAGGAAACAAGGTTCAGACAGAGCGTTGGAGGGATACAGGATCTCCAGTAAGGAGCTGATTAAAGGGATTAGAAGAGTTAAGAGAGGGCATGCAAAATCTTTGGCGGGTAGGATCAAGGATAACCCTTTTAAGTGTATGTCAGAAACATGAGAATGACGAGAACGAGGTGAGGTCCGATCCAAGGACAATAGTGGGAGACTGTGTATTGAGTCGGAAGAGACAGGAGAGGTCTTGAATAAGTACTTTTCTTCAATATTTACAAATGAGAGTGAGCATATTGTTGAAGTGGAGAGTGTTAAACGGAGTGTGAAGAGGAGATACTTGTTCGGAAGGAAGACGTGTTGGGCATTTTGAAAAACTTGAGGACAGACAAGTCCCGCGGGCCTGACGGGAAATATTCTGGGAAGCAAGAGAGGAAATTGCAGAGCCATTGGCAATTATCTTTTCGTCTTCACTGTCAACGGGGGTGATACCAGGGGAACGGAGAGTGGCGAATGTTGTGTCTCTGTTCCAAAAAGGGAATAGGGATAACCCCGGGAATTACAGGCCAATTAGTCTTACTTCGATGGTAAGCAAAGTAATGGAAAGAGTACTGAGGGATAGGATTTATGAGTATCTGGAAAGACACTGCTTGATTAGGGACAGCCAGCACGGATTTGTGAGGGGTAGATCTTGCCTTACAAGTCTTATTGAATTCTTTGAGGAGGTGACTAAGCATGTGGATGAGGGTAGAGCAGTGGATGTAGTGCACATGGATTTTAGTAAGACATTTGATAAGGTTCCCCATTGTAGGCTTATGCGGAAAGTCAGGAGGCATGGGATAGTGGAAAATTTGGCCAGTTGGATAGAGAACTGGCTGACCGCTGAAAGTCAGAGAGTGGTGGTAGATGGTAAATATTCTACCTGGATACCAGTTACAAGTGGAGTTCCGCAGGGATCAGTTCTGGGTCCTCTGCTGTTTGTAATTTTTATTAATGACTTGGAAGAAAGTGTCGAAGGAAGGGTCAGTAAATTTGCAGACGATACGAAGATTGATGGAGTTGTGGATAGTGAGGAGGGCTGTTGTCGGCTGCAAAGGGACTGAGATATGATGCAGAGCTGGGCTGAGGAGTGGCAGATGGAGTTCAACACCGTCAAGTGTGAGGTTGTCCATTTTGGAAGGACAAATAAGAATGCGGAATACAGGGTTAACTGTAGGGTTCTTAGTAAGGTGGAGGAACAGAGGGATCTTGGGGTCTATGTTCATAGCTCTATGAAAGTGGCCACTCAGGTGGATAGAGCTTGTAAGAAGGCCTATGGTGTATTAGCGCTCATTAGCAGAGGAATTGACTTCAAGAGTCGTGAGGTGATGTTGCAGCTGTACAGGACCTTGGTAAGGCCACATTTGGAGTAATGTGTGCAGTTCTGGTCGCCTCACTTTAGGAATGATGTGGAAGCTTTGGAGAGGGTGTAGATGAGATTTACCAGGATGGTGCCTGGAATGGAGAATAGGTCGTACGAGGATAGGTTGAGAGTGCTAGATCTTTTCTCATTGGAAAGGCAGAGGATGAGGGGTTACTTGATAGAGGTTTATAAGATGATCAGGGGAATAGATAGAGTAGACAGTCAGAGACTTTTTCACTGGGTAAAACAGAGTGTTACAAGGGGACATAAATTTAAGGTGAAGGGTGGAAAGTATATGGGGGGATGTCAGGGGTAGATTCTTTACCCAGAGAGTGGTGGGGGCATAGAATGCGCTGCCTGTGGGAGTGGCAGAGTCAGAATCATTGGTGACCTTTAAGCGGCAATTGGATAGGTACATGGATAGGTGCTTAAGCTAGGACAAATATTTGGCACAACATTGTGGGCCGAAGGGTCTGTTCAGTGCTGTATTGTTCTATGTTCTATGTTCTAAGACTGTGAGAAACAGGTTTTAATCAGCAAGGTATTCAAAGGCTAGATGTTATTGCAGGAACGTGAATCTGAGGATTATCAGATCAGGTGTAATCTCAGTGAATGGTGAGAGCAGACTGCACAGGTTAAATTGACGACTTCTGTTCTTGCATCTTATTATCTTTCCTTTCTGGACTTTCAATTGCTTCTGTTTTTCCTTTATCAATGAATTTAACGGGCATTAGAAGAAGAAGGTTTACAGTGCGAAGGCTTAAAACCAAATATCACTTCAGTATTTGATGGTGTTGTCCAGTTGGTTGTTGCCTGAATATGATTCGCTTTTGAATATGAAAGAGAAAAGCATCATTCACAGTGTGGAGAAACTGTACACGTGTTGTACGTGTGGGCAGGGCTTCACCAGATAATCTGCCTTGTCAGAACATAAATACAGTCATACGAGGGAGAGGTCATTCATCTGTTTCGAGTGTGGGACAGAATTCACTTGATCCACTACGCTGTTGGAAGAACAGCAAGTCCGCAAAGTGGAAATGTCTTTTAAATGCCCTGAACGTGGGAAGCAGCTTAAAATCTCTGAGAATCTGTTGACCCATCAATATGTTGACACTGATGAGAAACATCATTTGCTCCCAAAATGGGCCTGGATTAAAGTGGTTAATTGGACTCTCTGTGCACGCGCCATCTCACTGTGGGGAGAGGCTGTTCCCCTGCACTAGTGTGGGAGGAGATTTGATGTGAAATCCAACCTACTGAAACAACAGCAAGTTCACAAGTGAACAAAGTGCCTGGTTTTTACTGTGCTTCATCGTGTGTCAAAGTCTTAACCAAAAGTTTTGGTTTGAATTCCAGCTTACAGTGGAGCTGTTCCAAAGAGTTTAACTGTTTCTTAATTGTTCGAATGATACCCATTGTGACTTCCTTCCGATGAAGTTAATAAATTCCTGCAGAAACGAAATGTGTTTCATGTTCTTCCTGATCGACACCAGCTAATATATGCAATACAAATTCTTCAAACTTCATAGAAGTGCCTGATTTTCTCCACATTGTCCGGACAGGAATGTGTGTGTGACTGAGAAGTCTCAAATGATGCTAAATAATATGCAGTCAGGTGTGGCATGTTGGCGCAATGATCACCACTGCTTTCTCACAGGCCAGGGCCTTTGCTTCAATTATAGCTTTGGGTGATAGTGTGTGTGGCGTTTGCACAATCTCTCCATATCCGTGAGGGGATCATTCCACGGCGCAAAGACGTGCAGGTTACGTGGATTTATCATTGCTAAATTCTTCAGGGAAGACTGGGTACGATAGTTAGCCTTGGGAAATGCAGTGTTACAGGAAGAGGGTGAGGGATTATTCCAGGTAGGATGGCATTTAGAAAGTAGGTGTGGAATTGTTCGGTAGATTGGCCCGTTTCCATACTTCAGGGATCCCATGATTCCGTGAGACAAATATCCCACTCTGATTTTATGATTGAATAACACTAATTGAAACATGTCAGAGTGGTTGGGATTAAGACAATGACCTGCGAAATCCGTGCAGTGATGTGGTGGGCTTGGGCTGATTGACATTGAAAATTTGTCAGCATTTTTGCTGAACGATTACACGCAGTGGAGAGTGTTATATTGTTGAAAGCACACGTGTTCACTTTCAAATTGTGTATTTTCTGAATGTTGAAAGAACAAACAGTGCACGCATTGCTTCCTGACTGAAAGGGCTGGGGGACAGGCTGTTCCAAAACAGATAGATGTAACGTTTGTTGGTGAAAACCTGAATTTTGCTCGCTGTTTCAACAGCAACTCAAATTTAACTAATTACATTAAGTTACATCCAGGATCCCAGAAGCTAATGAAATTTCAATTTTCGTTTTGCTTTAGCATCTGGAATCTAATCAAATCATACAAATTGAATGCATCATTGGTGTGTATGTAAAACCAGCATTTGAAAACTAGAGTGAGAGCTATTCCTGGAGAACTAACACTTTCCTCTCTAAGAAATTAGAAGTCACTCTGTATCAAAAGGTAACTTTTTTCAGCAAAACATACATTTTAAAAATGAAAGACGTTGAAACAATTGAGATGAACAGATATAAGTGGAAGACACGGGAGCACATGCAAACTGGGTGGACTTGAGATTACGTTGATATGATGTTAAACAACTGTGTTATTGAAACAGCATGTTATAACGATTCGGTTCAGTTAAAGGAAAGAATGCTTAGTTTTGTTCATTGTATTGTTTAGTCGTCGCAATAGAGTCAAATAAAATGTTGTTTTTCTTTATGTAATGGAAATTAGAAATTCTTTGTCACTCACTAATGTTTAAATAGATTCGGAGGTGAGGACATGTTTTCCGAGTGTTTGCTTTTAATTAACGAGGGGTTCGACGCCCGCGTTGCAACAAGGGTTTTATTTGATTCCTATTGATTGCAGTTTTGCAAAAGCTCTTCAATGTCTTAGTCAGCCTTAATGTCACGGGCAATCAGTTTCACCTTGCCTTTTGATTTCAGTATTTTATCCATGTTGTTTCAATACTGCAATGAGGACAAATGCTAAGTGCCTCTGTTGAAACACACAGCATCAGAGAGCTGCTTATTGATGACAGAGTACAGCCACAAAGCACAGTTATTATTCGCTTCCATCATGTTGCTGATGGTTAAGAGTTGATTGACTGGAGTAAGCGTTGGATTTGTCCTGTTTTTGTGGACTCGACACAACTGGACATTTTTGAAAAACCTGTATCAGCATGAATGCCATGGTTACACTTCGCTGTTGTGAAAGCGGGAGTCGGGCATTGAGTATGATGATCATCAATCATTGTATCAAAGGAAAGCACAGGCTGGAAGGCCCAAACAGCCGCCCGCTATTCCGATATATCAATGCTGTGGATCTTCGGGGGAGGGAGAATTTATGTAGAATCTTCCAGAGTCCACATCATTTCTTACTTCTGCCTGGACATTATTGACAATGTTTAAGAATTACCTTGTATTCGCGTTGTGCTGGACGCCACCGTCTGCACCATTCCAGAGACAGTCTTTGAGAAGAGTAGTTCATTTCCAGTCTGGCTTGTTATGAGTGAGGACAGTGTGAACTTTCTCCAAAGCCTGTCTGCCTGAACATCTGTGACCGCACACATGTGCACTCAATTCTCACAACTGGGAGGAAGATCAGATACGAATCCAATCCATCTCATTTGAGTGTTTTTTTGATCTGGATGGGTTGCATTTGATTCATGTAACATTTAGCCATTCTAAATCTGTGATTGAGTCACGTATTGGTGTCAGGACGTGATTATAAGTGGTCAAATTTAAAGTGCCCCCGGTCAGTCAACATTAAGCCACATTTACAAACGTGCCTCTCATTCACTCCTTTTTGGACTTTGAACCAGCAACTGAGGCATTAGTAAGCAGAACAGTATTCAAGCTCACTTCGAATAGGATGACACTGCCAATGGAATGAAAAGCCAAATTTCAGCTCAAAACACAAATTTTCAATGGATCATTATGCAATGAGGGTGTCAAACTTACGACCTGAGACTAAAACTCTCTTATTCTCCTGACACTGGCAAGAGGACAACACAGACAAGGTACAATTACATCTCTTGTCAATGCCAGGTTACCTTTTAAAAACCATACACTGAATTTAATTCAGAGGCATCAGCGGCCAACGGCATAAATGCTTCCTCATCAAAAGGCCAGTGGAATCTTTGAGATATATGATAAGGAGACAGTAAAGATTGAGGAACTTTGAGCCCTTCGATTCCGCTCCAACATTTAAAGAAATCATGGCTGATCGGAGGCCAATATCCATTCCCTCCCTTTGGCCCATATCCCTTAAAACGTCAGCTGAAGAAGATAAAATCTCAGCTTTAACGTGAACAAATCGTGCTGTATCCGCTGCCACTTGTAAATCTGACGAATTCTGTGGGTGAAAGTGCTTCTGAGTATGCACCGTGAATGGCCTGGCCCTAATTTTAGATTATGAACCGTATCAACTCAGAAATATCTTTCTGAACAGCCGAAGATGCTGCCTAAATGCAAAAGACAGTCTGAGGTTTAAAAAAAGTGGAGGATTATAAAAACTTGGTGTCAGCGATTTCCAGCTTCAGACTGCATTTCGTGTAATAGCAGTTGCCCTCGATTCGGCTTCCACTTCCAAAGTATAGGCTGGGACCTTCATTGTCGAAAGGTGGGGGCAGTCTTATCCCAGCAATTGCATACCCATCTATGTCACCAGGAATCAGCCCTGTGTGCGGATACATGCAAAATAATTCTGCAGTTTGTCTGCCGTTGTCTTCCTATTAATTAGTGTCATTTGTCTCTCTCTTTAGAAACACGGACAGACCAAAGCGAATGCAATCTATCCCTATGTAACGACACCGTGGTGAACCTTTCTGCGAATAAACCAAACACACAGAAAATCTCGCCTCGCCTAATAATCTGTTCATGTATCTGTGACAAATAGTGACCCAAATTCCAAAATTTAACAATAATATATCAATTTTATTCTTTAACTCTAAAACTGAACATTACCAACAAATATTGAAAACTCTAAGTCTCCTTCGATTGGGTTTTAATAAATCGGGGCATAATTTAAACTGACTGGTTAAATTGGAACTGATGTGAAATAGTCGTTCTGGATTGTTATTAGACAGAGGGATAACTGGTGGTGATCGACACTGAGGGATATCACACCACAGACGTTTTGTGAAGGAGAGTCGTTACTGGAAAGCTGACGGATTTAAACCCACACTGGTGGCGTCCTAAGGAAAACTGGCAATCGGTTCTGAGAATGTGTTTCGTTTTCAGAAACATCTTTAAGGAGGATACCATAGAATGTTTTTTCGAACAATCAAAAACATTTCGTGTTAACGATTAAATGAGCTGTTTTTGCTCTATTGAAATAGTCAAGACATGGAATAACTATTTAGATGAGCATTTAAAACGCGATAGAACACACAAGATCAATTATTGGAAACTGGGTTCAGAAGTGCGATGTTAGATGACTGTCATTGATATAATGGACCGAGGGGACAGTCCCATTGCTGCTAAAACTTAATGATTCCCTATCATTTTGCAACTGAAAACAAAGCCAATCGTGTTAAGAAGTAAAGTTGCAAGCATTGCATGCGCCTTCGCTTCTGCTATGATTGTTGGGAATCAGCACACACTGCTATTTCTTGGGTTTGATTCCAAGACAGGAATCCGGATTTAGCATTCTTCTAAAAACTGTGAACATGAACATGAATTCCTGACATGAAGAACAGCAAAGGGAGCAGCACTTCAAGACTCAGTGAGCGTTTTACTTCGGTGAGTAAACTAAATGGGAGGAAGCGGTGTTATACATTGTCTTGGCCTTCTCAGACTCAGTACTTCAAGAAAAAGTACTCCTTCTGTAAACATACACGTTCGTTGAAGGTTTACCTTCTTGCATGCAGAAAGTTTGGTTCTCTTCTTGGACAGCCGAGGAACAGTGTGCCTCATATCAGAATGGGATTCACACATTTAAGACAGGCGTGAGAAAGAACTTCAGAGCAAATTACGGCAGATGCTGAAATTTGTACCGAAAACAATTTTAAAAAATCTGGAAATCTCAGCGGATCAAGAAGCCACGCAGACATAGGAAGTCAATGTTTCCAGTTTCCGACCTGATGGGAAAGGAGGAGGTGGCAGTATTTATGCAATAGTTGGGAGAGAGAGTGACCTGCTGTGTGAGAAAGGATATTACCCTTTCGGGTTAAGCAATTGGCAACTGAGAATAACAGAACGATGGTGTGATTGTGAACCCACTCCAACTCCTTCCCTTTCTTTTCGTTTTACCTGTTACAGTCTCTCTCACCATGACTTCGCCCTTCCCCTACTCCAATAGGACTGTCTGTTCTTACCAATCTGGCAAGTATACACACTATTGCTCTGTCATTCTCTCGTGCCAGCCGAATTATGTACAGCATGTGCTGTCGGCTCTGGCTCATTAAGTATATCTGAGGCTAAGAGAGACACGGTTTTAATCAAAAATGTTATGAATAGTTTTGGAAAAGGCCAGTTGTGCAGTTCAGAATTATCCAATCAGACATAAGCTCGTTGAATAGCGGAACAGACTCGGGTTGAATGGTCTCTTTCTGCTTCTAAAATTAATTCTGTTTGTCTGAATCTGCAAAGATGATCTGGGTAAAGTTTGCCAAGTTAAAAATCTGTGGATCCACTCGTGGCACTGAACCGACATGAGACGTGCAAAGGTCAAGACACAAAGAAGAGTCAATTAGGTGATTGATCCGGAGTGGTCAGTATACCAGAGTAAACAGGATAACTGGTCTTCAGGGTTCACATTGATCCAGGCTCCAGTTAGTACACGGTCGCTTCTCACAAACCACCATTGGCCTTCCACATTCCTGTTCTCTCCTCTGTTCATGTTTTGAGCCAAATACACGATAGGCAAAACCTACTGATTTGCGTCTGTAACATGTCGGGAAGTGATTCTGAATGTTTCACAGTTTCATGATACTTCTAAAGATCAGTAAGTATTTACCATTGATTACTATAACTGGTAACAATTAACAGACCATGACATTGAAAGTCATGAATCCTGATGACCTACTAAAATGGAAGATATCTATTTATATCTCCGGGACACAGTGTGATTCAGCATTACATCCTCAAATCTTTTTGGGCATGATCCCTTCTTTGCTCTGTGTTTTGTTACACTGACTTGCTTTATGTTATACAGGCTGACAATTCATCATTTAGCTGGCAGTTGCTCATGCATGAGACCTTCTCTCTCGCATGGAAATGTACTGGCTCTGTCGCTCAGTGGTTAGAACACTGGTCTTGTAAAGTATAAATGCGCTTGAAATAGCACATTCCTGTCTGTCTTTGTAGGAATTTCAGGAAGATCATTGAGAAGTACATTAAACAGTTGGCTTTAGCAATGTTCCAGTGAAGCAGAAAGAGCCAGATCAGTCAGCATAAACTGCAGAGTGACAGGGAATTAATAGAGGAGGTAAACCGACAGGGGAGTGACCAGTTGCTTCCTTTTGCCACGTTAAACAGACTCTGCTTTTGAAGTCTAACATGGGTCAATATAAACCAAGTCGGTGTTGTCCTAATTACAGGTTGTTGGTCTGTTATCATGCATTGATTGCACTCAGTGGAATGAGTTTTCTTGTTTTTCTCTGTGGGTGAAAATGCGGTTCAACTCCTCAAGGGGGCGTTAACACAACTTACCCATCACAAACTTCACCCCATTATTTGTGTCGTTTAGATTAAAGTGTTCGGGCGGGCGGGCGGGGAATTGTAATTAAGATGAAGAATTGGAATGTCAGAGCATAAAAGGCCACAGCCCAGGGCTGGAAAACTAGGATAACGTTGTCATTATGAAACGATGCGACGATGACTGTTGTCATCTGTACTGATGCATTAGTTGTGACTGAGCGGTTACAGAACCATGGTCCGAGTTCAATTCCCGGTCAAAACCCTGGGTGATGTTTGATCCTGACTTGCAGTAGATATCCAGAAATCATTTATCAACAAGCGGGTGTTTGAATCTGCATTGCACTGACAGGGTCCGCAGCGGCAGAAACCCACATAACCCTCGAAAGTATTCAGATGTGAACTTGTGATGTAAATGCATAAAAGGCCAAGTGATGGAAAATGGGATGACGATCGTCAAACGGTTGTTTTTGACAAGACCACGTGGAGGAGCTTGAGTGCTGTCGACCCCCCAGTACATCTCTGCTCGACAGGCAACATTCATAGTCTATTGGCTCGGATTTGGCGCTTTATCGACCACTACGCAGCTTCAATTCCTCACCAGTTAATTATCTTCCACTGCTGTGGTGAAGCTGGGATTAATTCTGATATTTTCATGGACATTTATGGAAAAGATTCTTGCTCTTGCCTATCAGGAATGAAATCCTCCTCTCATTTCCGAGTAACTTTGCATAAGTTTGCGAAAGCCCATTTGCCTTGCAGTCGAGCGAGGTAGGATTCGAATCTCCAAACTCTTGATTCGTAGTTAGGGGTGTGTTATCCAGTTGCTTTGTGCATGCAGGCGGAAAGCTTAAGGATGTTAACCCGGATATGTACAACAGCGTTCATGTTCACAAGTTGAGCAAGTAGCAAAGATAATTACCGTCACTGCTTCACGCCAATCGTCCCCACTTTTTGACGCAGCGAGTTTCGCAAAGGAAACAGGTATGTACTCATGAAGCTGACATTCACTCTCTGTCTGCTCCACCATTCAGTGGGATCACTGCTAATTTGATAAATTTCAACTTCAGTTTCCTGTGTTTTCGACCATAACTTGAGGTAAACTCAAGTGTAATCACAAAAATGGATGTTCCCGTTAATATTCAGAGATTCTGACTATTTCAAAGTTTGTGAGAAGATTTGTAGCTCGGGTGCTCGTTGTTGTGGTTCTGTTCGCCGAGCTGCGAATTTGTGTTGAAGACGTTTCGTCCAGTGTCTAGGTAACACCTAGACAGTGTATGTCACCTATACAGGGGACGAAACGTGGGCAACACAAATTCCCAGATCGGCGAACAGAACAACAACAATACTTAAACCAACTGTGCGAGATTGCAGGAAATTGAATAATATGAAACGAGCTAAATTTGCATTTGTAAAGTGCACGCAGTGCAGAGTCCACCATATGAGAAAGGTCACAGAGAGAAGACATTTCCTCCGTTTCTCTCTGCACAGATGAGATAACCTACAGAGTGGAAACATTCCAATCGATCCATCAAGTGCATATCGAACGGTCAAACAGTAACCCAGAAGACCCATTACCCTCGAAGTAATGCACTTAATACTATTGGCAATTTAGCATGGCCAATACAACTGACAATATTTGAATTGTGGGAGGAAACAAGAGCACACGGAGCAAATCCACACATATTCAACTAGAATGTTCCAACTCCACAGAGACAGTCACGCCACCCTGGAATCGATTCTGATCCATGGCGCGATGAGGGTGTAATGATAACCAGTGAACGCTTCCACGAGTTGAACCTTTGCAGGATTTATCTTTATAACTGAGACATTTACCTTGGGAAACACATTCCCTCAATCTTCAAATATGTGTCCTGCGAAAAAGTTTTCACATCAGATTAAAATAGCTGAGTAACCTTTTCCTCATCCAGATGTCTCAATGTTCCCTGTTCCATGGCAACAGAAACTGCTTCAGGTGTGTTTGAATCTCCAAGCCTGATTTCCAGATGCTACCTGCTCCATACCAATGTGAGCTGCAAAGGTGAGGTTGGAGATCAGAGCCTGATATTCCAATAATCTCTGCTCCTACATGGCAAAGGAAGTTGTTCCACATGAAGTTCAAACTCTCAGCCTGATGTTACAATGCTCCCTGCTCCACAACAAGAGAAGGTGCTCCAGGTGAGGTTGGAGCTCCCAGCATCGGCATTTCACGCGACTCTGTATTGTCAGAGAAGCACCTAACCCTCATCGATTACATCACCGGTGCCATAACCGCGTGCTCTTCCCCGTTCCATTTACAGTTTGACTTTTGGGGCTGCACCACTCAGTTTCACTGATTCTGGGCCTGTGGACTGGGATTACATGATATTACGCAGCTGTGGTTACTTTCCCTTTTGTGCAAATTTGTGATATAACCGATATAAAGCTACATTCTTTTCAGGAAATGCATTTCAATAATACCCTGCAGTATTCACTAAATCTTGGAAGATTTAGAGAAATCTATCGAGCTTAGACTTCTACAAACTCTAACTTAAACATTCAGCCCACTCGGAGTACCCACATCTCAGTCACTGTTCGGCAACTATTTCTGTTGTGCCTGTTTGCTGACATATCCTCTGTCACGATCCCTATTGGCTACTTGCATAGTGATTTTACTTGTGGCGCCGGGACCATGCTTTACCTTGTGGCCACTGCAAGTCCAGTTCCAATCTGAGTTATGGAAAAGGACAGCTTTCCCGATTTCTGCCAGATAATGCATGCTTAACAAACACGGGTAGAGAATTGTATATTACATGAAAATATACTTCGAGGCGATGGTTTTGCGCATTCGAATACATGCTTTCTCCTCATACAGCATATCAGGATTCATACTCACTCTTTCTCGGAGAATTCTCTCCCTCTATGATCACTAACCAACCGTTAAGCCCCTCCTGCAATTTCACTGAAGCACTGCATAATCTAACAATCACATTGCGCCTTGCAGTCTTTGATGCTGCGCTGTGAAAGTAGATTGGAAAATTGGGACACATCCTGGAGAATAGAAGGCTGCAAGCTGGTCTTCCATTACCACTGCAAGAGGTGAAAAATCTGAGAGGTGCAAGTGACAAAGAGTCGCCGTGGAATGGATGAACTGTCTTCCTTCTGTCTGCGTGGCAATGATGCCGGGTGCATATGCCGTCCCTTGCGCATTCTCTGGGACAGAGAGTCAAACAATGGCTCATTTTCAACCCTCATTTCTGCGTTGGTCTGTCAGCACGGGCGGAGCTCAGGGCCATAGCGATGACAGTCAGTGAGTGAGTGCTTCTTTTGCATTCTCTTCATCTGCGACAGTTGTGGTTCAGATATTATCTGCTGTCCGGTAGCAGCAAAGAACTGGACGCTCATGTTAAGTTAGACTTTCTGCAGGACTGCTGTGAGAAGACAAATACTAAACATCAAACGAGATGTACACAAGAAGACTCATTTTATTTACCTGAAGGAAGAATATCCAGTGTCCATTTCTTCCTTTCCCGCCAGCTCAGCATCTTTCTACTTCTCAGGTTCGGACAAAGTCAAGAAAGAAAATTGCTGATTTGCTGACGTGTAACTGACTCCTTCCAGGGCAATGAATGACACTGAGCCGAAGAGCGAATGGGCAGTGCACCCTCCCAGCACAGCTTGCAAGAAGAAACAAAATGCTTTAATGTTCTGCCAGTGGAGACAGTCCAGTCTCTTGTTACAGGACAAACAGTAGTGTCAGGGAGCAGGGAGACAGAATGGGAAGCAGATATTCTGGAAACACTTTGCTGTTTGGAATTCCTGGAGTAAAGTGGAATGGAATTTACACTGAGAAAAAGTCTGCGCTGGAGGTGTGGGCAGTGCAACCAGGTTGTGGCTCGTTGCTCAAGGGGTGTCGTTTACTTTTGAGCATTCAGGGATTTAACTATACTGTTCAAATTCCGGAAGGCCCCATTTTCCCTGTCTGCACTTACGCAAAAATGTTCAATCAATTATCTCAAAAAGCAGCTACTCTCAATGAGATCCGACTGCCTGAAGTCGGGATGGGGAAAAGAGACTATTGCAGGAAACACAACAAAGGGAAGCATTTTGAAAATTAAAACATGGGTTTCAGATTGTTCGCTTTGTCAGTCCGAATCTGAATGAATCTGCCAGCTCCGTATTGCTCAGTTCTGCACCTGAAACTTAAGTAACTGGGGAATTGAATTGATTGTCGACAGCGCTGAACCGATTAACGTGACTGGTATGGTGCATGTACAATGTCAGCTGTGAAAGTAGATTGGAAAATTGTGACACGTCCTGGAGAATAGAAGGCTGCAAGCTGGTCTTCCATTACCACTGCAAGAGGTGAAAAACCAGTAACTTCACCACCCCCTTACGCCTGTCCATCACCGGATAGGTACCTTCTACATCCGGCAGAGATTTTCCTGCAAAAGCAAACACGTTTTCTAATGTGTCCATTTTTCTCGACGTTGTGTTCATGACTTTGAGGAGACAGGACACGAATACGCAGAGCGTGCAGAGAATATGTCTGGTACACACGCACCAAATAATCCATCGTCCTGGAGCCAACCACTTCATCTCCCGCTCACACTCCACCAAGGGCAAGCAAGTCCCAGCCTTCCTTCACCATCAAATACAAACTACTAGAAGAGTAGAGGAAAAACATCTCATCCTGCTCATTAGGACACTCCAACCACTTGGCATCAACATTAACTTCGCCAGTTTCCTCATCTCCCCTCCCCTTCCCCAATGCAGCTCAACCCCTCCATTTCAGCACCGCCCTCGTGAACTGTGCTACCTGTGCATCGTCCTTCCCACCCATCTTCTCCACACTCCACTCCGAACTATCACGGTCTCCCCTCAATGTGCATCTACTGATTGAATTCCTAGATCCCCGCTCCACTCTCACTATAGCCCCATCAACCGTCCTATTCACCTCTCAGTCCCCTTCCAAGACCACCATTCCTGATGAAGAGCTAATGTCTAAAACGTCAATTTTCCTTCTCCTGATGCTGCCTGACAAGTTGCGCTTTTCCAAACCTTCACTGTTTGAATCTGCTTGAACTTTTCCGTATCATGACCGGTCTGGACAGACGAAATAACAACGTGAAAATGCTCCAACGCTGGAAAGCATCCAGAACGAATCGGCAGAAATGGAAAGTCATGGGGAAAATAATTAAAAATGACACGAGAAACAATGTGTGCGCAGAGGGAGTGGCGCATGTACGTATATCACTATGTGAGTTTGACAAAGAGTCAGATTCCATGGGTACAAAAGCGAATTCGATGTTGATGTGAGAAGGAGCAATGTTCAGAGTTATATGTAGAGAGCAATAAAATAATACCATAGAGCCAGCGGAGACAAGATTGGCTACAGAGCCTCTGTCTCTGCAATGACACATTTTGTGATTCTGAATGAAATCGGATGAAACAACGGAAAGTGGGACTTTTGACAAAATGTATATTCTGCCCAAAAGAATATTGCCCAATAGAAATGAAGGAATTATTACATCATTCTCAAAGTTACATTGTGCATGCCAGATGGAAAACTGAGTATTTCTCTAAATCACTGAGATCTTTCTTTACAGTCATTTAGCTCATGTGAGTCGAGTGGCGCATTTGGAGCTTAAACGTGTGCAACTCTGCGGCCAATCTATCAAATCAGACTCCTTCTGTGTGGCATTTCCGCGAACATTACAATTTGCTATGCTTGCAGTAAGTACATACAAATGCATGTTGTGTGAAATATTGGCGAAAGGTACACAGAGGATGTGATACGCTTTTGAAGATCTGAATGCCCTTTTCTTGTTCTGCGTCAGTATGCTGTGTTCTCAATCGTACACATTCTCTTCTCGGAGATGAGAATAAACTAATGAAAGTGAAAGAAAAAATAATTGTATTTCATGCACAGGACGCCTTGCAGTAATTCCCCACTCCGTTTCACACAGCAGTGTCCTCCCCGCCGATTACATTTAACAAATAGCGCACTTGACCAAATAAATACCGCAATTGTATTTTACCAACACAGTGTGAAATTCAGTCGCACCGTTCATGCGGAGAGGGCCGTCAGACTACGGTTTCCTTTCCCTTCTGTTGAATAAAGATTACGTTAACTGTGTTCAGTGAGAGGAAATAATTGCTGTGGCTGGGAAATATTGCTTTCTGAACCTACTGCCACTCAGGTGTAACGGGAGGAGGTGGAATCTCCTAATTGATAGAAGCATAAAACTGGTGTCAAAAATTCAGAAATAAAACATCAGTATGTGTAATTAACACTACTCTGTCACCAACTAAACAAAGCGGCTGCGAAGAGAGAAGCGGTTGTGTGCTTATTGCCCATGTTGAACAGTTCATATTGTAACTCTCACACTGGGTGAAAACGATGGACATTCCAGTGTTATCCTTCGATGAAATATTGTTAATAAATAAAACTGACAGCAACACATTTCATGTGATCGAAAGGAGCTGGAAAGAACATTTTGACCAATGAGTATTGGCACAAGATTCTCTGTTGACATGTAAAACTCAAGGATGTAATGGATGTGATTGCAACATGCAACCTACGAAATCGATGCGGTCCAAGCCCACAGCTACACTCTTGCTACTGTGATCGATAAAGGGAAGGTATTGTACGGCGATAATTGTACGTTATGACCAGTAACAGAGGCCAACGATTAATGCCTGTTCTGTGTCGCACGATCCCTGTTCCTCTGTCTCTCGAAACAATGACCCCTTCTGTCTGTCTGTTTTTTTTTAATCATTTTGACATTCCGCTATTTTCTCCCTTCTACAATTCATTGTCTCCACATTTCTCTCCTCAGCCTTGCACCTCCTGCTTCATAGATTCGGCTGTAAACTTCTCTATGCGGAGTCTGTACATCACAGAGTGGATTCTGGACAGAGACAACGGAAGACAAAGAATCTGCGAGGAGTAAAAAAAAAACTCGGACTGGATTCCATTCCCAATTTCCCGTTATTGTCCAGTATATTCAACCATTAATATACAATATTTCCCGAACTTCACCATGGAAAGCCATCATGTTTATCAGAAATTTTTAAAAATCGCAGCTGAATATCGCATTTGATTAGCTTTAAGTCAGCCCGGAAATGCCTGTGAGTGACATATACAACTGTAAGTTCCTGTCGATGCAATAACATTCCGCGGAATGGTTCAGTACCACGTGTCCCATGACCAGTTCATATTCATGTTGCAGGGGGCAGATTCTGCCCTATGACGTCACGGTGCAACTGGAAGCTGTCGGGCAGAGTTCTTGAAAGAAACTTCCCTGAGGTTCAGGCAGCCTTGTAATGGGAAGAATTGATTTTCCATCCCAACATAGGTTTACGTGGGGACATATCTCTACATTAAACAGACTCTAGACACACTTGCCTTCTTTTACTTAAAGTTCAAGCCGCATCAAACCGAAATCCTTCAGATATTTTTGAGAGCAAGTGGCTTTGCATTTATCCAGTTTGGACACCATCTGCCATTTCTCAGACCAGTTCTGCATCCAGTCCATGTCACGCTGCAGCCTTCAATAGCACTCGATAATATCGAGGGTACCTCCAAGCTCTCTGTCATCTGCAAATGTACTAACCCAACCCTCAACCTCCTCATCCAAGTCATTTTTAAATACTACAAAGAGGCCCAAGAACAGTCACCTGCGGGTCATGACTCAACATTGATCTCCAGGCAGCATATTTTCCATCGACAACCACACTCTGCCTTTTGTCCTCCAATCAATTCTGTAACCAGATCGCTAAATCTCAGTGTACTCCATACGTCCTGACTATATGAATGAGCCTACCATGCGGAAGCTTATCAAAAGCCTTGCTGAAGTGCATATACACGACATCCACTCCTCGACTTCGTCGAACTGTCTTGGCACTTCCTCAAAGAACTCAACAAGGTTTGTGAGGCATGACCTTCCGCTCGCAAAACCATGCTGACTGCCTTTAATCACGCTATGCGTTCCAAATAAACATCAATCCTATCCCTCAGAATTCTTTCCAAAACTTTGCTGACCACAGACGTAAGACTGACATCTTATTAGTCTCTAACAATCCCCTCTTAGCTTTCTCCTTTCCATTGAGAAAATTCAAGTCTCTCAGACCTTCCTCCGAAGACCTACCCTTCAGACGTCCTCCTTACTACACTAGATCATTTCCAGTCTAATGTTCCGTTTTGTCCACTACAATAATCACTATTTCCTGAGTGAAAACAGTTGCAAAATATTCGTTTCGCCTCTCTCCGATCTCTAAAGCGTCCAACAATACTTTCCACTTCTGTCTTTGACTGGTCGTATTCCTCCCCAAGTCATCCTTTTATGCCTCAAATCCAGAAGACATGTTTCGGGTTTTACGTTGTTCAACTCGATAAAGACTACTCGTGTGACCACATTGTTCTTTTTATGTCTCTTTTGAAATCCTTATGAGCTCACCTGTAACTCTCCATCGATTCATATGAACCATCTCGTCTCTACGTCACATAAGCCTCCTTCCCCCGCTTAACAAGAGATACGATTTCTTTGTAAGCCACTTTCTCCCTGCCTTATAGGGACATAATTATTAAGGACATGCCAAAAAAATTTCTTGAAGCACCTCCACATTTCGATTGTTCCAATTCCTGCATTTTGATGCCCCATTCTATACATTCGAAGTCTTGCCGAATCGCATTATAATTTTCCGACTCTCATCGATGACTTTTGCCATTTGGCATTAACCTATCGCTTTCTCTTGTGAAACTAAATGTAATTGAATTATGGTCATCTTCTCCAAAGTGTGCAGCTAACACTAAATGAAACACCTGTCCAGGTTCATTACTAAGTACCAGATCCAGAGTGGCCTCTCCTCTTGTTGGTCCTTCGACATATTGTGTCAGGAACACCTCCTCCACACATTGGACGAAAACTGAACTATTCGACGTACTAGAGGTATAGCGCTTCCATTCAATGCTGAGGACGTTAGTGTACCCCATATTAACCAAAAATTTCCTTTCACTCCTACCCAGAATCGTTTTTCTGAACCTCTCATCCATATCACAGGAAGTCTGCGGAGGCATAGAAAAAACGCCAAGCAGTGTGACCTTGTCTTTCTTCTTCTTAACTATATCACATGCCACCACAATAGACGTGTCTTTGACAACAGTTTTTCCAGCCACCGTTATGCTGTCCTTGACTAACAAGGCCACACCTCCCCCATTTTACTTGCTCTCCTGTTCATAACGAAGATTTAAATCCTGGAATCTGCAACACCCATTCGTGAAATTGCACTATCCATGTCCACAAAATGATCACAACTTCGAAGTCCTAATTACCTGTCCTAATGTCAATTTCACACACCTTAATTCGGATTTTTCTGGCGTTGAAGTAGACACACATTAAAGCAGTTTGCTCCCGGACTGCACATTACTGTGACCGTGAAGTCCTCTCCACGCCCTCCCTACTCTCATACTCCTTTGCAATCGAACGACACCTTAGGATTCCATTCTCCTGCTTTGATAGTTTCAACCCACCCAAATGCCACTGAAATGTTTCCCACCCAGGACTTTCATACTCTTCTGGTTGAAGTGATGTCCGTCCTGTTTGTGGAGGTCTGAACTTCCACAGAATGAGCCAAAATTATACATTTTCCTGAAACACTCCCTCCTGCAACATCCTCTCTGCTTCGTTTTCAGTTGATATTTCTCCCCCTGTTCATTGCGTCGCTATCACGTGGCATAGAAGAGAAACCAAAGATGACAACGCTGTTTGTTCTATTTCTTAGCTTCCACCAGAGCTGCCTGAAATTCTGCCTGACATTCCTATCTCTCTTTCTACCTATGCTGTTGGTAATTACATGGACCACGGTTTGGAACCTCAACTTTATGGACCGCAAAGACATGATCTGTCACAGGACAGACCGTGGCACCTGAGACGCATCACACCAACTGTATGTCTCGTTCGTTCTACCTGACCGTCACACTATTATGTCCCCAATGACTAAACCTCGCCTCCTTTCCCACCTTCCTTTCTTTGCAACAGAGGCAGACTCTGTGCCAGAGCCCTGCACCTCACTGCATGCACCTGATACGTCGTCGCCTCAGCAATAACCAAATGGTATTATTTTAATTTCCCGGCGGAACGACCACAGGAGAATCCTGCACTTACTCGTTCCCGCCATTTGAACAGTTACCCAGCATTCTAAGTGCTTATGAGAACGATGGTTGTGCGGAGGATGAGCAAACTGAGGATATAAATGTGGAGGAGTAGCCCATTGAAGGGGAGGGAGTGAAAAGAAATGTCGGTGTAATCGGGGATAGTAAACGCCAGGAAACAGAGCCTCTTCCCTATTGCCCAAATCGAGTGTCCCAATGACTGTGATGACTGCCTGCTGCCCGGTTTCAGGATATTCATCTGAGCTTCGGAGGAACTTGGTTTGGGAGAGAAGCGATCCTGTTGTTGATATATGTTGAAAGCAGAAAAAGCTTTTTCTGATAGAACTTAGCTTGGTGCTAAATTAGGAAACAGATAAAATCAGGTATCAAATCTGGATCCATAAATAAATTGCCACGATGTCAGCAATATTAACGATGTAAATGTGTGATTGAAACTTGCATGTGGGAATAATAAATGCTATTTCTTCGGATATTTGGTGCAGAATTGACGACGGATGGAACTGTTCCGATGGGACATTTTCCAGCTGAGTGATGTTGCGACCAGAGACCTTGAGAAAACGATAACTGGAGTCTGTCGATAGGACTACAAACGAAATCATGGGGGTTGGTTTCAACTGCAAGGAAAATTCTGGAAAGAAGTTCAAGAAATGGAGGGCTCTGCACGAGATAATGTTTCCACAACAAGTAATTGGACAGAAAGCATGTAAAGGGGAATGAATATGTTTCCGGCACAGCAGATCAGAGGAAAGCTCTGAGAAGAGGAGCAGTCACGGAATGTGTGAGAATGTTGTACCTAAATAGACACAGCGTACCAAACAAGATAAACGAGTGTGGGGATATTGCAACTTCCTTTCCACTGATAGCGCTGTGATATCGCTTCCAGTGTTCTCGTTGACATTCGATGATGTGAGGCAGTGAAAGGAATCCTCTTCCTGAATGTCAGCAATCCAAACCTCATCTCGGATTCAGTACAATGTGGAAAACGGGTTTGGACCCATAACGAAGCTGGGAACTGTACTCAAACCAAGGAAGAGCAAAACCTGTTCCTCCCCTGGTCCTGTGCATGTCAAAAGCCACCATGCGACAGTGGTTTGATGTTCACACGGACATGAGCAGCAATGGAATTACTCACAAAGTGAAAAGCCAGGAAAAGCAACCAGACTCACTGCTTCACATCGAAAGTCTCCAGATTGTGAAGCAGTATCTTTCTGTCGCAAAGGAAAGTTATTTGGCCTCAGGTGCCGGCTTCTGTTTCACCTTCTTGTCGGTAGAAAGTTTCCATTGGTTTATCCACCGTCACGGTCCTATTTCAAGACTTGAGTAATGAATTCTTGGAGTCAACGAGACACCTCGGGCAATTTCTCGCCCGAATCAAAAGTAGGATGAGTTGAACAATTGTCTTTATGGATATCCCCTTCACCGCAGATCAGCACCGCAAAATGAGCCCCTGTTAGCATCACCGTGTTCTTTACGTTCCTGCAGTGTGTTTGCTGAAAACATCAAATTACCACAGGTATGATTTCTTGACAAAATAATGAGGGATTTGGATTGGGGAGACTAAAGTAAATGTTTCCACTTGATAGATTATTGCAGGCGTAGACTTAAGAATAGAAACGGAGTTTAGGAGATGTGCAGTAAAACTAAATCAACCAGCAGTCGTTTGAATCTGGAACCACTTCCTTCAGAGTCGGAGAAGCATAAGCCCACATCACTTTCAGAAGTATTCAGGTGTAATGTTGTGATTCTAAGCCACACAAGGCCAAGTGTTGGAATATGGGATGAGGACAATCAAGCGGTTGTTTCTGAAAAGAACACTTACAAGGAGTTTAAGGGCTATCACGCCTCCTGTGCGCGCAATGACCAAAGTCGTCCATGCTGGTCCAGTGATTAGGATTCAGCACTTTCCCCGCTGTGGCCCGTGTTCGATTCCCGGCCAGTTAATAGGAAATGCGTTTTTGCATAACAGTGGTTCCAACAAAAGGAGAGTATCGATGACGGGAATAATTTCAATGCCTTTGATCAATATATGCCCTCGAGGGAACCAGAGACAATGTTCAATCCTGTTAAAGAAGCGAAAGAGGTCGCGATAATTCATCATCAGTCGAATAGTTCACCCTTCGCTCTCCTCGGAAACTGCTTTCCAAAGTGTTTCTAAAGATTCTCAAAGCTGCGACTTGACTGAGTACATAGTTTCCTTGCTATTCCCAGGAATCGCAATGATTGGGTGTGTGAGTTATTGAAATGGAAAGGGCCCATGAAGAGCATATGGGACAATTTCAGTTCCCATCCTGAGACGAAGGAGGCGCGTTGTCTCTGATGTTCTTGTGGATATTGACTGAAGGTTCCTGCAGATCAGGAAGTCAAAGACAATTCAGCTTCAGACCAAAGAGGACGATTGGTTTGTCAGTGCAACAAAACACCTGCGTTGCTCTCGAGCCAGGTAGGAGTCGAACCTACATTATCCTTACCATAATCAGGTGCGTACTTCATTAATGTTTCAGACATGAATGACAAGAGGATCAGCAGATGGGAGACAGCATCACCACACAGACACATCTCCTCAATATTTGGACATGTATTACCGATTGTGAAAAACCTCAGAGAGATACACAGACAGAGAGTCGTCGTGGGCTGGATGGGCTGCCTGACTTCTGCTTGTGCGGCATTGACGCATGCCATCCGTCTGACTGTCTCTAGGACAGAGGGAGCAACAGTGGCACACTTTTAACACTCACATCCATGTTGGACTTTTTGCAGCGGCGCAGCTCAAGACCGTGGTTCCAATTGTCAGTAAGCGAGCGTTTCTCATCGATTCTGTTCATCTGGAATATTTGGGGCTCAAATGTTAAGTACTTCCCGGTCCCAGGAAAGAAGCGTGAGTTGGTGTTGCATTAGAATTGAGCAGAACATTCGGAACAAAAGGTGTGCATCCCCTTGATCAATGAATCAGAGCCTTCTCCTCCTGCCTGGAAGTTCCACAAGCACTGCAATGTGCTGTGCTTCCAAAAATATATTATGTATAACATTGGTGAAGTTCACACAGAGGTTGTGTTATACCTGTGAAGGTCTGAATGCACTTATGCTGTTCTCAGTCGGTCTGATACGATCTGTATCATACAGCAACTCTTCTGTGAGATGGGAATAAGCTCGTAAATTTGTTTTCAAAAACCAGTTCTGATGTGTTTCATGAACAGATCACCTGGCAGTAATTCCCCACGCACTTTCACACAGTCGCGTTCTCTGTCCAATTAAATTCGCCCCAATAGCAGACTGAATCACATAAATGTCCATAACTGGATTTTACCAACACAGTGTGAAATTCAGGCTCAGCGTTAATGTGGAGAGGGGCCAAAAGAGTACAGTTTTAGCTCCTGTGTTTGAGATAAAGATCACTTTAACAATGTCCTATTACAGGAAAGAATTGCTGTTACTGGGAATCATTTCTTTCTGAAACTCCTTTTACTCTGCTGTAACTGGAGGAGTTTCAGTCTCCCGATAGATTGAAGCATAAAATTGACATATGAAGTTATAAAACAGCAGTATATAATATTAACACCACGCTGTCACCAACTGAACGAAGACCTGCTCAGAAGGATGTGGCTGTGTGTTTACAGCACATGATGAACAATTTGTATTTTACTTATTACACTGCACGAACTGAGCATTTACACAAACACTGGGCACTCTACATCCCTGAAATGTTCTTGAAAAGTAAAACTGACAGCAAAATATCTCGTGTGATTGAAGAGGGCTGGAAAGAACACTCTGTCCAGTGAATATCGTAGACCGCAAACTCTGTTGCCATGTGAAATTCAGCGAGGTAAACTTTCTCAACCCACCGCGAGCTTGACGTCATTTGAACAGGAAACTTTTTGATCTGGAGTCAGACGCGCAAAAAGCCAACAGCCACACTCTTGCTGTTGCACTCGATTCAGGGAAGTTAACGTTGTGCGATAATTTTACTTTTTGTTCAGCAACAGAGGTCAAATATTAATGTCTGTTCTGTCTCGTTAGCTGCTACTCTATCTCTCGTCCTCTTCAGTCTGTCTGTTGTATTTCTCTCTGACTCCGTCATTCGTCGATTCTTCAATGCATTGCAACAACTTCGTTCAAGTTGGCCTTTGACCTTCTACTTCTTGGATTCAGCTCTAAACCTGTCTCTGGGGAGACGGATTCGTCACAGAGTGGATTCAAGACAGTGACAACGAGAGAAAAAATAATCTGCGTGGAATTAAAAAAAAGCTGACGGTGTTCCATTCCCATTTTCCTTTTATTTTCCTGGCGCAGAATTACGTTGTATGTATCCACACATAAAGTCGTATCCTGGTGACATGGATGAGTTTGCATTGGTTTGGATCAGGCTGTCCTCATATCTGCACAATGCACGTCTCAGCTGGTATTTCGGTAAAGTAATACTGGTAGAGGACAATTGATGTTTCAAGAACTGAATTCTGAAGATTGGACTTGCTAACACAGGTTTTAGAATATTACATGCTTTTTGACACCTTAGACTCGGTGGTGCATTTATTCAGCACGCTTGGCTGGTCACCAAAATATTACTGAGTTACTATGGCACTTTAAGTAAGCATTCAAGGTGCATCTTCCGAAGCACGTCTATACGCTGCGTTTCTTCGATGTCTGGGAACTCACTTGTACATGCAGCAGCGGATAGGTGATGATTTGTTAAATTTAAATCTGTGACAGACATTTTGATATTGCAGCGCAGACAGCCTAACACCTTCGACTAACACATCCAATCGGTCAGTGGTCAGTGACAGAAGGTTGTGATTATGAGTGAGGCAGGTAGAGGAAACCACAGGGAAGTAATGCAGGTGTCTCAGCCATTCAGCCACTGCAACGGTTTTGAGATAATTGATCCCTGTGTGGATGAGAATGCTGGCTGTGTGGAGGATGAGCAAACAGAGGTTAGAAATGTGGTCGAAGTGGCCATTCAAGAGGTGGGAGAATGGACAAATGTCGGTATAATCGGGGATGGTAACTGCCAGGAAATAGACACTGTTCCCTATTGCCAGACTCAAGGATTCCAAAAGCTGTAATACCTTCTTAGTGTTCGTTTTCAGGATTCTCATCTGGTCTACAGATGAGCTTGGAGCGGGAGAGGAATGATCAAGATGTTGGTTTAGGTGGAAAGAGAATATAATTTCTGCTGATGGAATTTACGTTGGTGCTAAATTAGAAAACATGCACAAAAGGAATAATCTCTGGATTACTACCTGGTCCATAAATGAATTGGTACAAGGTCAGCAAGGTTAAAGAGGGAACTGTGTGGTTGAAAGGCTGGTGTGGGAGAAATGCGTACTATTTCTTGGATTTTGGGGTCAGAACTGGCAAAGGATTTTAATGTCCCATGTCTCCACTTGAATGATGCTGGTGCCAAAGTCCTTAGAAAATCTGATAACTGGGGTCAGTCGATAGGCCTTTTAACGAAATTTTGGGAGTTGGTTTCAGTTGCAAAGAAAATTGTGGACAAAGGTCAAGGAATCGGGATCTGCAGAGCTTAAAGTTTGCACATCAAGTACTTGGACATAACAGATGGAAAGAGTTAGGAATCTACTTCCGGCATAGCAGGTAAGGGGACATCTCTGAGAAGAGGAGCAGTACCCCGCCAGGAGTGAGAGTGTTTCACATAAATAGCCGCAGTGTACGAAGCAAGTCAACGACCTTGAAATTGCCAGGTACGTAATTGTGGTTATCACAAAGAGATGGCTGGAAGGGGTCGTGAGATGACAATCTGTCACACGGACACAGTTGATGACATTTGTTCATTCGTTGCACTTCCACAAATGTCATCGATGGTGTTTTTCGCTTCCTGTGTGGTCTCCTCCACATCAGCAGACAGGATGCCAACTTGCGTATCATTGCAGGGAATATCTCTGGGCTGCCTACCCCAACCCCAACACCGTGTAGCTGAACACTTTAACTCCCCCTGCTACTTCACTAGGACATGCAGGTTCTGAGCCTCCTCCATCGTCAACCCCTAACCACGTGAAGCTTGGAGGAGTGAAGCCTCATTGTCCGCCTTGACACCATGCAAACCCATAGGATTAAAGTGCATTCCACCTGTTGCTGCAATTCCGTTCCCCCACCATCTGCAAGTCTCAAGTCTCCAACTCGACACAGCACTCTTGGTCTGTCCATCATCTTTCCCATCTATCCGCACCACCCTCCTCACCAACCCAACGCCTTCTCCACACCTTTGTCTTCCTATTGCATTCTCAGCTACAGTGAACCCGACCCAACTGCGCTCCTTTATCCCTCAGTTCCCTTTCAAAAAGCTGCATTCCTGATGAAGGACTTATGCCTGACACGTTGATTCTCCTGCTCGTCGGGTATTGACTGACCTGCCGTGTTATCCAGGTAATTGTGTGTTTGAAAGACTGGTGAGGGAGAAATGTGTGATATTTCATTGCATTGTGTGGTTAGAGGTGGCGAAGGATTGAACTGTCCAATGCGAGAGTCTCTACCTGAATGATGCTGGGGCCAAAGTCCTTGGAATTTCTGATAAAAGGGATCCGTCGATCGGACTTTAAAATAAATTGTGTGAGATGATTTCAGTTGTTTGGGATAATTGTGTGAAAAGTTGAAGAAGTGAAGGACCTCCCGGATCTGTGGTCCTCACTTTACGCCAATGTTTGCAAAGGACAACACAGAAAAGGCAGTCACTGTGGTTGACACATCCGGACTGATGTGTGTACCAAGATAAACAGGAAAGCCGGTCTTCGGCACTGATTCTGAATCTGGCTCCACTTGGCTCACCGACACCTTGCACAAACTACAAATGTGTTTCAATTTTCGAGATGTCCCATTCTTTCTTTTCTCAGGCCGATTGCCCATCCCGAAACTGCAGGTGACACGACTGATGTGGGTCTTTAGCGTTCAGGGAAGTCATTCTGATGCTTTCCTTTATTGGTCAGATTTTAGACTATCAGATTTGGGAGGAAGTAGGTTCGGCCACTTTTTGGAATATTGTGTGCAATTGTGGTCTCCCTCCTCTGGAATGCATGTGGAAAAAATGAAAGAGTTCAGAAAAGATTCAGAAGGATTTTGACGGGATTAGAGTATTGGAGCTACAGGAAGAGGCTGAATCGAATGTGTTTGTTTTCGCTGGAGCGTCGGAGATTGAGGGATGAACTTATAGATGTTTATAAAATCATGAGGTGCGTGGATAGAATAAATGGATAAGTTCTTGTCCGTGGAGTGGAGCGAGTCCTGAACTAGAGGCCACAGATTTATGCCAAAATAGGAAAAATTGAAAAGTGGTATAAAGTGCAACGATTTCACACATAACGTGGTGCATGCACGGAATGAGCTTTCAGAGGAACTGTAGCAGTCTGGTAGAATTACGCCACTTAAAAATTTAAAAATTGCACAACACCAGTTTATAGACCGTCAGATGTACGTGGATGCACCTGCGTTCGGACCGTTGCTTATTCATCAGGTATTTGTGAAGGACAAGCTTGTAAGACACAGCACGTGCGTCCAAATAAACCTATTGGATGATAGCCTGGTGTTGCGTGATGTTTCACTTTGTACACACCAGTCCCACACCAGAAACTTCAAACCATTAATAAAGTCACCTGGATAGGTCTAACAATAGAAAGTGTTCAGATGAATATGAGCCAAGTGATTACAAATTGGACTGTATTAGATTAGGAGAATTTGTCGCCATGTGAAATTTGGTCCGAAGGACAGGCTCTGTTGTGTTAACCTCTATGATTGATCCACTGCTTCATTCTGCTTCTAATGCTCAGGCAATATTTCATCCTGATGACTGCAAATCTTAAGTATTAACAGGCCATGGCACAGAGGGGACTAAATCTTAATTATTAAACAACCAGGGAAGATCTCCATTGATATCACCATGGGTACCATCTGATTCAACATTGCATTCTCCCATCTTTCTGCACATGAGTCATCTCTGTTGAAACATACTTGAAATACTGCAGTATCTATTTCATGAGAACCCCACATTACAAGTGTGCTGCTGCAGCACAGTGGTTACAATGTTGCTCTTGTTAGTCTGGTATCGTGGGTTTTGTGCCTCCCTGATATACATGTGAATTTTTGTACAACTGCCGTATCCAACACAAAAAGGAGCGCTTTGCTGCAAATTCATGCTGCTGTTGAAGTCTGAAATGGGACAGATAAACCAAGCAGGTCAAATGCTAGTTCCTGGATTGGTCACTCCTAAGACCTCTGTCACTCTCGGGCAATGTGTCTGCATGATACTCCTTGTCGGAGAAAATGAGGCCCTCAGTTGCCCGAGGGCTCATGAACACATTTTTTAATCTCAGGCAAAAGCAGATACTGCTCGAAGACCTGATTCCGAGAAAGGGTCAGCGAACCCATAAAGTTAGCTTTGATTTCTCCTCACAGATGCTGCCAGAACTGGTGAGATTTTTCAGCAAGTTCTGCTTTTGTTTCCCATCACCAACTTTAGTCCAATTTGTTGTATCGTTTGTGTTTAAAATATTATTGAAATGAACAGATGAAACGGCAGAACACTCAAGTATACAGGCCAACTGCTGGAAACCGGAAAGATGAGCCTCTATCAGTGGTGTTGTAAAAACTCGATGACTCCATCACTTTGTAGGAGAAACCTACCTACAGTGAATAATAAAAAAGCCTAAAGTTGTTTCCTTAAGTAACGATGGTGCCTCAATTTCCTCCATCCCTGGTGGTACAGTGTGTAGGATTCGGCGCTTCTACCAGCCTGAAGAGTGTGGTATTGGAAAAACGCAGCAGGCCAGGCAGCATACGAGGAGCAGGAGAATCTAACTAGGAGAAAGTGAGGACTCTAGCCTCTGTAGTCTTCACTTTCTTCTATCTCTTCCAGCCTGGCCAGGTTCCAATTCCAGGTCCGAAATGCGGAATGATTGTTCCTGACAGGAACAACTGCAAAAGCCTAACAGGTCTGACGAAAATTAATATCTCAAAACAGTTAATGTCGCCAAGAACATCGGTTCTCCCTGGGAAAGAAAGAGTAATTTTGCAGACTATCCCTATTCAGTCGGACAGTTCACGCTCCATTCTCCTGATTCCGCTTCCCTAAAAGTTCATAAATATTCACAAAGCTGAGATTGCGTTCTTGTGTCTGTTTCCTTTTCATTCCCAGGAGCTGCAATGATTGGGTTGGTGGGTTTGTGAAATTAAAGGTGTCCATGAGTAGCGGTTGTGGCTGTTTCATCTTCCAACCCTCTGACAGCGTTGTGGGATTGACTCTGGTCTTATCAGGGACATTTGCTGATGTGAGGCAGTGAAAGAATTCTCCTTCCTGCAGATCAGCAATCCAAACCTCATCTCGGCTTCAGTACAGTATGGAAGATGAGTTTGTAAGGAAAAAGAAGCTGGAAAGTGCATTCAATCCAAACAAGAGAAACACCTTTTCTGCCTCTGATTCTGTGCATACCAAACTACCACATGTTGCAGAGTTCTGATGTTTACACGGACATGTGTTGCAAGGGGAATACTCACAGTGTGAAAAATCATGAAAGATAATCGCAGTCATTTTTGCGTTACTGTAGTCTCCACTTTGTGAAGCAGTATCTTTCAGTGACAAAACAAAGGTTTTGGCATCACAGGCGGCTTCAGTGTCGTGCTCTTCGCTGTTGGAACTTTTCACCGATTTTTTTCTCCATCACTGCGCTATTTCAAGACTTCAAATAATGGACCCTTGGAGTCAGCAAGAAACCTCTGCTCGTTTGTAGACGTGGATATTTCATCGGATAAGTTGAAATATGCCTTTACAGATATCGCCTCGTCACTGCAGCTTAGCGCCTTAAAACGAGCTCCTGTCAACATCAGCCTGTTCAGTTCCCTCCTGCAGGACGTTTGCTGAATAACAAACATCAGATTATCACAGTTCCGCTTTCTTCCCCTTGAAAAGCAGCGGTGTAGAACCACCGAACTGGAAGCTTGGAGAGTGAAACATTGCAGTTGGAGGTGATTAGATAGTGACTAATAAGCTAAAGAATGTGTGCATGTTCTGTCAGTTTCTGTCAGCAAGACTGTGGTTCCGTGTTTTGTAGTACGAGTTTGTATCGCCCAGACCTGCGTAAAACTGCCAGTCAGAGATGAACATTCATTTCACTTCTTATGAATTATCTGTATGGAAGCGAATTCCTGGGTGTATACAGAAAACCCACTCTCACCCCGCCAGAGCCAGCCCAGTGACTGATTGCATTCATCTGGAATGAAAATAGCAGCTTATAATGGAAAAACCACCACACAAAAAGTCCCTCCAATCACCACACCATTCTGCATTGGAAATTTGTCGCTGCTCTTTCAGTGTTGCCAGATCAAAATTCTGAAACCCCCTCCCTAGCGGCTTCATGACAGTACATCTGTGCAAAAGACTTCGAGGGTTCACCTCTGCACCAGCTCTGGCGAGAGATGGGCATTGAATCGTATCCCACTGAGTGACATCCATTTCCCCGGAATCCATTTCTAAATGTTGCCGTTTCTAACCAGGAGCTGGAACCGATGTGTAAAATGTTGGGAAGGGGAGTGCAAGAGTGAAGTAAATGGTACAAGGGTCAGTGTCAGTGCTGTTGTTCAGCCTTTACTGCCCACAGTTATACTGGCACACGCCACGCCTGGGCAATTCACTACAATGAACCTGCTCCTCTTGGCGTGAGATTCTCTCTCTCTGTCTGTTCACGCGGTTAATGGGCCCCGACAAGATTAACGCGTTCTGATTGTCCCGTTAGTTAAAACAGAAAAACCGATGCAAGAGCAGTTGATCTGCTTCTGTGCACTTCAGTGGAGAATGTTCTGCTGTGAGCTGTCTGTTTCTGCTGAAGTAGGGCTTGAATGCAATTCTCACTGAACAGCATGGATATAAACAAATCTTCCAGTGCCTGAGATCGAGTGGTTAAGGGATTGTTTATTTAGATGTTCAAGTCTGCCGAGGTGGCTGCCGTTTAGTTGTTGGTTAATGCCCTGCCTAATAAACAAGGACATCCTATGTTCTTCCCCGTTAGTGCCTGTCTGGGTTGACGTCTCCTTGTTCAAACTTCTTGCTCATGCTGTGTTACTGATTTAACATCCCAAACGTGACAACTCAACCGGTTGCCGTTGGTGTTACGGCCTCCGACTGCTTTTTCCCAATCATTTAATGCTGTTTTCAGCAGATTCAAGGAAGAATTTCATTCCTGTGTTGCAAAGGAATTTTTGCTTCTCTTCGTTTCTTCTTCTCACTACTTAATTCCAAGTTTGGTCTGAATACCAAGGTGAATCTGGCGATACTGCAGACTGGCCAGGGAATATTGTGGCAATGGCACTTAAAGTTCGAGCTGTTCACCCTCATTTTCTGCTGTCAATATTGGTTCAGTACACAACAAAAGTGAGATTGTATTGCAATTGTATAAATGTGGTGTTTTTTTCACCTGGTGAATTATGAATTCAAGGTAGAATTCGAAAATTGCATAATGTTTTGAGGGAAGAAATGTTTCCTTCCTTCAGGCCTAAATGACAGATACATTATCCAACGAATGTGGGCCCAGACCCACACATTCCAGCCAGGAAGAGTAGATATCCTCTCAGCAGCTCCATTCTCACACTGTCTCCGAAATTCATATTTGTCGTAAGGCAGAAATAGTAAATGAGTGATACGGACAGACAGATAATCGGAGAATATGAACAAGGATGAGGTGGATTCACAGTGACAAACAGACATGAACAGAGGAACATTGAGTGAGACATTGAACGAACCAATTCACCATTGAACGTGGTTGTCAATTGAGATAACAGAAAAGAAAAAAAGTTACAATTGAAGCACAGACAGCCTTCCATACGCTCACAACAACGCAAGGAGCAATAGAGCCAACAAAGTACTTTTTCATGAGCAAATGTGACTGCTGTCAGCTAAAGATGTTTTTTTTATTAAATATGCTGACTCCACAGATAAAGCTATTCACTTCCCTGGCATTATAATATAGAAATACGTAACTATACGGGTTCTGAACGTAGGTCTGCTGGTTGTCCGAAGGTTCATTTTTAGATGTTTCATCACCATACTAGGTGAGACTTTCACTGAGCCTCAGGACGAAGCACTGCTGATAATTTCTGCTCTCCATTTAGATGTTTTGGTTTCTTTGGGTTGATGATGCTATTTTCTGCGGTGATGTCATTTGCTGTGGTGATGTCATTTCCTGTCCTTTTTCTCGGGGTGCTGAATGGTGTCCAACTCAATTTCTTTTTGCTAGACGTCCGTTTAGAATACCATGTTTCAGGTATTATCGTGCGTGTCTCTGTTTGGCTTGTCTTAGGATGGATGTGTTGTCCCATTCGAAGTGGTATATTTCTTTATCTGTATGGGGATCATGTCGTTTTGTGGCCTGTTGATGAAAATGTATCCTGGTGGCTACTTTTCTGCCTGTTTGTCCAATGCAATGTTTGTAACACTTCTTGCATGCTATTTTGTAAATGACATTAGTTTTGCTTGTTGTCTGTGTGGGATCTTTCGATTTCATTTCCTGCTGTATTAGTGTGTTTGTGGGTTTGTGGGCTTGCGTATTGGCCAAGCGGCAACACCAAAGACTAAAACATTTAGCAGAAGACTCACGTCACTCCATCCACTCCACCCAAGAATTCTTGAAGGCCAACAAAGACGCAAACATCCATGAGGACGAAGTAATGGTGTCCTTTGATGTAACAATCCAGTTCACATCAATCAATATCAACCTTGGCATGGAAACACTGACTACATTGAAAGACTCAGAGACAATTTCACGAAACACCATTAAGTGCATCAGCAAGGACAGAATCATCAAGCTAATGGACCTATGCATTCCCACCCACTTCAACTTCAACAAACAAACCTACAGACAAACCAACGGAGCACCCATGGGATCTCCAATATCAGGTTTATTAGCAGTGACAGTAATGCAGAGACACGAACAAGCAGCTCTGCCTACCATCCAACCCAAACTTTTGGTCAGCTAGGTGGATGACACCTTTGTCATCATTAAACCGAAACAAATTTGGAGGAAAACTTCAAGTCCATCCATAACACCCGTACCGGCATAATATTCATTAAAGAGGGGGAAAACAACAACAGACTGACATTCCCAGCATGTCACAGTAGAGCCAACAGCAAATGGGGAAATTCAACATCCACAGGAAAGCAATACGTTGGATCAAAGATTGATCAAAAGAAACAATTATCGCAAGATCCACAAACGAAGCTGCATCAGGACATTATTTCAAGAAGCCACCACACAATGCGGCACAGAGGTACAGCGCAGAACAGAGCAAAATATGTTAATTAGCATAATGAAAACAAATGGGCATCCAATGAACACAGTTCACCGATTTTTCAGAATCAAACCCAAACAAGCAGATTGAAAGCGTCCAGAATCCCTCGCCAGTCTCCCCGAAATAAAAGACATCTCGGAAACGACTGCCAGACGACTCAACCCCTTGGCATTTTGGTTATCCACAAACCCACCAACACACTAAAACAGCAACTAAGGGATTCATAGAGTCATAGAGATGCAGAGCATGGAAACAGACCGTTCGGCACAACCCATCCATACCCATACAAATGCCTTTTAAATGCTGCAATAGTTCCAGCCTTCAAAACTTTCTCTAGCAGCTCATTCCTTACATGTAGCATCTTCTGTGCAAAACTGTTGCCCCTTAGGTCTCTTTTATATCTTTCCAGTCTCAATCTAAACGTATGTGCTTTAGTTCTGGACTCCACCACACCAGGAAAAAGTCTTTGTCCATTTATCCTATCGATTCCCCGAATTATTTTGTAAATTTTTTCAAGGTCACCCCTCATCCTCCGAAGCTTCAGGGAAAACAGCCACAGCCCGTTAAGCCTCTCCCAGTTGCTCAAATCCTCCGTCCCTGGCAACATCTTTGTAAATCTTTTCTGAAACCTTTCAAGTTCCAAAGCCTCTTTCCGATTGCAAGCAGACCCGAATTCCATGGAAAATTCCAACATTGGCCTCACCAATGTCCTGTGGAGCCGAAACATGAACTCACAATTCCTGTACTCAATACTCTGACCAATAAGGGAAAGCATAGCAAACGGCGTCTTCACAATCCTATTGACCCCGCGACTCTACTTTCAAGGAGCTATGAACCTGCACTCCGAGGGATCCTTGTTTACCATCACTCCCGAGGACCTTACCATTGAGTGTGCAAGTCCTGCCAAGATTTGCTTTCTCAAAATGCAGCACCCCGCATTTATCTGAATTAAACTCCATCTGCCAATTCTCAGTCCATTGGTCCATCTGATCAAGATCCTGTTGTAATCTGAGGTCACCTTCTCCGCTCTGCACTGCACCTCCAATTTTGGTGCCATCTTCAAAAGTACTAACTATACTTCTGATGCTCGCATCAAAATCATTTATATAAATGACAAAAAGTAGATGCCCCATCACTGATCATTGTGACTTTCCACTGATCACAGGCCTCCAGTGTGGAAACAACCCTGCACGACCACCCTCTTTCTTCTACCTTTGAGCCAATGCTGTAACCAAAATGTCAAGTGCTCGCTGAATTTCGTGAGATCTAATCTTGATACTCAGTCTTCCATGGGGAACCTTGTCGAACACTTTGTTGAAGTCCATATGGAACACACCTACCTCTCTGCTCTCATCAATCCTCTTTGTTACTTCTTCAAAATACTCAATCAATTTTGCAAAACATGATTTCCTACAATCAAAGCCATGTTGACTATCCCAAATCAGTCCTTGCCTTTCCAAATACATATGCATCCTGTCGCTCAGGATTCCATCCAACAACGAGCCCAACACGTCCGTATAGGCAAACTGGTCTATAGTTCCCTGGCTTGACCTTACCACACTTCTTACATGGTGGCAACACGTTAGCCAGCATCCAGTCTTCCGTCACCTTACCTGTGACTATCGATGTCACAAAATCTCAGCAAGAGGCCCAGCAATCACTTCTCTAGCTTCCCACAGAGTTCAAGGATACACCTCATCCTTAATTAATTAAATAACGACGTTCAATGTCCCTATACAGACAACAAGCAAAACTAAAGTCATTTACGAAATAGCATGCAAGAACAGTAATAAACATTACATTGGACAAACAGGCAGAACACTAGCCACCAGGATACATGAAAATCAACAGGCCAAAAACCGACCTGACCCTCTCTCAGTCGTATCCTTCGTTACAGATAAGGAGGTACACCACTTCGACTGGGACAACATATCCATCCTAAAATAAGCAGACAGATACACGCACGAGAATTCCGAGAAGCATGGCATTCTAACCGGTACTCTATGAACAAACACATAGATTTGGACCACGTTTACCACTACCGAAGAAAAGGACGGGACATGACTACACTACAGGAAATGACATCACCACAGGATATGACCACTGCAGCAAATGAAATCACCAACCGAAAGAAACCCAAACATTTAAATAGAAAGCAGGAATCATCAGCAGTGCTTTGGCTGGACGCTCACTGACGATGTTACGTAGTATGGTGATGAAACGTCTGAAAATGAACCTTACAGCTAAACGAGCAAAACTACATCCAGATCAACTGTAGTTACGTATTTCTATATTATAATGCCAGTGAAATGATTAGTTTTATCTGCGGTATCAGCCAATTTATCAAAATGTCTCATGGGATGTCAACATTCACGTTTCCAAATGTAAAAGTAAATTTTTGGCTCTGTTGCTGCTTCTGTTGCTGTGAGCTTGTGAAAGGCTGTGCTTAAATGATTAGCTTTTCCCTTTTCCTTTCTGTCAATTGGCAACTGTGTTCAATTGGAGAACCGGTTCTTTCAAAATCTACCTCAAACTTCCCTGTTTGCCTCTCTTTGTCTCTATGAATCCATCTCACCCTCTTTCATATTCTCCTCATATCTGTCCTCCATATCCTTCATTTCCCAATTCTGTTCTACAAGTAAGCCATTCGGAGACAGTGTGAGAGTGTAGCTGCTGAGAGGCTATTTACTCCCCCTGGCTGGAATGTGCAGATCTGCGTTTACATACGCAAGATAATGTGTCTGCCACTTCGGCCTTTGGCAACGTAACATTTTTTCCCTCAAAACGTTATAAAGTTATCGAAATCTAAGTAAAATTCGTAATCCACCATGAAAAAGAAATAATGATTTGAATTACAATAATGTCTACACGCTTGGTGTGTAATGAATGACTTTGACAGCAGAGAATGAGTGTAATAATATCGTTATTGTCTGTGCCTTTGCCACAATATTCCTCTACCAGTCTGAGGTATCTCCAGACTCACCCTGTTATTCACATCAAACTTGGAATGAAGTAGTGAGAATAAAAGTGAGAAGCGAAAGCTCCTGTGGAACACAGGAATGAAGTTCTAATTTGAATTTGCTGAAAACAGCACTCACTGATGGTGCAAACCCGTTGAGGGGAGTAGCACCAAACGGCAAGAGGTTGAGTTGTCACATTCGAGATCTTGAATCAATAACACAGCATGAGCGAGAATTTTGAACAAGGAGCGTTTGACGCAGACAGTCACCATCGGAGGATAACGTAAAATGTCGTTGTTTATTAGGCAGGTGCTTTAATCAACAAAGCCACGACAGCTCACCACCGGCTCACTTTCCTGTCCATATGAGCAATCGCTTCACCAGTAACCTGAAGAATTGATTGGATCAATGTTGTTTAGCGAGAAATGCAATCAATCCCCGTTTCTGCAAAAACAGAGAACTCACAGTTGAACATTCCCAACGAAAGCACACAGAATGAGACAATCTGCTCTTGCATTACTTTTCACCTGTTTCAACCAACGGGATAATGAGAATGCGTTCGTGCTCACCCGGCCGATTAACAGCATGAAGAAACAGAGAGAGAACCTCACGCCAAGAGGAGCATGGTATTGTGGTAAATTGACCGGGAGTTGTGTATGTCAGTATAAATGTAAGCAATAAAGGCTCACCCATTAGCACCGGCACTGACCCTTGTAGCACAGCTCCACTCACTTGCTGAGCAATGCCTCCTAGCTACCATTGCTTTTCACTTTTACTTCACATCCTCACCTCACATCTCAACATTTTACCAACCGATTGCAGGAACCGGTTAGAATCTGCAATTTTGAGAAATGGATGATTGGGAAATGAATGTTTCTGAGAGGAAAAGCACTCACTTCGCATCCCTCGCCAGAGATGGGATAAGGGATGAGGTAATTTCCTGAACCCTTCAAGTCCTTAGCACGGAGGTACTCTCATGAAGCTGCCAGGGAGTACCTTTCAGGTTTAAAATATTGAAGGAACAGCGATATATTTCCAACACAGAATGGTGGGGTGATTCGAGGGGCATTTGTTCTGGTAGTTTTGCCGTGTATTTGCTGTCATTGTCCTTATTGATGAATGCAATCTGTCTCTGGGCTAATTCGAGCAGGATGAGCGTGGGTGCTCACTGTTTAAACAGGAATTTGGTTCCACTCAGATGCCTCACCAGCAGAGAAATAAATATTCGTTCGCTGACTCGGAGTTGAATGCAGGTCTGGGCTATGCAAACTCGTACTATAACGCAGGGAACCCAGTGGTGCTGAAAGGAACCCTTGCGATTGACATGCACATTCTTTTGCCTGTTCTTCACTTCGTAACCACTTCAAGCCGCAATGCTTTCCACTCAGAGCTTCCAAACAGTTGGTTCTATCGCCCTTGTTGTCAATGTCAAGAAAGCTGACCTGTGATAATCTGATGTTCTTTTTTTCAGCAGACGGCTGCAGGAAGGTACTGACAGGGACTCGTTTTGAGGCGCTGAGACGCGGTGAAGGGGCGATATCTATGAAGGTATGGTTCTACTTACTGGATTATAGATCCAGGGCTAGAAATGACTAGTCGTTTCTCGCTAACGCCAAGGTTCATTTCTCCAAGTCACGAAATTGTTCAGTAACGGCAAATAAAACGGTGGAAAGTTACTACGTAGAAGAGGATGACTGTGAAGCCGGCACCTGAGGCGAAATTCATTTTCTTTGTCGCAGAGAGACACTGCTTCACAAAATGGAGACTATTGAAGGAACGCAGTGACTGTGATTATCTTTCATGTTTTTCCATGTTGTGAGTATTCCTATTGCTGCTCATGTCCGTGTCAACATCAGAACTCTGCAACATGTGGGCGTTTGGTATGCACGGGACCAGGGGCAGAACAGGTTTCGATTATGGTTGCTTTGAGTGCAGTTTCCATACCTCGTTATACTCCCAATCTCATCTTCCTCCTTTACTGAAGCTGAGATGAGGTTTGATTTTTCTGATCTGCAGGACCGTGAATCGTTTCACTGCCTCATATCAGCAAATCTTCCCGAGAATACAACAGTCAATGTCACCGCGCTGTCAGTGCAGTGGAAGCTGAAATAGCTCCAACCGCCGCTCAAGGACAACTTTAATTTGCCAAACTCCATCGACCCAATCACTGGAGCTCCTGGGGATGGAAAGGAAACAAACATCAAACGAAATCTCAGCTTTGCGAATCTTTAAGAATTATTTAGGAAGCGGGATCAGGAGAATGAAACATGAACTGTCTGAGTGAACAGAGTCTGTCTGTAAACTTGCTTCTTCTATCACAGGGAGCTCTGATGTTCTCGGCGACATTAACTGTTCTGATACATTTATTCCCATCGGACCTGCTCTGTTTTTGCAGTTATGAGCGTCAGGAGCAATAAATCTCAATTTTGGACCTGGATTCGGAACTCGGGCAGTAGTGGTAGAAGCGCCGAAGCCAACACACTGTCCTACCAGAGATGGAGGCAAGTTAGCCTACAGTATTAGTTAAGGAACAGCTTTAGGCTGTGTTATTATTCATTGGAGATACGTTTATCTTCCAAAATGATGGAGTCATCGAGTTTTTTACAACACTGATAGAAGCCCATTATCCCGTTTTCCAGAACTTGGCCTGTATACTGGAGTGCTCTGTAGTTTGAAGTGGTCATTTCAATCATGTTTTTTCCTGGAACATTTTGAACTCAAATGACACAACAAATTGTACTGAAGTTTGATACGGGAACTGAAAGTACAAGTTGCTGAAAAAGCTCACCAGTTCTGACGGCATCTGTGCGGAGAAATCAGAACTAACGTTATTAGGTCTGTGACCCTTCCTCAGAACCAAATCTTCCAGCAACATCTGCTTTTGTCTGATATTGAAAAAAATGTATTCATGTGCCCTCGGTGAACTGAGAGAAAGAATCATGAAGACACATTAGCCCGAGAGTGACAGAGGCCTCAAGGGTGACCAAGTCCACGAAGAACGATTTGACCTGCTTGGCTTATTTGTTCCATTTCAGACTTCAACAGCAGAATCTGTTTGCACGAAAGTGTTCCTTTGGATGTTGGATGCGACAGTTGTTCAAAAGTTCACATGTGCCTCAGGGAAGCGCAAATTCACATTCCCAGACGTACAAGAGCAATAGTGTATCCATTTTGCTTCAGCAGCACCCCTGTAAAGTTGAGGTCTAATGAAATAAATGCAGCAGTATAATAGATACCTGAATAGCCTCTGTATTTCAAATTAGCGGCAACAAAGCTGAAAGAATCATGTACAGATAGATAGGAGAATGCAATGCTGAATCAGGTCGTGTCCAGGATGTTATCAACAGAGATCGGCCCTTGTTGTTTAATCATTTGATTTCAAATCTATCTGTGACATGGCCTGTTAATGCCTAAGATCTTCAGCATCAAAATAAAATGCTGCCTGATCTTTAGAAGCAGAGTGAAGCAGTAGATCAATCGTGGAGAGTTATACAACACAAACATATCATTCAGACCAAATTCCCCTTACCGACCAGATATCCTAACTTAATCTCGTCCCATTTTCCAGCATTTGGCTCATCTTCCTCTGAACGCTTTCTATTCATATACCCATTCAGATGACTTTTTAAATGGGATGGTGTTGCCGGTGTAGGACTGGAATGTACAAAGTTAAAAACACACAACACCAGGGTATAGTTCAACAAATTGATTTGGATGCACGAGCGGTGTCTTACAATCCTATCCTCCTCAACCCCCTGATGAAGGAGCCACTTTCCGAAAGCGAGTGTGTCCAAACAAACCTACTGTACTATGACCCGGCATTTTGCGAATTTTAAACTTTTAAATTTTGTAATTATACCAACCTCCACCATCTCCTCTGGCAGTTCATGGCATACTCGCACGACCCTTGCTTGAAAAAGTTGACCCTTAGCTCCCTTTTTATTTATTTTTTTCCTTTTCACCCTAGATCTGTGCCCTCTAGTTCTGCACTAGCTCCATTCCAGGGATAATAACTTATCTATTTGCACTATCCATACACCTCATGATTTGATGCATATCTATGAGTTAATCCCTCAGCCTCGGACATGCCAGGAGAAACAGTCACATCCTATTCAGGCTGACCCTGCAACTGGAATCCTGGTTCCTCTGAACATATTTGTAAATCTTTTCTGAACTCTTGCAAGTTTTACAATATCTTTTTCAGAGGAGGGAGACCAGCATTGCACACAATATTCCAAAAGGTGGACGAACCTGTTTCCTGTACTGCCTCAACATGACCTCTCTACTCCGATACTCAGTGCTCTGACCAATGAAGGAAAGCATCAGAATGACTTCCCTGCATGTTAAAGTCCTACATCAGCGGTGTCCGCTACAATTTCCTGATGTACAATCTGCTTGAAACACGAACAGATGGGACATCAGGAAAATGGAAAGACATTGGTAGTTTCTAAGAGATGGCTGTGAGCAGAGTGGACCCAGGTTCAATTTGGGTGCTGAAGACGGGCTTTCCTGTATGTAGTGGTGAACATATCACTCCGGATGTATCAAACACACTGACTGCCTAGTCTGTGTTGTCCTTTGCAAACCTCAGGAGAAAGTGAGGACCATAGATTCTGGAGATTTGAGTCGAGAATATGGCGCTGGAAAAGCACAGCAGGCCAGGCAACATCCGAGGAGCAGGAAAATCGACGTTTTGGGCGTAAGCCTTTTTATCAGGAATGAAGCTTGTTGGCTGTGGAGCTGAGAGATAAGTGGGAGGCGGTTGAGGCTAGGTACAAGATAGGTTGATGAAGGTGGGGAGAAGATGACAGGTTGGAAAGGAATGTGAAGCGCAATGATGGGAAAGATGATGGACAGGCCATGAAGGAAGTGCCGAGTTGGAGGCTTGGGACGAGCATAAGGTGAGGAAGGGATTTGTGGCAAAAGGTGAAATCCACGTTCATTCCGTGGGGTTGCGGGCTGCCAAGGTTTCACTCCTCCAGGCTTCAGTCGGGAAAGGTTTGGTGAGAGAGGAGGCTAAAAACCTGTATGTACTTGTTAGAGTGGGAGTGGGAGTTGAAGTATTCAGCTACACTGTGGTGAAGTTGGTGCTGGCGGCCAGAGATTTACCCTGAAATGATTCGCAAGTTGGCGTCCTGTCTGTCGATGTGGAGGAGGGCACATCAGTTGCAATGAACATAATAGATGACATTTGTGATTGTGCAACAGATGCACAATGTCATATACTATATCCATTGGACCGATTGTGCTCTCCCAACCCTAATCCCATTGCAGTCACGTCAATGTGTTACTCACAATTAAGTACCAGCCATTTTCAAAGTCCTTTACTTTATTTCATACACTACGTCTAATGAGGTGCAGCACCCTCACTCCTGCCGGGACTGCTCCTCTTCTCAGGGATGTCCCATTGTCTACTGTGCCGGAAGTAGTTTCCTCATCCTTTCCATTTGTTCTGTCTAATTACTTATTGTGGAAACATTAAACTGCGCAAAGCCACCTCTTCTTTAATTTTTTTCTGCAGTTTTCTAAACAAACGAGTTAAGAAATTTTCCAAGGACCTTGGCCCCAGCATCATTAAATCGCAATCCCGAGATTATTCCTGTTTCGTTTGCTTTCCAATTTAGCACCAAGTTAAATTCCATCAGCTGAAACTCTTTCGCCCTACATCACCATCTGGGTGTCATCGAGGTCCACCTTCAGACCACAGTTACTGAAAGAGCAATTGTCCTTTACCAGTTTTACTTTATCAAAATACAGGCTGAGGTTTTCATTGTGCCTTCCTGATCCCAGTCACTGCAAACTCATCCATGTCACCAATAAAGGTCTGTGTATGTGGATTTGATTAGATTAGATTACTTGCAGTGTTGAAGCAGGTCCTTCAGCCCAACAAGTCCACACAGACCCTCCGAATGCAACCCATCCAGACCCATTCACCTACATTTACTCCTTCACCTAACACGATGTGCAATTTAACTTGGCCAGTAATACAACGGACATCTGCAGCCTGGACAATAACAGGAAAATGGGAATGGAACACTGTCCGTATTTTCTTAACTCCATGCAGTTTATTTGTCTCTCGTTCTCTCTGTCCTGAATCCACCCTGTGACGTACAGTCTCAAATGAGTCTCCGCAGAGACAAATTTAGAGCCGAATCTATGAAGCAGGAGGGGAAAGGCCAAGTAGAAATGAGTCGACATTGAATTGTAAAAAGGAGAAACGAGGGAGTCAGAGGGCAAGTAAACACAGACAAACAGAAGGTTACATTGTTTTGAGAGACAGAAGAACAGAGAGCGAACATAACATTCATTAATATTTGACCTGTATTGCTAGTCTTAATGTAAAATTATCACAGTACGATATCTTCCATGAAGGAGCACAGCAACAAGAGTGTGACGATTGGCTTGTGGCGTGTCTTACATCAGCTCAGAGAGCTGTGTGTTCAAACCACACCTGGCTCACGATGTGTTGTGAAGGTTTCACTCTCTGAATTTAACATGGCAACAGAGTTTGTTGTCGGCGGTATTCACTGGTCAAAGTGTTCTTTCCAGTTCCTTTCCAGAACACGAGATGAGTTGCTGTCAGTTTCATTTGTGAACAATGTTACTTGTAGGTGGATGCGCATTGTTTGGGTAAATGTTCAGTTTTCCCACTATGATAATGAAAATACAAACTGTTCATCATAGGGTATAAACACGCAGCCGAATCTCTCTGGGCAGTCGCTTCGTTCATTTGCTGTCAGCGTGATGTAAATAACATGTACTGACATTTTGTTCTTGAATGGTCCCCAATTTATGCTTCAATATATCAGGAGACTCCAACTCCTCTTGTTACAGCAGAATGACAGGGGTTTCAGAAAGTAATAGTCCCCGGCAACAGCAATCTTTCCTCTCACTGGACGCAGTTAAAGTGACCTTTATCTCAACAACAGGAGGGAAAACTGCAGTCTGACAGCCCTACTCCACATTAACGGTTAGCCTGAATTTAAGACTGTTTTAGTAAAAGCCAATTATAGACATGTATTTGGTTCAGACTGCTATTTGTTAAATTTAATTGGCAGGGAAGACGCGGATGTGTGAAACAGTCCTGTGCATTAACTATATGATGACTGATTTGTTTCTTTGTACCAAATTCACGAGTTTATTTCGATCTCATAGAAGAGAGGCTGCAAGGTTTAGATAATCGCAGACCAACAGAGATGGGGTACGGGCATTCAAACTTTCACAAGCGTATCACCTCCTCTGTGCTAACTTCACCAATGTCTTACATAATATATGTTAGCATCTACTTACTGGAAGCACAGCAAATTGCAGTGCTCGTGGAACTGCCACACAAGAGGAGATGGCATTGATCACGGGGTTACACAACGTTCGCTCCGAATGCGCCATTCCACACACCTGAGGTCAATATCTGTGAAGAACATTTTCAATGATTCAGAGAAATACTCAGTTTTACATCTGGCATGGAGCATGTAACGTTGAGAATGATGCCACAACTCTTTATTTGCTGTTGTGTAATATGCTGTTGGGTAAATAAACACGTTGTCAAACTTCCCAGATTCTATTAAAAAATCTGGTTTCACACAGAATCACAAAGTGTGCCGTACCACAGAAGGAGGTTTGCAGCCCACCTTCTCTCTGCTCGCTCTCCATTACCATTCTATTGCTCTCACCATGTCACTCTGAAATGGATCGTTTTCAAGTAAGCATCGAATTCCCCTTTCTGTCCATCGAATCAGAACCTTTGCCACAGTGATTTATTGATATGTGCCACTCCCTGTGCGAACCCATTCTTCCTTATGTCACTTCCACTTCCTTTCCTGATGACTGTCAATCGCTGCCGAGCTGTTCTAGTCACTTTCATACTTTGGAGCATTTTCCTTCCTTATTTCGCTCTTTGGACCCTTCATGATTTTGAAAATGTCAAGCTAATGCAAAAAGTTTTGGTTTGGAAAAGCACAGCCAGTCAAGCAGCATCAGGAGCAGGAACATCGACATTACAGTCAGAACCCCTTCATCCGGAATGAGGGGAGGTAAAAGGGTGTAGAGAGTTAAACAGGAGGGTGGGTGGCACTGGAATGGGCGTGGTGCTGGAAATCAATCAGTTTATGCAGGTTGCAGGTGATGATGATAGCTTGAAGCGGAGTGGAGCTGATTCTTAGCAAGGAAGATGGACGCAGGTGACAGTCAAGAGGGTGGAGTCGAGTTGGAGGGTTTGATCTGCGATGGGAGGATAGAGAGGGGAGATGAGGAAACTGGTGAAGTTAACATTGATGCCGAATGTTTGATGGGTTCCTTCGAGGAAGGCGAATTGTTCTTGTATTTGATGGTGGACGAGACCCAGGACTTGCATGTCCTTGAAGTGGGAGGGGGAAGATGAAGAAGTCAGCTACAGCACGGTGTGATTGCCTGGTACTTGTCTCCCAGAGATTTTCTCTGCAACGCTCTGCGAATTAGGGTCGTATCTCCCCAGGGATAAGGAAATCCCGTCCAGAACAATAGTCACAGTACATGGTTACATGTGCTGGAAAATCTCTTCTGGATGGGGAAGCATCCTTTAGGACGGTGGAGAGAGTTGAGCTGGATGTTGATGGTGAATTTCTTCACGTCTTTCGATAGCAAGTGAATACCAGCTTTCAGCCTTCTGCTCTCCTCGGAGAACTGCCCAAATTTTACAGTCTACCTTCACAGGTGACATTGCATTTCCGCTGCACCATTCACATCACCCTGTTCAGTGCTGTCTCAAATTATAAAATTTCCCCATTTTCTGAAGTTTCACGAGCAGATTGGACAGAAATGCAGCTGGAGGTTTCATTCAGAGTCGGATTGACGATGTGAACAATCTGAAACACATATTTTCACTTTGAATATATGTTTCACTTTGTCGTGTTTCTCTTCCCCATGCCGACGTCTGGCTCTCCGACCATATTTACAGAAACGATTTTTTAAGAAATTCGATTGAAATGTTTGCCTAAGTGCAGACTGGACAGATGGCCTGTCCTGGATTTGAAACCACATAGCTAATTCACTGAAAGCCCAAAAGAAAAATTGACACTCAAGGAGCAATGACCACAGTCTGTTTGCGTTAGACAATGTGGCAGCAGGTGACCGTTTCATAGGCTGAAATTCATTCCACAACGTTTCCGGATTTCAAAGCAGCAAAGTGGTAGCAGAATATCTGCTGCGCATTTTGTCTCCCTGCTCACTGAACTTACCATTTGTCCAATATCAAAGAACCAGACAGTCTCCACTGGCGGACAATAAAACCATTTTGTTTCTACTTGCAAGCTCTGCTGGAAGAAGGGCAGAGCCCGTTCGATTTTCTGCTCAGTGTCAATCACTTACAGTGGGTGGAATCAGTTACATGGCAGGAAATCAGCAACTTTGATTGTGGATTTTCTCCGAATCTCTTTTATCCGAGAAATGGAAAGTTGCTGAGATGGCGGGAAAAGAAGAAATGGACACTGGAGATTCTTTGTCCAGGCAAATTAATATGAGTTATCTTGTGTGCAGCCTGTTTGGTGTTCAGAGTTTGTCTTCACAGATATATCCTACAGAAATCCCGTTTATTTCCTGTGTCGGAGTAGCAGTTAACATGTGAGCCCCAACTTTCCCAGATGAAGAGAAGCCAATAGGAACGCTCACTTACTGACAGTTATCACAACAGCGCTGAGAGTGCAACGTGGCAGTGACGTTTAAAAATGAGCCATTGTATCTTCCTCTGTCCCAGAAATAGGGGGAGGGACGGCATAACCTGATGGTGTCATTCCCGTGCAGATTGAAGCCATACAGTCTATCCAGTCCACGACGACTCTCTGTCACTTGTAACTCTTTGAGGTTATTCACAAACGGTGATACATGTCCAAACATTGAGGAAATGTGTCTGTGCGGTGATGCTGTCTCCCAAATGCTGATCCTTTTTCAATTCATGTCTGAGCCAGTGATGGATAACGCGACTGATTACGCGTCATGATACTATAATTTCGACTCCTACCTGGCTCGAAAGCAACGCAGGCTTTTATTGCACTTACAAACCAATGGTCCTCTCTGTTCTGAAGCCGAATTGATGTTTGATTTCCTAATCTGCAGGAACCTTCTGTCACTGTCGCTGAGAACGTCAAAGACAATCTTCTTACAACATCACAGGAGGGGAACTCAACTTACTCCACACGCTCTTCATGGACACCTTTCCACTTCCATTACTCACTGACACATTCACTGCGATTCCTGGGAATGGCAAGGAAACAACATGAATGCACAAGTCGCAACTTTCAGTTTCATTCGAAACTCTTTGGGAAGCGGTGTCAAAGAAGAATGAAGGGTGAAGAATTCGACTGAGCAGGGATTATCGAGGTACCTTCTGCTTTTTTTGAAGAGAACGAAACATTGTCTCTGATTTTCTCGAGGACATTAATTGATACGAAGCATTGAAAGCAATATTGTCACAGGTGCTCCCCTTTTCTTGTTACTGCTGATGAAGAAGATGCTTTGTTCTTTTCCCAACCGGGAATCGAACACAGGCCACAGCCGTGAAAGCGCTCAATCCTTACCATTAAATCACCAGCATCCAACTGTCAGCTGCATGGGTTGCTTGGAACCCGTCAAGCTCCATGTAAGTGCTCTTCTCAGAAAAATACCGATTGGTTATCCTCATCCTATTCCCCATCCACTGGCTGTTTATGGCTTCGCATCACAAAATCATATCTGAATACTTCTGAAGGTTATGTGGGCTTCTCCTTCTCTGACTCTGACAGACAGTGGGCTCAAGCTTAAAACACCTGCCGGCTGATGACGTTTTACTGCATATATCCTCAAATCTGTCTGCCTCTAACCTTAAGTCTGTGGCCCACGGTGATCAATCAAGAGGAAACATGTATTTAGTCTACCCAATACATACCATTTTTTTTATTTCAATCACGTCATTTAAAATCTCCTCTGCTGTAAGAAAAATAACCCCAGTCTGTCTAATGTTTGTTTAAAATTCCAACTCTTCAACCAGTCAATATGCTGTTTAGTGGCTCAGCGCAACAGATCCGGAGTTTGGGCATTCTGTCCGTGACTCCGTGGGTTCCTCCGGATGCTCCGATTTCCTCTGACTGTCCAAATAATGTGCAGGTTCGGTGAATTGACCATGTTAAATTGCTCGTAGTGTTACGTGCATTAGTCATGGGTGAACTTAGATTTAGATTAGATTACTTACAGTGTGGAAACAGGCCCTTCGGTCCAACAAGTCCACACCGACCCGCTGAAGCATAACCCACCCATACCCCTACATTTACCCCTTACCTAACACTACGTGCAATTTAGCATGGCGAATTCACCTGACCTGCACATCTTTGTGACTGTGGGAGGAAACCGGAGCACCCGGAGGAAACCCACGCAGACACGGGGAGAACTTGCAAACTCCACACAGTCAGTCGCCTGAGGCGGGAATTGAACCCCGGTCTCTAGCGCTGCGAGGCAGCAGTGCTAACCACTGTACCACTGTACCACCGTGCCGCCCACTTAGGGGAATGGGTCTGAATGGGTGTCCTTCGGAGGGTCGGTGTGGACTTGTTGGGTTGAAGGGCATGTTTCCACACGGGAGGGAATCTCATTTAATCTAAATCTCTCCACGGTTTTTAGTGATATAATATCCTTAGTGTAATGAGAATTGCAGAACTGCGCAATACTCTGGCTAAAGCAGAAAGAACAAATGAAATGAATGATGCAGAAAGCCACAAAAACTGCTCTTTTCCAATAAATTCTCTTTTGCTCAATACTGCGGTGTGTCTTTTTCCTGAGTCTGATGCTCCAGTAATATCTGCTGTATGTCAATTAAAGCTGCTGTATGAGGATCAAACTCGCAACCGAGCATCTAAATGTATCGACTATTGGAAGTTCCCGTCGGTGGGACTTGCGCGCATTCAACCCAGCAACAGTGACCGCAGCAGCAAAGGCTGAATGGTGTCAATGTGACTGTAAGTTTGTGAATGCCTCATTGAAAGTGGAGAAGCGGCGTAAATGTTGGTTGCTGGTTGTGGAGTGGAGAGAAATCTCCGAGAAAGTTTGGGTTTGAAACCTGATGCACGAAACGCTGAGATTAGCGAAGCGGGTACTTGAAGGAGTAAACTCGTCACCTCGAAGAGTATTTTCATGTAAAATATGACAGATTCCTACACGCGTTTGCTACGACCGCATTACGTGCCATAAAACGGGAAAAATGCCCGTTGCGTAACTCAGATTGGAACTGAACTTGCGGTGGCCACATGACAAAGCAAAACAAGGTCCCGGCACCACATGTCGAGCAAGATTTGAAAAGCCATTAGGGTAGCATTAGGGGACATTTCGGGAACAGCACCACATGCACAACACAAATAGTTGCCAAACACTGACTGGGATGTGGGTGCTCAGAGTGGGCTGACTCTTTAACTCAGAGTTTGATGAATGCAGATATTAATAAATTTCTTAAAAACATCAAAGGATTAGGGTATTTCTGAAATCCATTCCCAACAAAAATGTCGTTTGAGATCGGTTATTTCACCAAATTGCTCACAAAAGCAACTAACCGCTGCTGCTAAATATTCTATAATTCCCGTTCACAATCCCACAATCAGTGCAGCTCCGAAGACTCAACTGGAAATGCAGATGGGGAAGAGCAGCAGATGTGGCTCCCATGATGCGATCGAAGCGCGTGACGTCCATCCGAGATGGTAAGGATGCCAGTGAAATCCCAAAGCTGGCTCCAACGTCACCTGGAGCAGCTTCTATTGACATGGATCATAGGAGTGTATTGGAATATCAGGTTGGAAGCTTCAAACTCAACTTTGTCAGTTTCTATTTACATGGAGAACGGAGTGTTGTACATTAGACTGGGTGTTCCAACCTCACCCATAGCAGCTCCTATTGATAAAGAGCAGGGAGCGTTTGGACATCAGGCTGATGGAAAGGATTTTAATCTGAAATGAAATAATATCTGGCAGGACACATGTTTGTGGATTTCTGCCCGAGGGACGTGTCTCAGTTATAAAGAAGAATCCTGGAAAGGTTCAAATCGTGCTCAGTAGTTCGCACTGCAGACTCACAGCACTATTGTTTGGGATCCATTCAGCGTCGCGTGACCGGCCGTGTAGAGTTTGCACATTCTCCCCCTGTCTGCGTCTGTTTCCTCCCACAGTCCAAAAATGTGCAGGTTAGGTGAGTTGGCCTTGTTAAATTGCCCCTGGTGTTAGGTGACGTGGTAAATGTAGGGGCATGGGTCTGGGTGGGTTGCGCTTCGGAGGGTCAGTGTGGAATTGTTGGGCTGAATCTAATCTAATCTGGTTTCCTTCCCCAATCCAAAAATGGTCTGGTGGATTGGCCATGCTGAATTTCCCAGAATCTTACGTGCATTAGTTAGAGGGAAACTTGTTTGTTGGGTAACTCATTGGTAGATCGATGTGCACTTGTTGAGCCAAATGGCCTGTTTACACACAGTGGAGAACTTAATCTGTGCAGAAGATTTTATAGATCAGGTTGAGGTTCTGGATGTAGGTTTTCTCACTTCGTGTGAAGTGACAATTTTCCTTTTCGAGACTTGCCACTTCATATCATTGGGACCATTGGAGTGAAGCAGTAACAGTGAATATTTTGACTGGTTGTTCAACTTGTGAACATGACTGCTATTGTGTACTTTCTTGCGAAGTTCACAACTCTGGAGAATGCTGAAGCTGGGAGGAGTTTTGAATTCCTGACATGCAGGTGTGTGATTCTCTTCAGAAAATGACCCAGAAGACATCACAATCATTTTCCCAACGCTATCACAGAAGAGTAATGGAGTTGTGTGTGTATATTGAGAGACTGAATGACTAGGGAAGTACACTGACTGCTGGACATTTTACAAAGTAACATTTGATTCAGAATAAGCAGCAGTCGCTGAGTTTGGTATGAGACAAAAACACAAATTCGAAATCTGCCAATCAGTTTAAAGTGCACCTCGTAAAATATCAAACACAAATCCAAATTGTATTGAGTATATAGACAAGCTTAAAAGCCAATGACACAATCTGTAGCCTTGGGCAGAAAGGCCCGGGGAATATTTAGGAGGAGAACTACCAAGCTCAACATATTAATACGCTGCTTGAAAAATAGCTCTCGTAAAGGTACCTTTTCGATCAGTAAACTGGACATACAAATTCCGAAGAAGAAGAAAAGAAGACACAGGAAGATCCGAATAATAGCACGAAAGCTGCCTGGTTCATAGATAAGAAGTGTGATTTTGGAAATCTTAATTGGGGGTTTTATCGGACTGTAAATGATAGTTTAGAGGAAGAAATTGGAAATTGCCGCTTGTTAATTATTCTGTTATATTTTAAGAAATAAAGTTGCTAATTTTTACTTTAAATAACTCTTGGCAACACGGATTTTTACGGATTACTGCAAGGGATAAATCTGATCCGTGTTGCTAGATTTTAGTTAAGCATTTGACCCGTGTCGAAACAAACGGGGAAGCTGAAATAGTCTCACAAGCAATTCATGGCGGCCTTCCCTTTACCATACTGACCTCCCAATTGCTGCGGCTCCTGGAAATGAAAAGGAAACAAAAAATACCCTTTCTTAGCTTTCAACCTCATTAGAATCTCATGGGAAGCGGAAACAGAGGGAAATGAATTGTAAAATTTCCGACTGAGAAAGACCATTTGAGGTACCCTCACCTCCTTTAAGAGGCTTGGAATTTGACTCAGGTGTTCCTGAGGACATTAGCTGATTCGGGGCATTGAAAGAACTTCTGTTATAGATGCTCTGCATTCGTCTTTATCTCTGTCAGGAATGAATAAACCCTCATTCCCTGATAACGAATTGAAACCTGGCTACAAAGCTGAAAACACCGCATCGTACATTTTAGACGACGAGGGTTAAACTAAGGAGGGTGTCGCCTGGTTGGTCGACAGCCTTCAAACTCCTTTTTGGTGCTCTTGTCAGAAACAACCGCTTTACGATCCTTATCGCATTTTCCAACAGTTGACTCATGTGCCTTAGCATCACAAATTCACATCTGTATACTTCTGAATTCAAGAACCCGCTGGCTAATTTCTTTTTGTACATCGAATGCATGCCAGTAACAAAAAAGACTGGGTTTTCGTAGTGTAAAATGAAAAGTAAACGAAGAATCGCAATTGCAGCACCACCAGCGATGACGACAGTGATCGTTGCATCGTTTCTTAATGACACAGCTTTTGTGTTTTTTCAAAGCAGGTAATCTTCTTCTCCAATATGAATGGGTCATTGAGTGTTTACAGCACAGAAAAAGACACATCATCTCAGTTGTCCAACGCTGCCCTGCAGCCTTTTGTGCTCTGACATTCCAGATATTCATCTCAATGCATGTAGGTTCATTCGCTGAGCTGGAAAATTCGTTTCCAGACGTTTCATCATCACAATAGATGACATCTTCAGTGACCTTCCAAGTGAACCATTAGTGAGGTAGCCGCTTTCTATTCATATATTTGGGTTTACTTGGTTTCGTAATGCCATTTCCCGTTGTGACATAATTTCCTATGTTAATGCCAGTCATTGTTTTTTTTCTCAGTGGGTGGGAAATGCGATCAAAATCAATGTGTTTGGCGACAGCGTTTCGGTTAGAATGTCACGCTTCAAAGAATTTGTTTGCGTTTCTCTCGTACGTATATAAATAGAAAGCAGGCTATACCACCAGTTCTTATTTCGGAGGCTTACTGAAAATGTTACCTAACAAGGTGACGAAACGCCTGGAAATGAACCTTCCAGCTCCGCGAGAAAACCTACATCCAGAACCTCAACTTGAGCTACAAATCTTCTGAAACCTAGCTCACCTGAATGATATTTTCCCCGTAACGTTTTAATCTAAAATAACACAATGAATGGAATGAAGTTTGAGATGGCAGAACTGTGTTCCTGCCTCTGGATGAACTGAAACTCATTTTCAACCACAGAGCCAAACATACAGACACATTCTACCTAGAGAGACAAACGCTCAGACAATATTTTATCACCCACTTGACATACATTGTCCCATTTCAGAGTTCAAAACCACCGTCTGGTTCCTGCAGTGCAAGTCAGCATCTGTTCAGTCCTCTGTCAAACTGCCTCCCCAATTGTTTCCCCATCACTCTGCAGTTTATGCTGCCTCAACTCTTTCACCATGCGAATTTGACCATTTCTTATGTCAGCTGCTTCCTTTCGTTCAGAATGGTCTTCCTCAAATTCCTGAAAAAGACAAACAGGGATGTTGCAAGAACATGTTTTGTTTTATCAGGGCCAGTGATATCACCACTGAGCAACAGAACCAGTGCATTACCGTATGAGAGAGATGCTCTCATGCATGTGAGACTGCAAGGTAACACGTAGCTCGTTAGCTTGTTTGTCACAAACCAAGCAAATGTGACAAACCGAGGTAGTGCCGAAGGGATCTACCGAAAAGTTGGAGAATGCAATGCTGATTTAGACAGTGTACAAGATGATATAAACGGATATCTTCCAAGGTAGTCCGTTCATGAGGATTCTCTGCTTACACTGCCATGGTCTGTTCATAATTACCATTCATAATAATCTTTCGAATACGAATTATGCTGTGGACCCATCAGAATCACTTCCCTGCATGTTACTGACTCTGACAAAGGCAATGTCAGCTGCTATTGCCTGACCTGCACTCGGCTTAAAACAAGAACAGAGGGGACAACAGGAAAAGGGAGGGAAATTGTTTGTTTGTGAGAAGTGAGTGTGGACCCATGGAGCCACGCTCATTGTGAGGGCTGAATGTGGGTTTCATGTTTGCCCTGGTACACTAATCAATCTGGATCACTCATCCAAAACGTGGGTGCTAAAGGTGGGTATCATCTTTATCCTGATACACTGATTACTCTGGATCAATTACGCACAATGACTGCACTTTGTGTGTCGTCCTTTGCACATCTCATCTTGGTTCAGTGCCTCGAGGGGATCCTCGCATTTTTAACTTGGCAAACCTTACAAAAGTCAGTTTTGCAGGTTCATATTATAACATAATTAATTATAGAAGCAGAAAGAGTTCATTCATCCCAAGTGTGCTCCGCGATCCCATGAGCTCACATCTGAAGTGATAATACTGAACTGCAATTTCTTGCCATTCTTCATAAGCCTTGATAATTTTACGGAGTAAATCTCTGTCGCTCCCAGCCTTGAATATACTTAATAAGCCAGACCCGACAGTCCATGTAGTACACAATTCCATCAGAATATAAAAATGGCAGAACAATAGTGTGTCTACCTGCCAGATTGGAAAGAACAGGCAATCCCACTGGTGTAGGTGGAGGGGCAAGAGGACACTGTGACATAGAATGCAACAGGTAAAGCTAATGTAGGGGAAGGAGTGGGAGTGCATTCAAAATCACACCATTGTTCAGCCCTTCCCACATTCCAATCACTTAATCAGAATAATTAACAATATTTCTTCTTCAACAGGCCAACCTCTCTCCTCACTATTGCATAAATAATGCATCCTCCACACTTCACTTCACACTGCACACGTGATAAGACATCATCCAAATTCAACACGTGCTTACTTTCTCTCCTTGGCTGCTGGCTGACCCGTTGTGATTTCCAGCATTTATTGTTTACAGTACAGATTGCGGCATCTGCAGCGATTTGCTCCGATGTTTTGTCTCAGTGCTCTCACCACAGCAGTATTGGTTCTATCCTTGTTAAGAGAATGAATGTTTTGTTATGGAAATATGTCGTAGTACCAATATTTCTGACTTCTTTTTTCCAAAGCTGGCAAGTAATTAGTTTTGTGACAAACGTTATTCAAAATAACCGAAATATAAAAGATACAGTTTTTGGAAATCTGATGTAAAAACGAGAAATTCAGAACGCCTGACAACATCTGAAGATGGAAACAGATTTTTTTATATGGAAAGACCAGGTTATTTATACGTTTCTAGATTATAATGTCGGAAAATGATCAGTTATATCTGTCGAATCAGGATATTTATCAAAATCTCTCTTGAGATTACAACCGCAGTAGTTACAAAATTAAAAGGACTTAATCGGCTGTAATGCTGCTTTCATTCCCCTGAGCTTGTGGAAGGCTGTGTTTGAATTGTTACCTTTTCATTTTGCTTTCTGTCATTTGGCATTCAAGTCGAATTGAGAATTGTTTCCTTCAGTGTCTACCTTAGTAAGTGCATCTGCTCATGCCTATTTCTCTCTTTCACATTCTCCGACTCTCTGTCCATGCATATTCCTCATTGCAAACTTCTGCTCTTTGAAAAGCCGGTCATTCAGAGAAAGTCTGAGAGTGGTACTACTTAGAGGCCTTCTGTCTCCTGCCTGGGGTCGGTCGAAATCGGCTCGCATTCTCGGATAATGCCTCTGTCACTTCGACTTCAGGCAAGGAGACATTTCTTCCTCAAAATATCATGACCCTTTCGAAGTTAAAGTTGAATTCCTTATCCAAACAATGAAATAATTACCTAACAGCTACAGGAGAACAAGGATGTATTTATTGTTGGTATACAACAAATGAATGGTGAAAACAGAGAATGAGGGATATCAGCTCGTGGCGTCTTTGCCATTACCACAACATTCCCGGGTGATTTTGCAGTGACTCTTGCCTCACCTTTTTATTTCCACGAAACGGGGTATGAAGGAAGGAGAATCAAAGGAGGAGAAGCAGAAGTGCTTGTGGAACAACCGGGAAGAATTTCCATGAGGAAATAGTCGTTAGAAAGAACAGCATACACTGCCAGAACTACGCCGGGAAAAAGAAGCGGGGAAGCCAAATCAGAACAGGCTGGATCTCAAAGAGAACGCTGAGTTGCATCATCAACAACACTACAATTGCGAGAAATAACGAGCTTTCAAAACAGTGAGAAGTCACCACTGTGATGGGAGGTGCATTAACCAACTAAACCATGGTGCGACGCTAAAAGTGAGTATTTTCGTCCATACGTGCAATTCCCTAACCACTTGTTCATGGGAATTCGAAAATGTGTTTTCTGTATCAATGTTGCTTAGTGAGAATTGCAATGAAAATCCGCTTTTGCGAGAACAGACATTTTACGGCTTCGCATTCTTCACTGAAAAGACACAGAAAAAGTCAATCTCCTCTTGCATTGGCTTCCAACTGATATTTTCAGCTGTTTAAACTGACAGAATAAAGAGGATGTGTTCATCCTCTCTGAGCCCATTAACCGCGTCAATACACACGCAGGGATCCTCAACCAAGAGGAACGGGCTCATTGTGGTGAATTGACCAGCAATGGTGTGTGAGTCATTGCAAACAGTGGGCAGTAAAGGCTGATCAAACCACACTTACACTGAGCCTTGCACCACCAGCTCCACACTCATATCTTGCCTCATGTTTCCCAGTCATCAATGGTTTTGACTTTTATTTCGCTACCCTGCGCCAACATCTCTACTTACTCCCGACTGCTTGCAGATATCGAATTAGAACCTGCAAGATTTAGAAATGCATTTCTTAGACATAGATGCATTTCCATGTGATAATATTCACTTTTGTACCCTTAATTACCCCAGAGGTGTAGAGGGTGAGTGATTGTTGTTCACTCTTCAACTCATTAGCATGAAGGTACAGACATGAAACCTGCAGAGATAGAGTTCCTGGATTCGGAACTAGCGACATTGGACGAACACAGAGACATTTGCAACTCAGAAAGGTGAGATATTGGAGGTGGATTTGCCGTTGTAGTTTTCACGTGCATGTGTTGCCAAAGTCCTTGTGAATAAAATACAACAATTACTGGACTGATCCTGGCAGGACCCGGGTGTGTGTTCTGTCTCTAACGAGGAACGTGCTTTCATTCTGATGAAATGATATAAGTCTTCATTTCCTGACTGGGAATTGCATCCATGTCTGGGCGTTGCAAACTCAGACTCCTTCGCAGTGGGGCTGAGAATAGACCTTGCGAGCTGACTTGTACACACTCTCGCTCCTGTTCTTCACACCATAACCACCTTTGGCAGCAATATTTCTCTCTCCAAGTTTCCAAACAGTTCACCTTGGGTTTCAAATTGAAGAAAGCAAGCTGTCAAAATCTGATGTTGTTTAGCAAATGCACTGCTGGAAGATACAAATCAAGCTAATGCTAACAACGTCTTGTTTTGAGCCGCTCGTTTGCACTTAAGGGCGGCACCAATAAAAAGTGTCGCTCATCTCATCTAATTCCACATCCCGAGCTAGAAATGATCAGAGGTCTCTCGCTGAGTTTGTGCAGGGTCTTGCTTGGAAGAAACCATGACACGTTTTCACTGCAGTAGATCATGAAATCGCGTCGTGACTGTGAATAAAACGATGGAAACTTCCAGCAGATCCAGGCGAAGCAGGCAGCTGAGGACAAATGTGTCTCCTTTGCCAGTGAAAGGCACTGCTTCACAAATTGGAAACGTCGAAGTGAAGCAGTGTTGGTGATTATCTTCGCTGCTTGTTCACCTTTTTAATTCTGATTCCGTGGAAGTGCATGACATTACATATTGACATGCTGCCAAAACTGAGCGTGACGCTTGGGCAAGTGGTGTAATGCAAAACGCGTCTGATTTCGGGTCAGAAATGGCAGGTTTGATTCCGACCTGGCTCGAGAGTAATGCTTTTATTTAACTGTGGTCCATGTTGATGGTCTCCTTTGAAGTCCTGTCGGGACGACGTCTCTGTGTTTTCGAATTGCATTTGTTCTATTGCCCATTTCAAATTCCAGCTCAACACAACGGACACCTCTGTCACTCTCGGAGTATCTTCCTGTGTGTCTCCCTCTGTAGGTTAAAATGAGCACGAGTTCCTCAAAAGAGTTACAATACGTTGTGAAAATATCAACCTTCTGTCCCATTGTTGTGTCATATCAGAACACAGGATAACCGCATTGACATTTGCCCTGGAAACATCAGAACACACAAAACTTCGAGCCAAAGCTGGAAACTGCGACTAGAATAGATGGCTCTCTGATGAGCCGCAATGCACAATGGGCAGAATGGCCTTTTTCCCACTGTGTAAATCTGCGAATACTATTTGAAAATAATCTGCAACGAAAATATTATCAGAAAGTAAAAGATAAACAGTGTTTTATTGAGAATAAATACGATAGTATCTATCACATTGTATTATTTACTTGTGACGATTCGGTACTCTCACCACCGTGACACAGATACTATTCCCACTCATGGAATGGTTGTTTTGCTCAGAAAACATATCGGATGTACCAGTACTTCTGGCTGATTTTCCGATGCTAGTAGGTTATTGGTTTGTCCAAAACGTTTTGAAGATTAACATAAAACAAAGGGCTGCAGTTGCGGCAAATCTGAGCCAAAAACGTCAATTGTTTGATGAACTCAGCAAGCCAAGCAACAGAAACGTCAACTTTCCTGCTCCTGGGATGATGCCTGACCTGTTGTGCGTTTTCAGCACCAGTCTGATATAAACTCTGGTTTCCAGCAACTGAAGTCTTCACATTTGCCTAGTTCCTTCAGTGTCGCTGTTTCCAAATTCAGGAACTCCATCTCTCGCGGTTTCATGCATGTACCTCCATGCAGAGGAATCGAAACGTGAACAAAAGTAACTCACCCCCTTCACCTCTGGGGTAATTAGGGACTTAAAAATTAATCTAAACACATTGAAATATAGCTATGTCCCAGTTAATCTTAACACATTGAAATATATTATGTCCCAGAAATACATTTCTAAGTGTTGCAGGTTCTAATTCGATACCTGCAAGGGGTTAGGAATAAATTGAGAAGTCGAGCAGAGGAGTAAAATAAAATTCAATGCATTGATGACTGGGAGACATGAGGTAGGATGTAAGTGTGGTGGTGCAAGGCTCAGTGTCAGTGATAATTGGTCAGCCTTCATTGTTCATAGTTTGCAATCACTCACACACCACTGCTAGTCAACTCACCACAATGAGCCTGATCGTCTTGGTTTGAAGATCCCTACCTGTGTATTAACGTGCGTAATGGACCCCGGCAGCATGAACACATCCTGTTTATTCTGTCAGTTCAAACAAATGAAAATTTGTTAGAAGCCAATGCAAGAGGAGATTTCTTTTTGTTTTCTATGCCCTTTCACTGGAGTATGCTCTGGCGTGAAATGTCTGCTTTCGCAAAAGCGCAGATTGATTGCAATTCATACTGAGCAACATTGATACAGGAAAAAAAAAACATTTTCGATTTCCTGTGACCTAGTGGTTAAGGTATTGCACGTATGGACGATGAAAATCACTTTCAGCGGGGTGCCGTGGCTTAGCTGGTTAAAGCATCTCCCATCACAGTGGTGCGTGCTCATTGCATTGAAAGCTCGTTATTTCTCACAAGTACAGGGTTGCCGATCACAGAGCTCAACGTTGTATTTGAGATCCGACCTGTTCTGATTGGCATTCCGCTTTTTTTTTCCTAGTTCAGTTCCAGTAGTGCATGTTGCACTTTCGAACGACATTTTTTTTACTGAAGATTCTTCCCGCTGTTCCAGAATGACTTCTGCTTCTCCTCCTCTTATTCCACTTCCTAAAGAGGTGAGGCAGGAGACATTGCAGCATTGCAGGGGAATATCACGGTAATACTATAGAAATCACAAGCTGATCACCCTCATTCTCTGCTGTCGCCATTCATTTGTTGTAATCAAGCGGTAAACACATCCCAGTTCTCCTGTAGCTGTCATGTAATGATTTTTTTATTGTTGGATATGGAAATCAACTTTAACTTCGAAAGGATCATAATATTTTGAGGAAGAAATGGACCCTTACCTCAGTTCGAATTGACCAGAGACATTATCCGGAGAATGTGAGCCTACTTCGACCGACTCCAGGCAGGGGGCAGAAAGCCTCTTAGCAGCTCAACTCTCAAACTGTCTCTGAATGTCCGGCCTCTCAAAGAACAGAAACGTGAAATGAGCGATATGCATAAGCAGAGAATCGGAGAATGTAAAAGAGGCACTGGAGGATACACAGAGACAAATAGGCAAAAACAAAGACACATATTGAGATGGAAGCTGAGAGAAATGTGACTGCCAATTGACAGAAAGGAAAATGAAAAAGTAACAATTTAAACGCAGCCTTCCACCAGCTCAGGGAAATGGAAGAAGCATTACTGCTGATTAAGTCCTTTTAAATTCTTAACTCCAACGGTTGTAAGCTCAAGAGAGATTTTGATAAATATCGTGATTCGACTGGTGTAACTGATCATTTTCCCGACAGTATAATCTAGAAATTTTTAACTAACCTGGTTCTGTCCATCTTAAAAAAAAATGTTTCTCTCATCAGATGTTGTCAGGCATACTGAGTTCAGATTTCAAGAACTTGCATCTTTTTGATTTGTTTTAATCTGATTAACGTTTGTCACAAATCCAGTCACGTGCCAGCTTCGGGAAAGCGATCAGAAATGCTGGTACCATGATATATTTGCAAAACAAAACATTCATTCCGTGACCGTAAACAGAAGCAATGCCACAGCTGTAAGGGCTCCAAATCCTATCTGCTAGATGACATGGGACGAAGACTGACCTTCTTGTACCTATTGTCAATGATACAGCTTTTGACTTTTCATTTCTGATCAGTTTCGCTGCAGATTGGTTTCTACTGGTCTTCAAGTTATGAAGAGTGGAAAAGCCCTTTCAGGCCATGGGGGAGTGCGGTTCAAAGACGTTCATCTATTCTATTCCCCGTTTCCAGCTTTGCTCTATATATTTATGTGCTCTGAAGATCCCAGGACAAATTTCAATGGGTTTCTCGCTTTGGTCTTAAATAACACAACAATGGGACTGAAGTTTGACATGGTCACTCTGTATTAAAAACCCCATCTCCTTTTCACTCAAAGACGGAGAAACGCAGACACATACCCTGGGACTGGCACAGATCTGAGGAATTAGACCTTGTGCATCACTTCGACTCTCCACTCCCCCACACAAGGTTATCTGCAAAACGGAAGCTTTTGATGAAACTTAAGGCAATTCAACGGACAATGAGCGATGTTGCCATGAACTGGAGTTTAAAATGGACGGAAGACGCAAATGCAACGTTAAATTCAATACGTAATCCTTTCATTTTCTGGCAGACAGCTGGTCACGAGGACGAACTTGCACGCTGCACCCTCGCGACGTTAAATTCGAAACTACACTCCCCTAACCCGAAGTCAGACACTTTACCAAAAACATCACTGGCACTAAGACCAGGCGCAGCCAGGACAGTATGTCTACATTTAATGTAAACATGTACATCGGGGAAACAACATTCACAAAGTGAATAACCAGCAAACATAATCACCATCACTGGTTCACTTGGAAGGCTCCACTCTGTGAAACATTGCCTTTCACGGTACTTTCCTATTTCGAATCTTTTACATTCCAGACCCTGAAAATTTTCAGAAAGAAGCCTCTGGTCATTACGAGCTGAAAATGTGTTGCTGGAAAAGCGCAGCAGGTCAGGCAGCATCCAGGGAACAGGAGAATCGACGTTTCGGGCATAAGCCCTTCTTCAGGAATCAGACATTTCGGGCATAAGCCCTTCAGAATTCCTGCTGCGCTTTTCCAGCAACACATTTTCAGCTCGGATCTCCAGCATCTGCAGTCCTCACTTTCTCCTCTGGTCAGTACAAGCCCGGCATCTGTAATGAGACAAGTTCAACGACGTCGTTATTGCTGTCGACCCATTTGAAAAGCTCAAAACGAACGCCTGTTAGCATCAGCGTCTCCGTACCTTCCTGCAATATATCTGCTGAGAAACGTCAGACTATCATAGTTTTGCCTTCTTCAGATTGAAACCCAGAGCGATAATATAAACGAATTGGAACCTTGGAGAGATACACGCCCGATGAAGACAATGATGACTTGAAGATCCAGAACCAAAGTTTGTACATTTCAGGTCCCAAAGGCTAACCGCAGTATCAATTGAGATCCCTGTTAAGGAGTCTGAGATTGCATCGTCCAGACCTGGATATAATTCCCAGTCAGGAAACGAAGTCTAATTCTCTTCTTGTGAATTATCTAAATGAAAACTAATTCCTGGTTACACACAGAACACGCACACGGATTCGGCCAGAACAATCCAGTGATTGTTTGCAACTATCTAGAAGGACAATAGCAACAGATACACGCGAAAACTATCATCGCAAATCCGCCTCCAAGGATGTCGACATTGCGAGTTTAAAATATCTCGCTTTTCCTTCAATGTCGCTGTGTCTAAATCCTTTCCTCATGGCATCATGGCTGTACCTCGGTACTGAGGACATCCAGGGTTCTGCAGAGTAACACATTATCGCAATATCTGTGGTAATTTGGGATGGGCGGTGCATGCCATCCCATTGAGTGATGACGGCATCTCAGCAATAAGTTTCTAAAGGCTGCAGTTTCTAAGAGAACACCTGCAAGCAGTCGGGAATAATTTGTGAAGTGGAACGGGGTTATGGGAAAATGTGAACATCAATGATAACTGGGTGGCATGAGACAGCAAGTGAGTGAAGAGCTGGTTTGGCGAGGCTCCATGTCGGTGTCGGTATTTACTGCCCATTGTTCACACTGATTCACACACCACTCCTTGGCAATTCACCAAAATGAGCCCACTCCTCTTGGTGAGAGGTTCCCTTTGTGCATATTAACGCAGCTTATGGGTCCCGAGAGGATGGACGCATCCTCGTTATCCTGTCAGTTTAAACAGGCGAAGGCACCTGTTTAAAACAAAGTCAATAAATGATTGCCTCTTACTGCGTATTTTCACTGGAGAATATCCAGCTGTGATGAATTCTGAAAAGCGGATGTTGGTTTAATTTTGCACCGAGCAACTGCGAAACACACACACACACACACACACAAAGAAATGTCTGAGTTACTGTGATTGAATAGTTAAGTAAATGCATATATGGTTTTGTAAAGCAGAGTTTGGACAATCACTGTGGCTTTGTTATTTAAAGCCCTTCTTAATAGACAGGCAATTATGGGATCAACTCATGTAATCACAACCTGTGGAGGTCTTTCAAAAAGAGCAGAGTACGCTATTTTACCCGTGGTTCTGTTTCGGGTGTGGTACAAACCAATGACTGGATCGAGAAGAGAGTGCAAGTACAGCACCTTCGACTTCAATGCTGCCTCACAAAAACCTGCAACCACGTTTTTTCCTGACGAGTGTTTCTGCATCGCCTCACCTCGCGCACTTGGCACATACATTTTCAATGATGAACTTGGCGTAAGTTCGATAATATCTACGAGGATATTGCAAAGTTTTTCGAGATTTGACTGCAGCGTAAAGCTGAATAGGTTGCGATAATTTTCCCTGGAGCTTCAGCGATGAGGGATGGTCTTACAGAAATTTATATCATCATGAAAGAGATGGGTAGAGTTAAATAGGCAATGAATATTTCTTCCTAGAGCAGACAAGTTCAAAGAGAGAGCACAGTTTTAATGTGAGCGTTGGAAAATTTAAAAGGGATCTGAGGGACACTTGTTTTTCACACAGAAAGTTTTGCGTGTTTGGAATGAATTGCCAGATTTAGTGATAGAATCTGTTGCACTCACAACATTTGATAGGTATCTAGATCGGTATATGGACAGGAAGGGTGAGGAAGGATAAAGGACAAATTCTGGCAAATGGAGGAGATGAATTTCAGTTATCTGGTCAGCAGGGACGAGTTGGATCCGAGCGTCTGTTTACGTGCTCAGCCCTCTGAGCCACGGCAGTGGTAACGGTAGTTGGAATAGATTATTATCAAAATGCAGGGAGCTTTTCACTCAGTCAGCGCGTTGTAGTGGTTTTCTGCAAGGTGTTTGTTTCAAAACCACCGGGATAAGAAGATTTTCCTGACTTTGGCTGCCAATGCCCATTCTTCCTGTCACATTCCCAAGTTCTCCATGAAAGGTTTTCGCTCCGGAAAATACCTCACAAACAGTGTTACCCCTCAGCTCTCCAGCTAATCAAAAAACTCTTTAAGTGGTACAGAAACAGAACTGACAAGGTGAAACTTTTTCAGAAACGTCTAAGCATGAATGTTGTCTGTGGGGAAGTACGAGTCATCGAGGTCATGAACAGCTCACCCAAACATCAGGGAGACAATTCCAAACGGTACATTCAACGTACTGGAGGCTGAGTGCACCACCACTTACCAGAAAGTGCTCCAGTAACATAAAACATGAACCATGAAAAGTGAAGATTATCAATTATTGACTCGACTAGATTAAGTTAACAATGAACTGGTGTCTTCACCGGATTGAGAGGGCCAATCACCAGCCACCTTCATCAGGACAGAGATGAAGGAAATGAGAGAAAGTTAAACAAGTTTTACACTGCGATTGCCCTCCTTTTCGCCACAACAACAAACAACAGCGAGCGAATTCAATTCTGGACCTGTTATCACAACAAGCGGTGAAATAACTACCTCCATTCTTTTTCAGAGGAAACGATGAACAACGCAAATTGTCTTGAAAATGGAAACCTTGCGCAGCCTGTTTGGATCCCGTATTATGCGGGGGGGGGGGGGGGGGGGGGGGGGGGCTTTGGAGCTGGAGACGAACCTGATCAACACTCAACACAGCAGCAAAGGAACACAGCGTGGACACTGACACGTTGGTTGCTGTGTGCTATGCCACGTCACAGCGTGGTGTAGAAGAAATGACTAAAGTTTATTCTGTTCAACGAAAACACAACTCATCCCTGCGAAACGTTGCCAGCCTTATCCGTTCGCAAAAGTGGCAGAGAATGGATTCAAACGGAACCTTCTTCAGACGTGGAACCTGACACCAGCGTCTCGGATTGCTCACCACGCTATCACAGAGGCAAAAAAACGGAAAGCCAAGAGCGTGTACCTGATGATAACCTGCAACATACACACAACAACTACAGCAGTTCTGCAGAATAAACGGCTGAAAGGAAATCCTCCATCTGAAAATCTGATTTTGCACTGGAATTTGAAAATGGCAGAACAAGTAGTGAGGATATTCGAAACTCGGTACCGCAAGAGTTGCAACTTTACTTGTCATTCTCCTGAACCGTGCATTTTCCCGCAAAGCCATGAGTAACTGCCATGTGGCTGCAAGCTGAGTCGGAAACCTGTGTGGGTTTAGAGGATATGTGACTCACGTATTGTTTGTAAATCAAACAGTTCTTACTTAGAAGTGCACAAAATTCAGTTTCGGCACATATTCAGGGAAGGTCAAAGACGATCTGAGATGTCAAATATATGCTTACTGTACGTGATTGTTCTTTGTTCGAGGTGTGAAAAGGTCTCCCGCTTTAGTCGCATTCATGTCTCATCTTGATGACTGAATCAGAGAGAAAGTGTTTCACCAGAGCTTCCTGAATCTTTCATTCCTCTACCCCCCTGTTCATACTTTCCTGTAAATCTATGATAGCAAGAAAATAAAATGGATGCAATCATTCGGCAGCCTGTCCGTTATTTCATCAACTTCAGTTACAACACGGCTGAGGTTTCAGACCACACCGTAATATTAGTGACTCAATGAGAGCATGAGTCAAACAGTTCATCTGAGTATGTAAATATTTTCATTCCTGTTACTGACTGAAACATCTGTAACTGTACCTTCTGCTTTGAAACTCGAATATGTGAAGTACTCCAAAGCATGAGTGAGGATTTTTAGTTTTGGTTCGCACAGGTTGAGAAACGCCAGACAAGGTACAAATAAGGCGTTTCAGAGCCTACATTGGAATACATTTGACAGAAACTTACCTCAGGAAGCCTTTGTTAGCTTTTACAAGAGCAAATGAGTGCTCCACTTGCCACTGCCCCATCCATTACGATCTGGAAGACCGTCGCCCATAAAGAAGGAACAATAATGTTTCTGCTCAGCTCTGAACTGGGCCACTTTCGTACAAACTAATGCTTCTACTCTCCAGAAAGTAGCAGGACCCGCCGACTGCATTCTTCAAAATAACGATCATCTGTGCTGGAAACATCCACGCATATTCTGACCAAAGAAGCATGCGTATCAAGTAAAATCAGACACGACAATTAATTGGACTTGTATTCCCTTTCACAACAGCAAGAATGGGCGGGGACATTCAGAGTAAGGTTTAATGACCAGGGCAGAAAGCAATCACTTCCACCTGTGTTAACACACGAGCCTACCTTTCTTTCATGTTTTATGCTATCGATCCTTCCCGTGGGAGATAGAGGTGATAACTGCTCCCCGACACAAACACAGTGGGACCAGAGACCCAATCGAGCTGTGCCCCAGCGGCGATAGCTTTGCTCAAAACAGATCGGTTTGCTATGCAGGACTGAATTTGATTTTGATCACACCCAGGCACAATATAACAGCCACCAGCAGATGAGGAGGGTTTGGGGGCGGATTCGGACGCACTCTGGGAAAGAAAAATAGACTGTGTCCTACATTCAGGAAAAATAAATGTTACAGGGAGAAGACTGGACAATGGGGTTGAGAACAAAATTAATCATGATCGAATTGCGGAGCATACCAGATGGGCTGAAAACTCTAAAGTTCTCCTATGCCTTCCGTTCTCTAGCCAGCTGGTATCTAAGGAATTAGAAACAGAGTTAATTGTTCAGTTTGAAGTCCTCCTTTCATAACTGGGCAAAATGAGAGATGGGACAGATCTGATATAAATTTAAAAACTGGGAAAATGGTTGGAGAGGAAGAAATAAAAGAGAAACTGAGTATAAAGTTGGAAGTCAGGAGATATTAAATAAAAAGGAAGAGTGTGCAAAGACAGAGAAAGATGGACATGGAAAATAAAGTGTCACTACTCCTGAAGGTTTAACTCTGTTTTCCTTTCCAAAACGCGACCAGACCTGCTGAGATTTTCCAGCAATTTAATTTGTTGGTTCAGAACCAGGAGATGGGAGTGATCCAGGACCAATCAGCACTCCCATGCTCTGGGGATGTTTGACTTACCTTTTCGACTAGATCACTTTGGTCCCACTCTGGAACCTCACAATCCTGCCCCACCCTCACCCCCGTTACTGACAATAAATTGTTCACTACATAAACTCACATGAGCACACAAGATTATTTTCCGTGTGAATTCTGAAACGTTCAGGGTGAGTTCTCGTCGGTTTCCATCAGAACGTTCTGAATCACTTCATTTTGGTTCAGGACCATTTGACTTGGAGCCGCCCCCCAAAGAGTAGCCATTCTAATTGCACATCTCTGAGTATTTTATTTGGTGCGTGTTTGGAGTGGAACCTGGCATTTTGAAAGGGTCATCATTCATCGAATATTCAGTTGCATTAATACACATGTCTCGGGAACTTCCAGGAAATAGGAGACAGTTTTGACTCAGAAACCGACGTGTGATCAAAAACAGTCAAATCGACGTGTCCCTGAATTGGGTTGCAATACTACAAGTGGAACAGAGAGGTGAATTTCTTTGAAGGATTGAAAGCCCCCATCGTGAGGTTTGAACCCACTGCCTTGCCGTTAAGCATCTCATATTCTACCGGCAAAATCAGCTGGGCGTGCCTCACGATTGATTAGTGTGTCACTTTATACTGAGCATAATTCACCTAGCACTGCAATTTGCAATGATCTAGTTCATTCCTCCCAGTCACAAGTGACAAAATTGACACTTTCCACTTCTCAGTGGTTATTCCTTCAGAACGTTCCAATCTATTTCGAACTTGTCCCCGGATTTAAGATTCAATATTAATATTTTCATATTTTTGCCCTCGATTTAGGTCGCCGAAATGATTCCCAGTCAATCTGACAGACCATAAATCAATCGGGAAATTACAGAAGGAAACTCAAGAATTTCTGTTTCGAGTGTAGGGAATCACATCAGCTGACGAGACAGAGTCCTCACAATCAACACTTTCTGGATACTTCTTGCCTCAACATTTTACCACTTCTTATTTTCCAGACAGGAGTTTTGTTGAGAAAACGTTCCGAGAACAGGAACAATCCTCCAATCTTCTGTGGCTGTTTCCTATTTAAAGTGGAGTTGTCCTTTTCACACGGCAAGAGCCGTTCCTGAGGAAGGAGTTTCCATGTGCTGTGTCCCAGGGCTGGGCATGAAGCCGCTAACTGAAGCTGTTGTAGCCGCATTCACTTGGCAGCGGGGGATTGGAGAGATTGGGGTGGCTTTGTGCTGCGTGTAAACGTCTCGTTCCCTGCAGACTCTGGGTGAATCGTGGATGAGTTCTTGTGGTTGCAATGTAGGTACGTGGTTGGTTTGAATGCTTGAAATGAAGTATTTGAGACTCTGAGTTCGGCGTGAGCTCGAACTATTTGAGATACAGAAACTAGCGCCAAAACCAGCCCTGCATACATCCGAAAGCTGAGTTGTTTTGAGGAAGCTTTGACCATCAGTGGCTCCCACTGTTTTCAGAACCAGTCGCTAATTTTCCCGCTTTCGTCGCCGAAAGGATCAGAAGCCTGAGGATCTGCAAGCACGTCAATGAAGAAGGAAACGACCTGGGTAGCTCTGTCATATTTAACTACCTGCAGTAGCTCACTCGCGATTGTCGCATCAGTGAGATTCGAACAAATGATTCAATAGAGTCTGGAGTGAAAATTCAGCACTGTAGACCACTCATTCATGACACCACACAAGAGCGACCAGCCCTGCGAGACTGCTACCCCAACTTTGCTCTGACCCGCGTTTCACTTCAGGCACTGACACCTCCCGCATTCAGTAACGAACTTCGTGCAATTTAGAAAATATTTACAAGGGTTTGCACGATTTAGAAAGTAGCACGAAGCTGAATGGGCTTCGACAGTTTTCCCTGGAGCTTCAGGGCTGAGGGATGGACGAAGAGAAGTTTATAAAATTATGAGGAAAACGGACAGACTGAATGGTCATTGAATACTTTTGCCCAAGGCACGCGAGTTCAAACCTAGATAACACAGCTTTAATGTGAGAATTGTAAAATGTAAAAGGTATGTGACGGACAGCTATTTTCACCCAATCATTATTGTGTATGCAGAAAGTTTCCCACATTTAGGGCAAATTCAAGGGCATCTGAATGGGTATACAGACAGAAAGGGTTTGGAGAGATAAGCGACAAATTTTGGGAAAGGTGGTTAGATTAATTTCATTTATCTGTTCAGAAGGGGCAAGTTGGATAGAAGGGTCTGTTTCCGTGCTCGGCAACATTGAGATGCTCCAGCAGCTGGCACCAGTTTTAATGGACCATTTGCAAAAAAAAAAAATCACACGCAGTTTATTTATCAGTCAGCGCGTTTGCCTACATTTCTGGAGGGTGGATGGGTCAAACCGAACCAGCGATGAAAGTCTTTCCGGATTTTTACTGCCAATGACCATTCTTTTGACACCTCCCCAAGTTTGCCATCAAACTGATTGTCTGAAGAAATATACCTCACGCATTGTTTCCCCCTCAGCTCTCCAACGAATCCAGAAAGTGACAGCTCTTCATGTGGAACAGAAGCAGAACCGAAAAGGCGGAACCATTGCCAGACACACTGAAGCATGCATGCTGCCTTTGAGGCAGTGTGAGTCGTCCATGTCATGAACTGTTCAGAGGCATCGCAGTGAGACAATTCCAAACATTCTGGAGGTTTAGTGCTTTGCCAAGTCACAGAAAGTTTTCAAGAAACATAAAACAAAACCGAACAGCAATACCCCATGGAAAATGAGCATTACCAACTACACTCTTGATGAAATTATGTCAACAATGCGCTGATGCCTCCATCTGATCGAGAGGACCAATCGCCAGCCCCTCTCACCAGGAAAGTAATGAAGGAAATAAGAGAAATACACAAAAGTTTCACATCGCAAGATCATTTCGCCCCAGCAACAACAAAAAAAAACGGCAAGCAGATTTAATGCAGGATCTGGTTTCATATCAGCAATGAAGTCGCCATCTCCATTCACTTTCAGTGAAAACGATGAACAAAGGAAATTGTCTGAAATATGAATACCCAGCGCAGCCTGCTTGCTTCCCGGATTATTCTGCTGAACAGATTTTCATATGAAAAGATACCTTTCAAAGAGAGTGTTTGTGGCTGTCCACATGACAATGGCAATTCTGCCCTCGCTCACTCTGCCGTTCTTGATCGTGTAGGGTTGGCATCCTCACCTTATACGCGGCAGTTCGGTGTAAAATTCTCTGCTGAGGAAAATCGGAGTGCTTTGGAGCAGAAAGGTGTGCAGCTCGTGTGATACATGGAGTTGTTGTTGGAATGTTTTGCAGAGCTGGGAAGTGGTATTCTCACAATTCTGTATAACATCCTCAGGGTTGCAGAGCATGTTGTGAAGCCCTGCTCTCCTGTGATGGTTGGAATTGATTTGGTTTCATTCCCGCTGGGTCCACTGTTGGTGTTGCAGATTGGATCCTGATCAATGTGTTTATTGATGGAATCCATGGATGGGTGACCTGCTTCTAGAAATTATCTAGCTGCCTTCTCTTTTGCCTGTCCTATTACTGTTGTGCTGCTCTCGTGGAATTTGTGATGCTTGCTGTCTGTACCTATTGCTTCTAGGGATAGCTGGTAGTGGCAATTCGTGACGGCCACACAAATTCTTTGCCAAAAATATATATCCCGCAACCTCATTCCCAGATGTGTGTTACGCTAAATTGTTAACTAGGATATGCCGGAAGGCAATGTAAACAGCAAGCTTCCCTTTAACAAAATAATTTTTTGGGAACTGATAGCCAGACTCCTCTGAACACTCGGATTTACGACAGCACATAAACCAACAGCCTCGCTGAGACAAAACTCACCAGAAAGCAATATCCAATGCCCATCATGTGCAAGAAAAATGTGGTTGTCAAGATTCCACGCAGGGACAGCACAAAACACTATATAGGAGAAACAGTCGGACGACTAGCGACCTGCAATCATGCATTTGTTCTTGTAGTTATATGCAGGGCACTGAGGGTCTCTGATTCAGGGAATTGCGATTATATGACCCTCTGCAATACTGGTTGCTTCCTTGTGTGTGGTAACTACTGATGCAACATTTGTAAAGCACGATTGATCATTGAGGAGTACATCCAAAATATTATCCAAGAGAAGTATTTTGGTTGCGTTTCTGGTGCTGTTCCTGACATGCCCTCTGGAACTGGACTTATATGTGCTTCCTGACGGTTCGGTGCATGCTTCCCTGATCGTATTGTTGGCAGTAACCAGCGTTTTAGCTGCAAAAACGTGCGTTTGCTACCCAGGTCCACCTGCCTGTATTTGTTGTCTCTTGTTTTGTGCAATTGCAACACGGTAAATTATTAATTAACATTGGAAGATTACAAATGGAGGCGTGTGAAATGCCGAGGTTTTAGTGACATTTATCCAATGTAAATAAGAAGGTAAAACATGCTGGTGTAGAAATCAGGAACAGTGAGGAAAGAAATCACCCGCAGGTTTAGCTTAAAAGCCCACTCGCATTAACCAATATCTACAAGAAAAGATTACTTCATGTGAGTGATAAAAGAAGGAATAATTATGGGTGATCTTAGTTTCCCATCTCACACTCACGGTTCAATTGTAAAAAAGGTTTGGTTGTCAATAATCAATTACATATTTATGTCCCAGAGAACAACGCGAGACATATTTTGGTCATCGATTAGTTTACAGCTGACTTAGTTTCTGTCTTTTCTTGGAAACCATCTCCTTTGTTGTGACCATCAGGAAAGACATTACTTTTGACATAAAGAAAATAAATATTATGTCACTAATGTTTGTATGTTTCATGCCCAAGTACATTCAGACCAACAGCTCCCTTGATGAACTCTGCTGGTCATGTTAGCAAAGAAATCTGGCAAATTGCCAAGTGCAATTTTCTCTCAATAAATAATTTTCACTAAGTTTGACTGAAAGCACTTCATCCTAAATTTGTGCTTTTCTTCTTTTAAAATAGAGTCCGGCATCTTCCAAATGACGGCAAAGACATGAAAGCAGATGGAAGTAATTTATCCCACAACATTCAATGAGATCATGGTAGCTTTGGTTCATCGTCAATCCCCGTTTTCAGCCTCATCTCCGTGATTCTCCATGTCTGTCTATTTCAGCCTTGAATGTACCTCGCCTTCACAGCTCTCTGTTGCAAAGAACTCCACAGATTTGCTACCTTTGGAAGAGTGAATATCCTCCTTATCACTTTCTTAAAGGTTTGATCCCTTCAGCTGTGAGAAAGCCCTCTCATCCCACTTTCTTGCGGTTGGACATCAGAGCAGAATAAGTCCCTGAAGGGAGGTCTGCACTCCCCAGTGCCAGCTCTGTGTATTTGAAACATTTTTATATTTTGACCTCTGATTTAAAAAAAAAATAGACCTGATTTGCTCATTAGATTTGCCAGTGGTGATTTTTTTCAAGAGCACTTCAATGGTCATAATTCAACTTGCAATGAAAAGGCTACACAAATGCAAGGACATTTTACTTTCTCGATCCAATGCTGCGTTTGTTTGCCTCTCTGCGCTTGAAAATGGATCCGACCCATCCACTTTACCTCTCATCAATATGTGTGGTAATCAAATTGATCCCCCAACATCCTCCTCCGTTCGGAAGCAAGAGAGTGTGACAGCGAATTCTGAGGTACGAGGAACAGCCAAAAACTGGACTTTAGTTTGGAACTTCCCATTTCATAAGAAATGGTAAACACCGTGCATGTAATCATGGCCGTATGGTTAAGGTGATGGATTAGAAATTATTGGGGGTTTCCCGATGCAGATTCGAATCCTGCTGGCTATGTTTGGAATGCCTTCATGCAGGGATGAATTCTCACTCAAATATCCAGCCTCGATAAAAGAGGTGAGACAGTTGATCAGACTTAGGGATCTCACGTTTTAATCAGAAATCTACTATCCTTCAAACATTACCTCTGCTTCTCTTTTCGCAGATACTGCTAGACCCATTGAGCTTATGCAGTATTCTTTAAATGTACAGTGTAGAAGTGCTGGCTTTCAATATATTCCTTTAATCCCAGTCCCCTGTTCACTTACTCTGGTCAGTGGCAATACTTCCGCCCGCTCGTCGAAGAGCTAATCCCCACCACTCCCTCTCCCATCATTATAAAGAGTCGCAGGAAATTGCTGATAAACCATCTTTTCTCCAAAGTGAAAATCACCAGTCTCGGAAATCAATCCACAAAACGGACTTCTCATCCCTGGCCATGGTGAAAGACAGAGGATTATGAAGAGATGTTGGGAAAATATTGTCACTTGTCAAGTGGAAAACTTTTAAGGAGGTAAAACACATAACCCAGTCTCCAGATTCGCGAATCTTCAGAAACTCTTTGTGAAATGGAATCAGAAGAGAACGAAGAAGGGTAAAATTTTGGACTGAGTGGAAACAGTCAAGACACCTTCCCCTTCTTTAAGAGGATGGTACATTGACTTTGATGCTCTCAGGACATGAACTGATCGGAGACAATGAAATAATTCTCGGTCCTGTATATCAGGAATACAAACCTCATCTGGACTCTGGGACAATGAAAATATTCGATACCACACAAGATACTGAGAGGTGCGAAGGGAGATGTTCCCGATTGCAGGAGAGCTGGTTCTCAGTGACATGGGTATGTCTGTAGTGGGTGGGATCAGACAGTCCCCATGTCTCCATAATGAATGTCCCAGTCTTTATTCTGGAAATGTAAAACTGATAGAGGACAGTTGTCGTTCTGGGAATGGCAGCCTGAAGTTGGCAGTCAATCACAGACTGCTTTCGAGGATCATCCAAGGTGTTAGGTTGGAAGTATCAGCTCATTCGACTGTTAACTGAAATGTTATTGGTTCAATAGCCCCAGGGCGACAGCGATTGATGTTATTAATGCATCTGTTTTCTGTACTGCACATGTTCGTGTTTCTCATGGGTCAGGAAAATGTTTTCTAAACAGAAACCTTTGGTATGACGAACCACAAAAATGTTTCTGCATTGCATTAATGATTAATGTAAAGAACTGTGTATTCTAGGAATCTGAAGCAAAACCAGAAACTGCTGTCGAAACTAACCAGTTTGGCAGTGCCAGTGGGAGATTACCGAGTTCTGATGAAGTTTTGAAACATTTGACTCTGATTCTCTCTGAATAGACGCTGTAAGATCTGCTGAGGTTCTCCTCAGCAGATAATTCTGTTCGTGGTTTTAACTGAATGCCCATTCCATCTATAAGGATGATCCAACCAAACCCACCACAAACCAAACTGAAGGAATAACACTCAGTATCTCACACCACCGCAAGCCCAAGGATAACCACACGGATGCTGCACTTCTTCAGCTTCCACCCTAAATATATTAAAGAACCCATACCTTAAGGAAAAGCGCTTCACTTGCACAGGAACCGCTCAGATGAGGAACAATGCGACAGACACCAAAAGATTTTGAAGGATATCCTCATGATGATGGTATACATGTTGAACTGATTGATCATCAGTTCCAATGTTCCACAGTGAAAAACTGCTGGGAACTGCTCAGAAGACAGACACAGGATGCGACTGATAGAGTATCTTTCATCGTCAGTACTTTCCTGGAGTACAGCCCGTTCTTCACATGATCCAACATGCCACCGATGATAATGAGCACGTCATTAATAACATCCTCATGACTTCACTTCTCACCTTCAATCACATAGCGAAATTAAAACAAACGACCGTTTACAGTAAACTACCGAGCCTTCATACAGCATTAACCACAACACCACAGCACCTTGCCTTTGCAACCTCTGCAAGACATGGACACGAACATCACACGTGGTAACACCACCGACCACGGGACGATAGGCACTTATGTGACTCAGCCAATGTCGTTTCTCTCATCTGCTCAGGCAATGGTGCCCCAAGATACCCAGTAATAGTGTATTGGTGAGGCCATGCAGACAGTGTGGCAATGGATGAATGGTAACGGCATAACAATTGCCAGACAGGATTACACATTCCCAGTTGGGAAAGAGTTCATCTATCAAGAATATTTGGTTTTCAATCTTCGACTAAATGCCGGCCAAGGCGGCTTTTGAGATACACAACAACGAAAAATAGCCAAACAGCAATGGATAGCCAACTGCCGTACCCTCAACCATGATCTTAGGTTCATGTCACAGTACATGTAATCCCACCACACTGTTCTGTATCTGAGAAATCTTCCTTATTTTCATTTTTTCACACCATTACCTTGACAAGTTGTTATTGTCTCTCTACCTTAATCACTTTGTTCAAAATTGGCTTACTGATAATTTGGTTCAGACTCTCGGCATGCGACTCAAGCCAAATAAAATCAGAAGTATTGGGAATGCTGAAAACCAGGAACAAGGGCAAGGGTTAATATTGGGGGGGTGCGGGGGAACGGGACTGGGGCATGGTGGCGAAGGGGGCAGGTGTTTCGCTGGTCTGGCGACATTTGTGCAGAAAAATGAGAGTTAATGTTTCGGTTCTAGTGACCCTTCCTCTGGTGTTTTTCTTGTGGAGGGTTTTTCCAGTGCTTCTGTTTCTGTTCCATGTCATTCAAGTCCTTTGATTTGTCTCCAGCACTACCTTATTTTAACGCTTTTTAATTATCTCTCTGCCTCATTTTATTGGATTATAGGTCATCCATTCGGTTGGTATTCAGTTATTGACGCATTACTTGAACAGTCTAACACTCTTGTTTACCTGCAGAGTCTTAGTCTTTGACACTCCACTCAGAATTTGTCTGATCTTTTGATCTGTCTGCCCTTGACCTCTCTGCCCATAAATTTAGGGTTCTGTATTATTCCATCTCACTTCACTCGACGAAGGGGCGATAGTCCAATATCTTGTTATTTCAAATAAATATGTGTGTCTATAATCTCGTGTGATTTCTGCATTTGTCCACCTCAGTCCAAAACTGCAACCTCCACAGCAGGTACATGGAAACACCCCCACATGCACGTTTCCCTCCACACTGTGTTCAAGCTCATTTCCTCCTGTTGCCGCATGTAATTCTGAACTTGTTGTTGTTCGTGATGAAATCTTAAGGTTCAAGCGGTTCTTTTGCCATGTACTTGCTTTGGAATGTGGTTCAATTGCAAAGAAAAACGTACCTCCAGGGACGATATATGCTTCAAAACTTTGCCTGAGTTGTTTAAATGTCATTTATCTTGAACCCAGTGAGCTGATGGAAGAATAAAAGTGCCCCGCACTCCTGCCACACAGTGCCAAGTACCCAAATCAATTCCAGCCTGTGGCGACAGTCTGTGTGGTGCTTGCATTCCTCCCATGTGTGCGTGAGTTTTCCTCCCACAGTATGAAAAATGTGTAGTTTCGGTGAATTGGGCAATGGAAAAATACCCAACGTTTAGGTTATTTAGCTGTGAGAAACTGTAAGGGGATCGAGTAGGAAGTGGTCCTTGTTGAGATAATCTTCAATGATTTGGTGTGGACTTGATAGACCGAACGGCCAACATCCAGACAATAGGGACTTTACGAAAATTATTACAATCGTGCTATTTCCCATACAGTCTGAAAAATAAATAATGTTCCCAGGTGTCGTTGTGAATGTCTGCAAACAATATTCCACTTCTCTGATAAGAACTGCACCGCCAAGTCTGCACTTACGCAATTTAAAGCTTTGAATTCAGTGTTGGCGCTTCTGAAATTACAGCTTTTGACCATAAGATCAAATCTTGTGTTTCTTAAACCATGTTGTAAGCAGTCAAAGTCGTCTCATTTATCTACCTTTAATGTGCAGACTTGCAAACTGATTGGAATGGTAACTTCTCAGATTCAGGTCCATTTTGGTCATGGATAGGTAGATGACAACCACTCTTCCCATCATCCCAAGTGTATTTGAAAGGCATCGATCACCCACACTGAGCCGTGCTGCTCCCTGCGAGAGGGAGATGTGCAGTGATGGCCTGTTCGGTGACATCATACATGTATCTTGTCTCCAGTTAGTTTCTATGGAGTAGGACTGACAATGAGGGGAAGTTCGAAGGCAAGAGCTGATTGTGGGAGGGGAAGCCTCTTGAAGAGGCTTAGGCAGTAACTACGAAAATTTCCAAACTTCAAACAGGCAAAGTCATTGAATAAAACCTCGGGGGATGGCTTTGAACAGAAGAATGGTTTAACCAAGAATATGTAACACGGACTAAATGAAGATAAATACCTCAATCATAGAAGGACGAATGGTAAGAAGAACATATTTGATTGAGGACTTCCTGCTGCAGACGTTAAGAGGCGCAGCTTAGTCAGCTGCTCATAAATAGTGACAAAACAACGATCGTTGAACTGATCACCTTCAGCCATTTGCTGGAGGATGTCCAGTCTACTTATGTCTCTGAATAATTCACGAGTTTTTTCTGTAAAATGGCTATGGTGATGTGTTTTTCTTTGCTATCAGGCTTATTCGGAAGAAAGACTCCACTAAGGTTTGAAGTTAGCTTCCGTGGCTTCGTGGTTAACATTGCTGTCTCACAGCACGAAGGAACTGGATTCGATTCCAGCCTCAGGCGACCGTTTGGAGTTCACGCATTCTCCCTGTGTCTGTATGGGTTTATTCAGGTTGCTCCAGTTTCCTCCTGCAGTCCAAAGATGTGCAGGTTGGATGAATTGGAAATTCTGGATTGCACCTCGTCCGCCCGAATGCGTCTGTCGGGAGCTGTGCATAGTAATAGGGAAGGGCAATTGGTGTAGGTGGAATACTCCTTAGAGGTTGCGTGCGAACTTGTTGGGCCTAATTACCTGTTTCCACACTATAGAGGTTTTATGATTCTATGTCCTAACATCTGCGCTTTAACAGAGTAAGGCATGGTATAACTCAGCAGCTTACTTGTAAAATGGTGGATCATCTATGTCAAAGTTAACTGGCAACTGTTCGTCTCAATTGGAATTGGACGACAATGCAAATGTCATTGAAACAGAATTACAGCTGGAAAGTACCTACTGTAAAATGCCTCACCAAACTCAACATTTCTATTCCTGGCAAGTTGCTGGGTCGGCTTATGCCCAATGTCTGATTGCATGAGTCTGCCGCAAGAACACAGGGATGCACATTTCCAAGCTGTTTCTCTTAACACTGTAGCTAAAGCGTTACATTTTTGTGAAGTTTTTCTCACCTCCCAGTAAGTGTTGGCATTATAACAATTGAGTTTGATAAAGTTTATTTGAACAGTTCATTAAACGATATGGATATTTTGAAGTGGGGGAGGAGAGTGACCCTCTGATTCACTGGGATGGTGAAGGCCTGACTGAAGCCTTACCGATCCAATTGTCGATGGTTAGTAGCTTGGAAGGAAACATGCAGATAATGATATTCCCATTCGTTTACTTCCTTTGTCTTTAGGACGATAGTCGTACTGGAATTGGAGGGTACTGTCTAATCGAAAATGTTGATGACACGAAAAGCTGCGCCAGTGGTGAATGAATTGAAATTATACATAAACTGCCAATCGAATTGGCACAGTTGCCATGGAATGAAAAGTTCTGAAGAAACTCAGCTGGCCTGGTAACAACTTTGAAAATTGACAGAGAAGTAATGTTTCTTGTCCTACATGTCGTCTCTTCAGTACTGTTCTGAAGAAGAGGCATTTTGGACTCAAAACATAAACTGTATTTCTCTCTCGGTGTGCTGTTAGAATTGCTCAACTTTTCCGGCACTTCCTGCTTTCATTTCAGTTATTAAATGTCCGCAGCATTGTCCTTTTGTACGAACGTTTCTTAATGGTGTCGTCCAACATCTTGAGGTATGTTGTAGACACATTTGTCCAGTAAAGTGGTGAGTATTCCATCACGCACTTGACGTGAGCCTTCTCGGTATTAGCGAAGCTTCTGGAGTCAGGAAGCCCATTACTGATGGCAGTATACTTGCTCTCTGGCCTGTTCTTGTAGCCACATTATTTATGTTGTGAGGACAGTTCATTTTAGTGTTAATAGTAACTCCCAGGCTGTTAATGGTTGAAGACTAGGTAATGGCAACACCATTGAATTTCCAGAGGTGTTGATTAGATTATCTTAATCAGGATGTGTTAAATTCATTTCACTTATCTGCCCAGGCCTTCACATTGCGAGAATTCTGCTGCATTGTGAAATGGAATGCTTCAGGAGTTGAAGAGGTAAGACTTCTGCTGAACACTGGGCATTTATTATCGAACAGAACCTAGAGGAATACCTGCAGTGAGGTCTTGGAGTTTAGATAATTGACCTGCAACAGCCAAACCAGTTTTTGTGAGTCTGGAGTCACATGTATCTTGGAGCAAATAAGAATAGCAGCTTTATTTCCGAATCGAATCGGAGTTTCCATGATAAGTGATGTTGGGTTAAAAGGCATTTGTCATAGAATTTCAACTCAGAAATCATTGCATCTATCATTGCAGGGTTTGAATCAGGTCTCTGGTAACAATTCTGGAATATCTGCACGTGAGCTGATTATCATGTACTGACGAGCAATGCTTCTCCAAAGCTGGCATTAAGCTTGTTATTAAGCTTCTTTATTTCTCAGATATCTGACAAAAAAACAACAACAAATCTGAACAATGCTGCAGTCTCAGTCTCCACAAGCTGCTTCCACGCAGTACAAGGCAATATTTCTGGTGATGCATCAGCTCAGAGTTTCAAACAAGGAACTTGTAAGTTGCCTAAAGGGAGAAATAACCTCGTACTGAAAATTGCATCAAACAATTCAAAATATGAGAAGGTGATCTTTATCATCCTCGTCTTCACTGACGTTCCTGATACGGCATTATGACAATTTCACTTGTTTTAATCTGCTACTGATCTGCTCTCTGGTTTTAACTTTTGAACAATAAAGTCTCCAATTAACTGAATGGTTACCTTATTCAGACACAGGAAGAGCGGTAGCAGTTCGCTGAGCAGTACTGTCCTTAAAATTCTCCACTGACAGAAACTCCCAACATCACTGCAAATGCAGCACTTCCTGATCTCTATGTTCTGTCATCCGTTCTGGTTTCATACCATCTACAGGTATGATAAGAGATCAGACAAGCCAGTTGCAAAGAATGGTCAACGGACGTGAAAAAATAACTCTTACTCTCCCACAGATGATCCACCCTTCAGGCACTCTGCCTTTATTCCTGATGAAGGGCATTTGCCCGAAACGTTCATTATACTGCTCCTCGGATGCTGTCTGAACTGCTGTGCTTTTCAAACACCACTAATACAGAATTCGGTTTGCAGCATCTGCAGAGATTGTTTTTACCTCCCACGGATGCTGTAAGACCTGCTGAGACATTTCTGTTTCTGATTTACAAATTAAGCCTCTTTTTGCGATAACTTTGAATGTTACGTGGTGATCTGAGAGAAGTAAAGCAAGATTTTAAAATGAAGAGATAAAAAGTTTCAACTGGTTGTGGATTCTAAACTGAGACAGCAGAGTCTGAATATGAGGTTCAGAGTATTCAGGAGATTTGTTAGGAAGCACTTCTACATGCAATATTTGGGAGAGGTTTGGAACTCTCTTCCACAAACGACATTAGATGCAGGGTTTTTGTTTTGGTTGCCAGAATCAACCCTGTGATTTTTTATATCTATCTCGAAGGATATGGAACAAAGAACATAGAACATAGAAAAATACAGTGCAGTACAGGCCCTTTGGCCCTCGGTGTTGCACCGATCCAAGCCCACCTAACCTACACTAGCCCACTATCCTCCATATGCCTATCCAATGCCCGTTTAAATGCCCATAAAGAGGGAGAGTCCACCACTGCTACTGGCAGGGCATTCCATGAACTCACGACTCGCTGTGTAAAGAATCTACCCCTAACATCTGTCCTATAACTACCACCCCTTAATTTAAAGCTATGCCCCCTCGTAACAGCTGACTCCATAAGTTGAAAAAGGTTCTCATGGTCAACCCTATCTAAACCACTAATCATCTTGTACACCTCTATCAAGTCACCCCTAAACCTTCTTTTCTCCAATGAAAACAACCCCAAGTGCCTCAGCCTTTCCTCATACGATCTTCCTACCAGACCAGGCAACATCCTGGCAAACCTCCTCTGCACCCGTTCCAGTGCCTCCACATCCTTCCCATAGTATGGAGAACAAAACTGCACACAATACTTCAGATGCGGCCGCACCAGAGACTTATACAACTGCAACATGACCTCAGGACTCCAGAACTCAATTCCTCTACCAAAAAAGCCAGTACGCCATATGCCTTCTTCACTGCACTATTTACCTGGGTGGTAATTTTCAGAGCTCTGTGTACATGGACACCAAGGTCCCTCTGCTCATCCACACTACCAAGTATCCGACCATTAGGCCAGTACCCCATCTTTTTGTTACTCTTACCAACGTGAATCACCTCACACTTACCTGCATTGAACTCCGTTTGCCAACTTTCTGCCCAGCCCTGCAGCTTATCTATATCCCGCTGTAAACTAACACATCCTTCCTCACTGTCAACAACTCCACCGACTTTTGTATCATCCGCAAACTTGCTCACCCAACCTTCTAGCCCCTCCTCCAGGTCATTTATAAAAATGACAAAAAGCAATGGTCCCAAAATAGATCCTTGCAGAACACCGCTAATAACTGCACTCCAAGATAAACTATTACCATAAACTACTACCCTCTGTCTTCTTCCAGCCAGCCAATTCCTAATCCAAACCTCCAACTCACCCTTAATGCCATACCTCCGTATTTTTTGCAGTAGCCTACCATGGGGAACCTTATCAAACGCTTTACCAAAATCCATATACAACACATCTACCGCTTTACCCTCGACCACCTCCTTCGTCACCTTCTCAAAGAATTCAATAAGGTTTGTAAGGCACGACCTGCCCTTCGTAAATCCATGCTGACTATCCTTGATCACATTATTCCTGTCCAAATGTTCATAAATCCTATCCCTTACAATTCTCTCTAAGACTTTGCCCACAACAGAAGTGAGACTCACCGGCGTATAGTTGCTACGGTTATCCCTACTCCCCTTCTTGAACAAGGGAACCACATTTGCTATCCTCCAGTCTTCTGACACTATTCCTGTCGACACCGAGGACAATAGCAGAAGATACAAGAGAAAACCGTAACCGCAAATCTCCCATCAAGGATCTCGCCTTTCTGAGTTGGATGTATCTGGCTGTTCCTGGATCCTGGAACTCCCTCGCTAACAGCATCATGGATGTACCTATGTGTTGAGTTCTTTCACGTTTCTGTAAACCGGCGCATCATGTCAATCACTGGAGTAAATAGCGATGGGCAGTGAACCCTGTGCCATTGAGTGGCGTCTATTTGCCACGAATGAGTTTCGAGCACCTGTAGGTTCTACGTGGACGCTTGCAAGCGATCTGGACAATAGAGAAGTGGAGCAGGGCGTTTGAAATAAAGTAAAAGGCAATGATGACTGGAGGGCCTGAGGCAGTAAGGGAAAGAGGAAGTGGTGATGCAAGAGTCAATGTTGGAACTAATGGTTCAGCCTATGCTGCCCACAGTTTACACTGACTCACACAACACTGTTGATCAATTCACCACAATGATCCTGTTCTCTTGGTGTGATGTTCCCTCTCTGCATGTTAACGTGGTCAATGGGCCCCGAGAGGATGAACGTACCTTCATTATCATGCCAGTTTAAGCAGATTAACGTATCAGTTTGAAACGAACACAAGAAGATATTGCCTTTTTCTTACATTTCCAGTGGAGAATGTCGACGTGTGAACGTTTCTTTTCTGTATCAGAGGAGGCTAGTTTAAATTCTCACGGAGCATCTTTAATAAAGAAACAAATGTCCAAGTTACTGTGATTGAATAGTTAATTAAATGCATATATGTATTTGAACAACATTGTCTACGCTGTCACCGTGGATGAATTAAAATGTGCCTGGTAATAACGAGACTGGTATGGCTCAAATCCTGGCGTTGTATGTCCTATACATTGAAGGATCGTTTCTTAAACTTCTTGAAAATGCTGTATTGTTGATCCACTATACCTAAAGAGTCGGCTCAGCATGATTCTTGTGTTTGAGCTCAGTCATTTTTTTTCATGTTACGACGTCCTGCCGCCTGCTGTGGCCCCATCAGTTAATGCTCGATCCTACTAATTCAACGGAAAGATTCTTTACTATGGTCCACAATGACGTCTCCGTCTCCTCTACTTTGATTCTGCCTCCTTCATTCCCACAGTGTTGGGAAATACGAGGTGAGATAGGAGACATTGCAGAGCTCTCCACAATGTTGAAATAATGTCACATCCACCGCAAGATGATACTCCTCATTTTCTGCTGTCACCATTCATTAATTTTACGCAAAGAGCAAAGGCTTCATTGAAATCTATAATGGGGAGAATTTTTTTTGTTTGGTGGATTATGAATTCTGTTAAGAATTGTAAAAGCTCGTAAAATATTGAGTGAAGAAGTGTCACATTAACTCAGACCTAACTGACAGAGACTAAATACGGAAATTGTGAGTAAAGTTGGAAACACTGTAGCCAGGGGTGCAGAAAGTCCATAAGCAGGTCTACTCTCAAATGATCTCTGAATGTCAGACATTTCAAAGAGCAGAAATGAAAAATGAGGGATATTGATAATCAGAGATTGGGAGACTGTGGAATAGAGTGATATGGATACACAGAGAAAACGATAGACAAGTAGAGACGCACGTTGAGGTTGAGGCTGAAAACAGAGGTTCTCCATTCAACATTGGTGCTCACTGACAGAAACGAGAAGGAAAAAGGAACGATTGAAGGCTAACGTTTCACGAGGGAATGACAACAGAATCAGCATTACCACCGAAAAGGCAGTTAACATTCAGAAAGTTGGCGTTTGCTGGCTAATGAAATATTCTGATAAATATGCTGATCTGGTAAGTAAAGCTGACAATTAACCTGGCATTAAAACAATAAAATGCATAACTAACCTGATTCTGTCGATCTGAAATATTAAATCGGTTTATCGCACAGAATCTGCCAAGTCCTCGGAGTTTCTTTGTCAATTCCTGTTTCTGATTCAGTTTTCCAGCATTTGCAGTAACTTTATTCAAAGTTCATCTGAATCATGACTGGGATAAAACTCGATCAATTGCCAACTCCATACTTCATCCACTGCTTCGAAAAGGTAGTCCCAATGATTAATCGTCAGCGGGAAACTCCATTTGGTGCAACAGTGACAAAACTTAATTTTCAGCAATAGACCATCAGAACAAAGTAAAATAAAATGGCGCTGTGAATCTTTTTAATGAAACCGTTTGTACCGTTTTAACTGTGATCATTTTAGCTGCAGATCAGTTTCAACTTTCTTCCAATTATTACAGCATAATAAAGGCCTTTCGGCTCATCTACAGTGCGAATCATTCTAATCACAGTTTACAGCAAATGGCCCATAACCTTGCGTATCTGATGTTACCAGAGTGAATCGCAATAAGTTCCTCCCTGTCATCTTAAAGGCCACAACAATGGAACTGAAGATGGATATGGACACATCATGTTCAAACTCCCGTGCGAAACCCCTCGTCAAATTCACCCACAGATGGAGATACACAGAGGTCTCAGGATTAGTCCCGTTCCATGAGCTTCACATTCGCCTATTTCTCCGACCAGCTCACCGCAGGTCGTCAAAGAGGTCTGCAGCACAGAAAATGTCCTTTTGCCCATGAGGTCTGCACCAGTCGAAGACGGGACCCTGGCTATTATCGTCACATTTTCCAACAGTTGCACCCTGACAGGCATTGGCTTGAATATTCCCACCATCCCCAATCTGTCTGAAATGCCTTTCATTTTTCCTTCTCCTGTGATTTGAATATGAAAGGAGAAAACAGTGTGCAATCTCCCTTTTTTATTTGTTGACATTCCTCAAATGTAATCATTAGGATTCCAGGCTATGTGGGTAACGCCAAGTGAATTTCACGTCCATTGCATTAACCACCCGTCCATGACTACATAACCACACTGACCTCTCACTTTGCAGTTCTCTCTCCCTGCAGACCTGAGGAAGAGTGAATCTTTATCGTATTTGTTTGAATCCAATTCACAGTTTTCAAAAGCGTTAAATTTTGGTGCATGGTGGTTCTGGTTGTATCATCCTGATAGATGGAATGGACTTTCATTGAAAACCAAGAACAGAAATTGCAGGAGAAACTCGGCAGACCTTTCAGCATTTATGCAGAGAGAGTCAGAGATAATATTTGAAAAGGTCATCACAACTCGGTAAAATCCACAGGCACTTCCAAAGCGGCTAGTTTTGACAACAGTTTCTGATTTTGTTTCAGATTCTCAGAGTCCACAGTTGTTCACAGTAACCATTAAAGCAAAGTAGAAACTTTTTTATGGTTCGTCACACGAAAGTTTACTGTTTCGATAACATTTTCCTGACGCCATTAGAAAGACGAAACTGTGCAGCACAGAAAACAGATGCAGCAAGAATATCAATCGCTGTCGCCTTGGGGTCTTTTGAAACAGTAACATTTCAGTTAACAGTCGAAATTGCTGAAACTTCCAAGCTAACAACTTGGACGATCCTCTAAAGTACGCCGTGCCTGATTTCCAAATTCAATCTGCCCTTTCCAGAACAACTACTGTCCTCTATAGGTTTTACGTTTACAAATAAAGACTGAACCATTCATTATGGAGACAATGCAATATCTGAAACCACCCACTACAGACACACTCATGTCACTGTGAACCAACTTACCTCCAACAGGGACAATCTCCCTTTTAGCCTCTCAGTGTCTTGTGTGTTTAAGAATTTTTCATTGTCCCAGAGTCGAGCTGAATTTTTATTCCTCCTGTACAGGAGAGAATTCTTTCAATGTCTCAGATCAGTTCCTGTCCTTAGAACCTCAGAGTCAATGCCCTGTCCTTTGCTCGGTCCGACAGTTCACCCTTCTCCAATTCTCTTCTGATTCCATTTCCCAAAGAGTTTTTGAAGATTCCCAAACCTGGAGCCTGCGTTATATGGTTTGCGTCCTTAACATTTTTCCAACTGTCAACTGACAATATTTTCACAGTACCTCTTCACAAACCTCTGGCTTGCACCATGTCCAGGGATGAGAAGTACCATTTTGTGGAGAGATTGCCGAGGCTGGTGAGTTTCATTTTGGAATATAAATGGTTAACCGGCGATTTCCTGCGGTTGTTTGTCATGATGGGAGAGAGAGCGGTGGGGAATGCGCACTTTGACGAGCAGGAGGAAGCATTGCCACTGACCAGAATCAGTGAACAGAGGATAGGGATTACAGGATCTAATAAAAAGCAGCACTTCTGCTCAGGACATTCAAAGAATACTGCAGAAAACCGAAGTGTCGAGCAGTGTATCTGTAAAGAGAAACAGAGATAATCTTTTAAGTACGGTACATTTCTGATGAAGAACTCATGTTTCCCGAGTCTATTAAATTACCGGCCTGGTTAGCAAAATAGGTTTCCTGGACTTTGAGCTAAAAGTCGTCCTGTAAAAAGTTATCCACAACGCATTCTGCGAGATTCGAACTTGCGTAGAGTAACCCTAACAGCTCTACAATCCACTGCCTTAGCCAGTTGGCCAGAACTAAACACAGCGCCAGGTTTTAAAATATATTTTATGGAATGGAGTATTTAACCTGAAACACCAGTATTTGGCTTTTCCTAATCGCAGCATGACCCGAGTATTCACTGTCACCCTGTCTTGGTTCAGAGGGGGATGTTCGGAGATAAATTCGAATTGCATGCATATTGAGGAGAGATAAACTGGATGGGTAGGATCCATTTTCTTGTGCAAAGAGCTTACTAAACAGAGCAGTGGATTGAGAAAGAAAAATGTCATGTGTTGTTGAAAAGATTCACCGTTGGCAAATCTAATGTGAAAATCCGGTACATTTCTTTAATTCTAAGTCAAAATTTGAAAATTTTTCAAATACACACAGCTGGCATTGGGCAGTCCAGAGCTATCTTCAGTGGTTTATTATGCTCTGATTTACTCACTGGAAAATGTGGGAACAGAGGGCTTTCTGACAGCGGAAGGGTTTAAACATTTAAGGCTCTGATGAGGACTACATTCCCCCATTTAGAGTGTAGCAAATCTGTGGAATGCTTTATAACAGAGGGCTGCGAAGGCTGGGTTTATTCAAAGCTAAGGCAGACAGACATTAAGTCAATTCGATATCAAGGGCCACGGAGATCAGGCTGAAAAGGGGAGTAGAGGATTAATCAAATCAGCCGTCATCTCATTGAAAGCTGTCGCCGACTTGATGCGCTAAATGCTCCCATCTCTTCTCATATTTTTGCTGTGATTTATAAGATGCTAGAGACCATTGTAAAAGAAGAATAACACAATGATTGCAGTAAAACTGCGTCAAAAATTCTTTAGTGAAATGAAATCACACTTGACAATTTGCCAGACATCCTTTCGAACATGACCAGCACAGCTAATCAAGGGAGCTATTGATCTGAGTGTTCTTGGACATGAAACAAACTAAGGTTCTTGACATATTCACTTCTTTTTCTGGCAAACGAAATGGTCTTTTCTGATGGTCACAAAGAAAGAGATGGTTCCCAATAAAAGCCAGAGATTAAGTTGCATGTAAAGTAATCGATGACCAATGCATGGCGCGCGTTGTTTGATGGGGCATATATGTTTTATTGATTATTTTCTCCAAACTTTCTTTCCAAATCAAACGGGAGTAGGAGAGGGGAAATGAAGATTGCCCATAATTCGCCCATCTTTTATCATTCACATGCATTTTTTTTCTTGTACGTTTTATTTTACACTGTGTTTAGTGTAAGTTTGCTTGTAAGCTACACCTGCTGGTGAGCTGTTTCCTGACTGTTCCTCATCTCTACCCGAACACATTTTACACCCTTACCTCCTGAATCAAAGAAATCTCTAACCCTTGCATAAATGTCACTAAAACTTGGTCATTACACATGCCTGTGAATGTCATCTTCCAATATTAATAGATACATTTTGTGTTGCAATTGCACATAAGAGAAATCAAAATAGAGGACCTGGGTTTCAAACGCACGTAATTGCAGCTAAAATGCAGATTACTGCCAACAACACGATGCGCAGAATAAGTACAGTGCTGGTGGGCATGTCAGGACCAGCACCAGAAACACAACAGGAATACTTCTCTTGGCTACTATTTTGGATGTATTTCTCAATGAGCAATTGAGTTTTCCATGTGTTCCATCAGGAGTTACCTCACACAAGAAAGTAACCAATGTTGCAGACGGTCATATAATTCAAGTTCCAAGCCCCGGAATCAGAGACATTCAGTAGCCTGCGTATACCTACATGGAACATCTGTCCGTGTCGTTTAGGGTTATCTGAACTCCAGGAATGCACCTCGCTGGTTGTCTGGCTGCTTCACCCTTATAGTTTTCTTTGCAGTCCCTGTGTGCAATTTTGTCAACTATGTTTGTCCTGCACACGGTGGGCATTGGATCTTGTGTTCTGGTCAGTTGTCTCTGAGAGAGGCTGTCGGTTTATGTGTTGTCGTATTTCCGAGTTTACGTAGGAATCTGGCTGTCATTCCCAGAAGTTTACTTTAATAAATGGAAGCATGCTTTTTAAATTGCTGCATGGCAAATCGTCTTTGCGAAGTTCGTGTACCAGACATTTGTGAATCAAGTTGTGGGACTACCCATTTCTGGCAACGAATTTGTGTGGCAGTCACTAGTTACCACGACCAGCTGTCCCTAGTAGCAGTACGTAAAAATGGCAAGGACTAGAAATTCAATGAGAAGAGGTCAAGGTTAATATGACAGGGCAAACAGAAGGCAGCCAGAAAATTTCTGGAAGTAGGGCACTCATTCACTGATTCCATCAATAAACAGATTGATCCTGACCCAATCTACAACCCAAACAACAGCAAGGAGCGGGAATGAAACCAAACCAAGTCCAACCACATCAGGGCAGCAGTGTTTCACAACAGGCTCTGCAGCCCTGAGAATGTTACCCAGAAAAATACTGCAAACCATCTTACCAGGTCCGCCAAACATCCTAACAACACCTCCACGAGGCACATGAGCTCCTCACCTGGTTATTCGCAGCAGAGAATTGTACACTGGACACTGGAGTGCAAGGTGAGGATACCAATCCATACATGCTAAGAACGGTAATGATATGGTGTGCAGGATGCTCTACAGAAGTGGATAAAGACTTGGTTGAGCAATAGAAGACAGGGAGTAAGAGCTGAAGGGGGTTTCTGGAAATGGAGCAAGATGACCAGTGATGTTCCACAGGTGATGGACGGCACGGTAGCACAGTGGTTAGCACTGCTGCTTCACAGCGCCAGAGACCTGAGTTCAATTCCCGCCTCAGGCGACTCTCTGTGTGGAGTTTGCACATTCTCCCCGTGTCTGCGTGGGTTTCCTCCCACAATCCAAAAATGTGCAGGGGTTAGGTGAATTGGCCATGCTAAATTGCCCGTAGTGTTAGGTGAAGGGGTAAATGTAGGAGAATGGGTCTGGGTGAGTTACGCTTCGGCGGGTCGGTGAGGACTTGTTGGGCCGAAGGGCCTGTTTCCACACTGTAAGTAATCTAATCTAGGTGTCAATGTTGTGGCCACTGTTGTTTGTGACATACATAAATGATCTGGAAGAGAGCACTGTTTGGATGATCAGAAACTTTGCAGATGACATTCAAATTCACGGACTAGCAGAAAGTATAAGGGTCTATAGAAGAACACAGGAGGATATGGATAGACTAGCGGTTTGGGCGGAAACGTGGCAGATGGGGTTCAATACAGACAAATATGAGGTGATGCATTTCGGCCAGACGAATTCTAAAGCGAGTTATTCAATGAACGGAAGAGCTTTGGGAAAAGTTGATGGACAGACAGATCTGGGAGTGCAGGTCTATTGTACACTGATGTTGATGCACAGTGGATAGAGTGGACATGCAGGTATCTAGTTTGCTCTCCTTGATTGGATGGGGTATTGAATAAAATAGCTGGCAAGTCACGTTAACATTGCACAAGACATTGTTCTGTCCGCACTTGGAATATATGTAACTTTCTGGTCGCCATATCACCAAAAGGATGTGGATGCTTTCGAGAGGTGACAGAAAAGGTTTACGAGGATGTTGCCTCTTATAGACGGCGCTAACTATGAAGAGATTTTGAGTAGGTCAGGTTTGTTTTCATTAGAAGAAAAGTAGATTGAGATTGAGATTGAGGTTTACAAAATCATGAAGGGTACAGGCAGTGTAGAGAGAAATCAGCTTTTTTTTCCAGGGTGAAGCATCAAATAGCGAGAAGTCACGCTTTCAAGGTGAAAGATGAAAAGTTTACGAGGGATACACTTGGCAAGTACTTGACACAGCGGATGGTAGGATTCTGGAACTCGTTCCCAGCAGAGGCGGTAGAGGCAAGCATGGGAGATTCATTTCAGATGCATCTCAACAGATGCATGAGTGTGTGTGGAGCAGATGGAAACAGATGCTTAGGAATTGGGTGACAGGCTTAAACAGTAGATTTGGATCGGCTCATGCTTGGAGGGACAAAGGGCCTGTTCATAGTCTGTCGATTTTCTTTGTTCTTTGTTCTTAAATTACGTCAAGTTTGTTACTAAATGTGCGAGGTCAAAGTGCCTGAAGTGAATCGATGCTGAAACACTAGTCATAATAAATCGGTAAGGCACATTTCTGTGGTCGTGCGGTCGAGTGGTCTAAGGCGCTGGGTTCAAGATTTCGACCTTCTCGAGTTGTTAGTTCGATTTTCACCTCTGCAAGTGTCATGCGCGAGTTGCTATTTGAAGCTGTGCATGACTGAACTGAATTTTTTCGTTTGTGGCTCCTCAGGCTACTGACCCTCTCGCTAATAAAAGCGGGAAAATCATCAAACGTCTCTGAAAACAATAAGAGTCCCTGTTGTACAAAGTCTCCTCAATTTCCTTCGCCAAATTTGCTTTCGGATACCTGCGTGCCACGTTTTCGTGCCAGGTATTGTGTCTGAAATGGTCAGGGCATTTGGCTGACAGATTGGTGGCTCGAGACCACCCAGGCCACAAAACCGCAAATATTTCGGCTCAAGCATTGTCACTGACCATGTACCGACACAGTAAGCACGAAAACCCCTCCATGATTCACCCCGAGTCCGCAGGGATTAAGGCGTTTGCACGCAGCAGAATACGACGACACGTTGTCCAAGCACCCTATGCCAACAGTAAGCGGCTACTGCAGCTTGAATCAGCGGCTTCCTGGGACACAGCTCTTACCGAGGCAACACGCTCTTACCGTGTGAATGGTTCAAAACTTCCATTTTAAATTGGAAACGGCTTCAGGACATTGGAAGGTTGTTCCTGTTCTTGGAACGTATTATAAACAAAACTCCTGTCTAGAGAATAAGAAGTAGTAAAAGTTTTAGGTAGGAAGAACAAAGAAAGTGTTGATTGTGAGGACTCTGTCTCGTCAGCAGATGGGAACTTCCCAACACTGCAAATGGAAATGATTGGGTTTCCTGAGGTAATTTATCGAGTGATCTACTGTCTGCCAGAGGGACTGGAAATTACTTCGGCGACCTGAATATGTGGGTAAAAATATGAAAATATTAAGGTTGAACCTTAAATCACTGGACAAGTGCTAAATGGATTGTTATGTTTTGAAGGGATAACAGAAGTGAAAGATGTGATTGGGCGGAATGAACTGGATCCTTACAAATTGCTGTGCCAGGTGTGTTATGCTCGGAATGAAATGGCAAACTGATCCGAGGTGTGCCATGCTTGATTAGCTCAGTCGGTGCATTGTGAGATGCTTAATGTGAGGGTTGTTGTTTCCAGCCTCACATTGGGCGCTTTCACTGTTTAATAGAATTCCAGCTCTGAGTTTCCTCATGCAGCATTGCAACCCAATGTAGTCGACCGTTGTTGCTACTTTCGTTGACACATCCGTCCTCCTGTTTTCGATGACACGCCGTTTTCTGAGTGAACATTGTCTCCATTTTACTAGAGGTGCCAGAGACAACTTTATAGTGCAGCCGTAAATACTATGAATGATGTCGCTTTCAAAACGAGAGACTCCACACCAACTGCGAACCAGCCAAAGTGTACAAAGACGCAGAAAGAGAATGGCCACTTTCTCGGGGTCTGACAGAGACGGCTCAATGTCACATGTGTCCTGAACAAAAATTAATTGATTCAGAATGTTCTGATGGAAACCGAAGGGGACTCTCTCTGAAAGTTTTGCAATTGTTATTCTTGTGTTTAATGGAACGAACAGTTTACTGCCAGTAAGGAAGCTGGGGTGGGGCAGGATTGTGAGTTTCAGTGTGGGACAGAAGTGATCAGTTCGAACAGGTAAGTCAAATATCCCCAGAGTATGGGAGAGCTGATTGATCCAGGATCACTCCCATCTTCTGTTTATGAACCAACAAATGAAGTTGCAGGAAAATCTCAGCAAGTATGGGAGCATCTTGGAAATAAAAAGACTTCGGGACGAGTGACACTTTTTTTCCATGTCCATCTCCCACTGCCTTTGCACTCCTTTCCTTTTTATTGAATGTCTCCTGACTTCCAATTTTATAGTCAGCTTCTCTTTTATTACTTCCTGTCCAACCATTTTCCCAGTCTCCAATTTTGTATCCGACCTGCTCCGTCTCTTACTTTGGCTAGGATTTCGAACTGATCAAATAACTCTGTTTCTATTTCCTCAGCTATCAGATGGCCAGAGACTGCAAGGCATAGGAGGACGGTTTGTGCTTTCAGCCCTTCTAGTCTGCCTCGCCATTTGATCATAGCTAATATCATTCTCAAACCCATTCTCCAGTCCTCTCCTTGTCATACTCACTCCCTCTGAATTTAGGATGCAGTCATTATCCCTAATCAGAGCTGAAAATGTGTTGCTGGAAAAGCGCAGATCAGGCAGCATCCAAGGAGGAGGGGAACCGACGTTTCTGGTATGAGCCCTTCTTCGGGAATGAGGAAAGCGTGCCAAGCAGGCTAAGATAAAAGGAACGGAGGACGGAACAGGGGGAGGGGTGTTGGAAATACGATAGGTGGATAGAGGTTAAGGTGAGGGTGATAAGGTGAGGGTGATAGGCCGGAGTGGTGGTGGAAGCGAAGAGGTCAGGAAGAAGATTGCAGGTTAGGAAGGTGGTGCTGAGTTTGAAGGTTGAGATTGAGACAAGGTTCGGGGAGGGGAAATGAGGAAGCTGGAGAAATTGCCTTTCCAAATGCATGTACATCCTGCCCCTGATGATTCCCTCTAACAACTTGCCCACCGATGTCAGGCTCAACAGTCTATCGTTTCCTGGCTTGTCCTTACTGTCTTCCTTAAATAGTAGCAGCACGATAGCCAACCTCCAGCCTTCTAGTTCTGTTGTCCTGTTTCTAGAGATCTTTACGGGAATGGGTGAGCACAGCTTCAAATTGCCAGGCTGTGAGATGTGAATTCCGTTGTGAATCTATTTGCACGGTCTGTCTGTATGCCTGATACTGACCTGGTGGTGCTCTGGTAGAAAGCACTCTCTGTGCATCTGGTAACATCCAGATCTATGTTACTGACCAGAACTCACCTCATCAAAGCCTTCATTCGGAAAGTTCTTTATTTTAACATTTTTAAATGGCAGTTTTGTGAGATGCAGGAATTGAGGAGTTGTCATTTTTGAAAGAATGAAACTTTTATCATTGACCCTGGCCCATGCAATGGGGATTCGTGGATTCTGTTCTCTGCAGACTGTCACTCAGAGGATTGTATCACCAGGGAATCTGAGTGCAGATGGTCTTTGCTTGGTAGAGTGTGAATTTACCAGTTTATGTCGGCTAGGACACAGGGTTGCTGGAAATGTATAACTGTGTAAATACTTCACTGACTGGTTCAGGGGTGAGTGCACTGGGCTCTGAGCACCAGGAACTGGGAAACCTCATGCTGTTTGTATGTGGGGCTTGGCACCAGATTGGTTAAGAGCAGCTCCCTGAGTAAATGACAGGTATGGAGCTTGGGTTCTTCCTACTGTGTTTGACCTTGAACCATATCGTTATCTCCCTCTCATGAGTGAGCGTGTCATGTTCTCCAGTCCTGACAGTGTCCACTCCCATTAAACACTTCCAGCTGTTGAACATCTCCCTTCTCTCCCTTTTCCTCCAGCCTTTCTAACCTGTCCTACGTCTCATCTCTCCTGCAATCCCAAACAACCTTGCTCTTTGCTATCGCATTGCTTTCCTTTGAGCTATGTGATAACAAACCTGAAATAGGTTTGGGCCATTGGAAGAAAAAGACAACTTCCTCTTCTCCATCTTTGTCAAACAGAGTCTCGTTGTCTGCCTCTCTCCCATAAGGAGAAGGAAGCATCCCTTCAGCATCCACCCTGCCCATTCCCCTCAGGATCTGAACATTTTAATGAGGACAGTTTCCTCCTGATGACCCTCAGTGTCACAGCACTGAAGTGACATGTTTATGTTCTATAATTTTTGGGACCACTTCGTTTTGTTCTGTCCATCCATCATTGTGAAGCCTCCCCCAGTCTGGACAGTGCTCCAAACCAATTATTACTAAGAATGCTCCAACCCCCTATCTCTGTCACCTCCTCACATAGCTACAATTCTCCTTTTCTGTGAGAACACCTCCAGCTTCTGCAGTCTATCCAAATTATTGCATCTCCTACAGCCCTCACCATCTCCGTATGCTCCACTCACTACATTTCTCCATGCATCTGTAAACCACTCCAGCCACTCCAAATCTACCTATCTTTCCAAAGTCCAACAGTTCCAAAAACCATCCCTCTACATGGAACTTCCACCAGAGGCCACTGGCCACCATATCTTTGTAATCCCCTGCGCGTCTCTCTATCTCTGTTCCCAGCTTCAGTCCCTATAACTCTACTTTCATGTACAACATCATCAAGTCCCTGCAATCCTCCCGAACTGTGGAACCTCCAAAAGACCTTACAATTCTATCTCGGTCTCTAACTGCCTGCAGTGATTTGAAACTTCGGCAATTAAAGTCAGAGAATCATAGAGATGTACAGCATGGAAACAGACCCTTTGGTCCAACTTGTCCATGACAATCCAGTCGCACCAATCAGCACCCAGCCCATCTCCCTCTAAACCCTTCCTATTCATGTACCCATCCAGATGCCTTTTAAGTTTTGCAATAGTACTAGACTCCACCACTTCCTCTGGCAGCTCATTCCAAATACGTACCACCCTCTGTGTGAAAAGGTTGCCCCTTAGGTCTCTTTTATATATTTCCCCTCTCAGCCTAAACCTATGCCCTCCAGTTCTGGACACTTGACCCCAGGGAAATGACTTTGCTTATTTATCCTTTCCATACCCCTCATGATTTTATAAACCTCTATAAAGTCGCCCCTCATGATTTTATAAACAGCTATAAGGTCACCCCTCAACCTCTGACGCTCCAGAGAAAACAGCCCTAGTTCATTCAGCCTCTCCCTGTAGCTCAAATCCTTCAACCCTTGCAACATTCTTGTAAATCTTTTCTGAACCCTTTCAAGTTCCATAACATCCTTCTGATAGGAAGGAGACCAGAATTGCACACGGTATTCCAAAAGTGGCCTAACAATGTCCTGTACAGCAGCAACATGACCTCCTAACTCCTGTGCTCAATACTCTGACCAATAAAGGAATGCATACCAAGTGCCTTCTTTGCTATCCTATCGTGCTGTGACTACTCTCAAGGATCTCTGTACTTCATTTGAAAAGTTGGGTAGACAGATGGAGTGGCCTGAGGTCTTGTGGGTAAAGCTAGTTCAGTTTAAGCTGTTAGGCACAGCCAGTGAGGTATTTGCAGCGCTGCCTCATGAGTGGCCAGGAGATTATGCACATGTTGAGCAGGCTATTTTAAGTGCTTATGGATTAGTACCAGAAGCGTATCGACAGCGGTTCAGAAACATAAAGAAAGAACCAGGACAGACTTATGTGGAGTTCTATACAATTAAACAGAGTAATCTTTCTGCAACATCTCCAGTCTCCATGAGTCTCTCTGTCATGGTGAGCTGCTCCAACCCCCATAACATTCCCTGCCTGTGTACACCATCAAGTTGATACAACCCTTCTGATTTCTGTCGTGTCCTGCAGACCCATTGTTGTGAATTCTGCCGACTACAAATACTCTCCCTATCTGTGTAAATGCCCCCCGCCACTACAATTCCCTGTACTGTGCAGCCCCCACCAGACCCGAAAGTCATCACTATCTGTGAAAGCTCCTTCAGGTCTGTATCCTCCACCGTGATGAAACCCGCTCTCAGCATTGCAACTCCCATTATTTCCTAACGTTGTTAAGTCTCTAAAAACATCCCTATCAGTTTAATCTACTCCACTGCATACAACACTCCCAGCCTGTATAATCTCTTCAATTCCTTCAGTTCCTATACACCTATGTACAGGTGTGACTGCTTTGTGGCCTTTGTATCCTTGTTTATATCTGCAAAATGGTCCGCTCACTGTAGCACATCCTATGCTCATAAGTGAATCTGGTCTCTCACAAGCCTCCCTACGACTCTCTCCTCCCTACCCCATTCGTATCTTGCAGCATGCACACCACTCTCTGACATACCTTTCAGTGCATAACATCATCTCTCCTTCTAACTTTATCCAGTCTGCAACTTCCTCCTTATCCGTACAACATTCTCCAGTCTATATCGTCTTCCATGTGGTTGCAACATTATCCAGTCAATACCACCCTCCCTTTCTCTGTAATATTCTCCAGTCCATACCATCCTCCTTATCACTGTGATATTCTCCAGATTCCATAACTGTTGTTAAATGTACGACGTCCTGGAATCATGTGAATGTTTCTACACCCTGATCAACGTAGACCATGTAACGATCCACAACCCTACACACATCCCTATTTCTGAAGTCTAATCAAAGACGCTTTATCTCTCTAACTTCCTCCAAACAATCAAAAATTTCTCCTGCGAACATCCTTTAGCACCTGTAACTATGTTTAACCCTGCAACATTGTCGCGCCCCCAAACACCCCTCCAACTCTGTGACCTCTAAGGCCCTCTCTCGGTGATGCGCACCATGCTTTTGGAACAAGGCAGATGGAATGACAGCATTAACTGAAGGCAACAGATATGATCGAACTGTTATTGTGGAGGGGTGGCTGCAGAATGGTCATGACAGCAATGTGATTATTGAGGGGTTGTAGGGATTTAGGCAGGATCAGCAAAAAAAACAAACAAGGTCCCGTTTTGTTGTGAAGAAAGGACGCAGTCAGTGCATTAGTGAGACAGCCAATTTAATCTGGGAATCAAAATATAGAGTCATTTTGAATGACAGCTTCCAAATAGCAAGGGGGATCTGAACGATCAAATCACAATCCATGCTCGTTGTTAAGTTGGATGCAATATTTTCTTGGTGATAGTAGACAGAGGTATGTGGAGTGGTCAATTTCTGATTGGACGTCTGTGGCCAATGCTGTTTCACAAGGATCAGTGCTGCGATGTCTGTGTGTAATATATATCTGTGATTCAAATGAAAAGATCAGCAGTTTGATTAGTATTTTGCAGATGACATTTGGAAAGGCATGTAATGATTAGGGATAGTTAGGGGAATCGTGGATAGTGAGGAAGAGTATTAAAGATTGTTGCACTATGTAGATCAGCTGGAACGCTGTGCAGAGAAATCGCAAATCGAATTTCATCGGGACAAATGTGAAGTGATGAATTTATGAAGTCACATGGAAGAGAGAAGTACACTAATTGACGAGATGGAAACATTGATAAACAGATGACCTTGGATGCAAATCCGTAGCTCCGTCAAAATAACAACACAATAGGCTGTGGTGGTAAAGGAGAAGTATGGTATGCTTACCTTCATTGGTCACAGTATTGAGTACAGGCGTTTGCATGTCATGTTGTGACTGAATGAAACTTCATTCGGCCATGTTTGGAAGGTGCATGTCATTCTCATCGCCACACTATAGGAAGGAGGTTGCAACAGAGGGTTGGCAGAATGTTGCCTGGACGAGAATGTGTTTACTGTAAGGAGGTTGGATGCAGTTGGATTGTTTTGCGAGTTTTTGCGAGACAGTTTTGCGACTGAGGGGTGACCGGGTTCAGGTATATAGCATTAGAAGAGGCTTGAATGGTGTGGATAGTTGGAATCCTTCTTCCAATGTAGAAATATCAAATACTAGTGCACCTCGGTTTAAGGTGAGTGTGAGAAGTTTTAAGTGAAATGAATGAGGGCAGTTTTCTTTACCAAGAGGGTAGAAGCTGCTCAGGAGGAGGGAGAGGTTGTAAAGAGAGCAAAGTTTTGAAGTGGCATTTAGACAGAAACATGAACAGGCAGAAAAAGACGGATATAAACCATGTGCAGGCAGATGGGATTAGTTTAGAATAGCATCATGGTCAGCACAGCCATTTTGGGCCGAAGGGCCTATTACTGTGCTGTAATGTTCTAGTTTCTAACTTAACGACATATAACCTGTCAAAGCCCCTCACATTCCGGGATGTTTCATTCAATTTCTCTCCTATTCTTCAAAACCCCAATGGGCTCAAGGTCAGTCTACTCCACCTCTTCTCATTGGAATATCCCGCCATCTCCAGGATCAGCCGAGTGAAACTTCCCTGGTCTGCCTCCAATAAAAGAATGTCTTTCCTTAGGGCACGCATGCTGTTCATTATAATCTAGGTGTGGTCTGACTTGTACCTTGCATCGTTTTAGCAAGACCTCCCTATTTTTAGACTCCGTTCCCTTTGTAATAAATGCCAGAATTTAATTTGCCTTCTGTATTACCTGCTGACCCTATTAGCTACCTTTTTTCAGATTGATAAACAAGAACTCCCTCAATCCTTTGTGTAGTCAGTCTGAAACCAAACGGTGTTAGCCTGACAGTAAGTCGGGAACGTGCTGGAATGTGTTTTAAAGGATATGATAATAAATGATAACTGGATGCTTAGAAACAATGAGAGACGCATGCTTTTATAAAAGAGGAATATTTTTCAATCTGTTGGATTCTATATTTTGGTGTGACCTTAAATGGCAGAATAGATAAGGGTGGGGGAGGCCAGTTGCGGTAGAGGGATATTTGAAATTTGAGAAGCATTTTGACAAGTTTCAACAAGGGCTAAAAATTAGCTCGGGAGAGAATAGGGCCACTGAAAGGTCAATGAGGCTGTCTGTGTGGAATCACTGCTGATGTGGGAGATACTGAGCAAATATTTTGTGTTAGGCTTTACTGTGGAGAAAGACATGGAAGCTCGGGAACTTGGGAAAATACATAGGGATGTCTTAAAAAGAGTGCACATTGGAGAACAGGTGGTGCTGGATGTCTTAAAATGCAAAAAGTTAGATAAAACCTTGGGACATGATCAGATGTACCCCAGCGCCTTGTGAGAAGTGAGGGAGGAAATTGCAGGGCCCCGCCCAGAGCTATTTGTATCATAGACAGCCACTACAGCCCAGTGAGACCGATGGCAGCGGTGGTAAGTTGTTGGAGGAGATTCTGAGAGAAACGATCATCATGCATTTGGAAAAGCAAGGACAGATCAATGACAGTCAGCATGGTTTTGTGCACGGGACATCATGTCTTAAACCTCACTGTGGAGGTAGACAAGTGACAGGTCAAAGCAGAGCAGGACATGATGTTTCTATGGACCTTTGCAAGGCCTTTGACAAGGGTCTGCATGGCAGACTGCTTAGTAAGTTGAGATCATACATAACCAGGGAACACTCACCAACTGGATACAAAACAGGATTAACGGTAAGAGACTGAACGTGTGCATAGAGGGTTGCTGCTCAAACTGCAGGCCTGTGACCAACGGTGTGCCACGGGTTTCGGTGCTGCGTCACTGTTGTGCACCATTTATATAAACAGTTTGAATGATAACACAGGAGTCATGGTTAGCAAGTTTGTGAGTGAGACTGAAATTGGTGATAAAGTGGACAGTGAAGAGGGTTTTCGAAGAGTACAATGAGATCAACAGTACTGCTGGGCCAGTGAGGTTAGGAAGAACAGGTGGAGAAATACAAGATGTTGTATTGTGGTAAAGCAGACCAGGCTGGACTTGTACAGTTAATGTTCTGGCCCTGGGTAGTGTTGTCAATCAGTGACCCAGGGATGCTGGTATACAGTTCTTTGAAAGTAGCGTCACGGCTAGACAGGCCGGTGAAGCAGGGATGGTTACCTTCATTGGGCAGAGTATTGAGAGTAGGAGTTGGTATGTCATGGTGTATCTGTACAGGGCATTAGTGAGGCCACTGTATAAGCATTGTTGATTATCTGGAAAAAATCAACTTGTTCACGGATGTCATTTAGAGAGGGACGTCTGGCACCCTTGCCTCGTCTGGCTCACATGTGACTCCAGTCCCACAGCAATATGGCTGACTCTGAGCTGTCTCTAGGCAATTAGCAGTGGGGTAATGTATGTTGGTCCATCCGGTGACAGCCTCAGGCCATGAATGAATCAATGAAAATACAGATGTCCATCCCTACCTCTGCAAACAGCTCTTGTTGCAGCAAATCGTACTGGCTTTGTCACATTGTTCAGGCCTTTGTCCCTCTCTGTAACACTCTCACCACCACCAGCACCTTCACCTCTCCCTGTTCTGATCATCTGATGAAACGCTGACAATATTTCCTCTTCCTACTGCACTCCTCCTGCTGGGAGAATCTCTAGCGATCTCTTTAACAAATGCATCCACATTTCTATATATTGGCTTCTTCAGAATTGATCGTTTTTTTTTCATCTCTTAATCAAATCTGGTAAGTCCTGGACCAAGATCGTCCAAAGTGGGGGAGGAGTATTGGGAAGGTGTCGAACACCTCGAGACCTTCTGTGGGCAAAATGGGAATCCAGGAGAAAACAGCACAAGGAGCGCGTGACCACACCAACGCCCCACCCACCCCCTTCCCATGGCCACCTTCTGCAACAGAGTGTAACAGAGTCTGTGGAAGGCCACATCGGTTTGTACAGCCAGCTTTAGAACACCACCCCCACCCCCGAGAGTGGAGAGAGTCAGCCTCGTCTGTGACCCACCGTCAAAGATATCCCAGTGCCTTTGTTACCAATTCAAACAATTCCTTGTTAATGCAGTGTCTAATAATGTGATATCACTCAATATCTCTCAATGTGGTATCCCTTGCTTTGTCAATATACTTGCTGCCTCTGTCAGCATTTCTCCCTCTTAGATCCTGAGTCAACAGAATTGTCCACTCCAGAGAGACGCAGCAGCACAGGCAAGGGATGGAGACTGGGACTTTCGAGATCTCTGCTGGACTCAGTGCCACTCTGCATGATTTATCCTCATTGCATCAGTCTAATGTCCCATTCTGTCTATTTCTGACTCATGCAGTTAATCAGGATGTTCCTAACTCTTGTGTCATCCATCACCTCATTGAGTCTGGTTAGTCAGCGAGAGAGAGATGGAGAGAGAGAGATGGAGAGGGATATCTGGAGCCTTCAGTAAATCCTGCTGCCGGTAAGATCACTCACAGTAAACAGCACAGGGTGGAGGTAGTAGACTTCTATATTAAGACCTGGAAGACAGGACATAGACACAGATCTGGGCAAGGAGCAACAACATTCTCGGCTTCATTCCAACAATCTTGTGAGGGTCCTGCTTTCACCTCTGCTGTACTGGCCCTCAATGCGACAGCACAGGGGATTGCAGGCATCAATTCTGGCCCATGCTGTATTCGTGATCTCTGTAATATCCTCCAGTCCCGATAATCGTACCTCTGTTTGGAATCTCCTCTCGTCCACACCACACCTCTGCCTTTGTCTCTGTCAGGTTCTCCAATCCCTAACACACTAATTCCTAAACTTCTCCAGTAGATACTAAATTCCTTCATCCCAGTAAACCCTGACAGTCCTGTCTATCCTTGTAAGCTCCTCCCACCAACATCATCATACATGTCAATGTATTTGTCTTTAACGTCTCCATCGGTCCCGACCTAGGTAATTTTCTTCAGCTCCTACAACCCCTCCTTAGCTGTGTAAAATTTGTAATCTCCTTATCATTCTCCAATTCTTTGATCTTCATCTTGTTAAATTTTATCCTCATTCCCGAAACCATACCCCTCGCGACCACAGGAGCCTCTTTCAGTTCTGCAACCCTCCCCATCTGTGTAACTGTCTCAATCCAAGCAACCTGGCATTCTCCATTGCCTTCCGATCTCTGTAACCTTCAGAACCGAGAAGCCTTCTTATAACTGTAAACGTCTTCAGTCACGACAGTCTTCCATATCTCGGTTAGTATTCACAATACACTTCTCCCGGAAACACTGCCGTCTGTGTCGCTCAGACTGCCTGCCTCTCCCTTCATCCATCCCTATCCCTATCTCCAGAATCTAATCCAGCTCCCTCTATCTTTGTAAATTCCTCCTATTCCCAAACCCCTTTGTCCCACTGACATTCTTGATCAGATGTAACTCTGTTTAACTCTAACATCCTCGAGTCCCTGTAAGCCTCCCTATCTCTGTAACCTCTACCCATCTGTTCAACTCCCCCACTACTGTGGAATGACTCCCTGCATTCGCCATAAGGTAGATGGAATGACAGTGAACAGATGTGATGGAACTGTCATTCCGGAGATGTAGCTGCAGAATGACCATCGCTGGGAGGTGAAAACTGAAGGTTTGTTGGGATAGAGTCATAGAGTCAGAGAGATGTACAGCATGGAAATCGAACCTTCGGTCCAACCCATCCATGCTGAGCAGATATCCCAACCCAATATAGTCCCAATAGGCAGACTAGACAAAAAGCCAAAAGTTGTGAGGGAAGGATGAGGTTAATGTATTAATGAGACAGTCATGTGGATCTGAATATGAAAAGTAGAGCTGAGAATAAGCAAGCAGCAGCAACCGTTAACAGGAATTCTTTTATAGGCACCAGACATTGATGGGAATGTCAATATGGTTACAGTCAGGACACTGAATGTACTTATGGCAAGGGCAGTACAGTAAATGTGTGTGACAGTGGACTCCATGCCGACTGATACAGCAATGAGTATCAGTGCTGTTATGGATAGAATCCTGGATTGTATGTGAGATGGTTTTCTATAACATCATATCATATTTGTAGATCAAATGCTGTGTACTAATAATCCTATTATAAAGGAGTTTTGTGAGCAGAGACCCATTATATTATGCAGGACATATTGAGTTTGTGCTCAGACCATGAGATGTAGGAGGCGAATGTGGCCATTTGGCCCATTGAGGATGCTCTGCCCTTCAATCAGATCATGGCTGACCTGATACGCTCCAACTCTACTTTCCTGCCTTTTCCACCAAACTCTTGTTTCCCTGATTAATTAAAATCCGCGGGAGGTTACAGAACAGTTGGAGAGTTAGAAAGAAACGGCAAATTGAGTTTAGCCTGGACAAGTGTGAGATGATGTCAAATTCAAGACGAACGTTAGCATACTGAGGGATATTGATATACAGAAGGATCTTGGTGCAAGTCAGTAACTCCCAGAAAATGACAACAGAAGTGTTTCAGATGGGAAAGAAATCACATGGAGCACTAGCCTTCATCAGTTACAATGTTGGGTATAGTGGTTTGCATCTGATGCTGTGATTCTATAAAACGTTTATTTGGCCACATTTGGAGTACTGTGTGCAGTTCTCATCTCCATACAATAGGAAGGATGGGGAGGCTTTGGAGAGGGTACAAAATGGGTTTATCAGCACTTTACCTGTGTTAGGTGTAAGAGGAAATTAAACAAAGTTGGATTGTTTTGTGAGAGTATCATAGACTGACAGGTGACCAGGTACAGGAACATAACATTTGGAACAGGGATAGATAATATAGATAGTCAGAATCTTTTTTCCAATGCGTAAGTTTCAAATACTAGAGTGCATCGGTTTAAGGTGAGAAAGAGGAAGTTTAAATGAGATGTGTGAGGCAAGATTTTTTTCACATAGAGTGGATGTTACCGAGGGAGGTCGTAGAAGCAGAAATGTGAGTCAAGTTTTGAAGTGGGATTTCGACAGAAACATGAACAGGCAGAGAATAGAGGGATATGGACCATGTGCAGGCAGATGGTATGAGTTAGAATAGTATCTTGGACAGCATAGACGTGGTGGACCGAAGGGCCTGTTGCTGTGCTCTACTGTTCTATTTTCTAACTTCCCAGCATCTGCCCGATCAGACCCCTCAGAATCTTGGATGTTTCATTCCATTTCTCTCTCATTGTCTAAACTTCAATGGGTTCAACCTCAACCTACTCCACCTCTTCTCATTAGAAAATCCATCCATTCCGAGGATCAGCCGAGTGGAACTTCTCTGGACTGCCTCTAATGCCTTTTCTTCGGGCACTCACACTGTTCATAATATTCGAGGTGTGGTCTGACTTGTACCTTGCACAGTTTTAGCTAGACCTCCATGTTTTTAGACTCCATTCCCTCTGTAATAAATGCCAGTATTTGATTTGCCTTCTCTATTGCCTGCTGATCCTGTGAGCTACCTTTTCAAGATTGATAAACTAGAACTCCCTCAACCCTTTCTGCTGTCAGTCTGAAACTACATATTGTTAGCCTGACAGTAAGTCGGGAGCATACTGACATTGTTAGAAAGGATATGTCAATATACAATAACTGGCCACTTAGAAACACATGTGATAAAAGAGAATTTGTTTTTGAGCCCGTTGGATTTAATTTGTTGGTGTGAATATAAATGGCCGAATTGTAAGGGTGTAGGAGGGGTTTTGTGGTATGGGGGTGTAGGAGGGGTGTAGTGGTATCAGAAGGCTATTATGCAAGTTTCAATAAAGGCTAAAGAGCAACTTGGTAGAGAATAGGGCCCCTTAAAGATCAATAAGGTCACCCATGTGTGGAGGCAGAGGAGATGGGTGAGATCTTAGGCAAAATAATCTTGTCAGTATTTACTGTGGTGAAAGACATGGAAGCTCTGGAACTTGGGGAAATAAATAGTGATGTCTTGGAAAGAATCCTCACCAGAGAAGAGAAAGTGCTGGAATCTTAAAACAAATGAAGGTAGATCAATCCTTAGTAGCTCATTGGGTCGATCCTAGAAGATTGTGGGAAGTAAGGGAAGAGATTGCAATGTCCCAAACAGAGATATTTATATTATCAACAGACAGTGAGGTATTGGAAGAGTGGAGGCTGGCTAATGCTGTTCCATCGCTTAAGGACTACAGGGAAAAGCCAGGCATTACAGCCCAGTGAGCCCAGTGATTGGGAAATTGTTGGAGGAGATTCTGAGAGAAAGGAGCTCCTTATATTTACAAAGGCAAGGGCTAATTCGAGATAGTCAGTATTTACTTATATATGGCTTTATGAGTGGAAATCCATGTTTCACAAACCAGAGTGACTCTTCGAGGAGGTGACCAAGAGATAGATGAAGGCAGAGCAGTCAACGTTGTCCACATGGACTTTAGCATCTAGTCAAGAGGAAGAAGGAAGCTTACTTAAGGTTGAGGAAGCAAGGATCATACAGGGCTCCAGAGGAGGAACAAGAGGATAGTCAGAGTGAGGGTAAGGCCAATCTGGGATAGTGGAAGGAACTTGTGCCTGGAGTCATAGGAGGAAGGGGAGGTCCTTAATGAATACTATGTCTCAGTATTCACTACTGAGAAGGGTCTTGTCGTTTGTGAGGACAGCGTGAAACAGGCTGATGTACGTGAACAGGTGGATGTTACGAAGGAAGATGTGCTGAGAATTTTGTAAAAGATAAGGATAGATAAGTTGCTGAACCAGACTGGATGCGTCTAAAGTTACCACAGCAACCGAGGGAGTGGATTGCTGAGCACCTGGCGATGACCTTTGCACCCTCACTGTCCAATGGAGTCGGACCAGATGATTGGAGGCAGGAAAATATTATTCCCTTGTTCAGAAAAGGAAATAGGGATAATCCTGGGAATTGCACACCTGTCAGTCTTATGTCTGTGGTGTGCAGATTATTGGAGAGGACTTTTGGAGACAGGATTTATTATTCCTTGGGAAACCATAGTTTGATTAGAGATAGTCAGCATGGTTTTGTCAGGGGCAGATCATGCCTTACAGGTCTTATTGAATCTTTTGAGAATGTGACAAAACACCTTTATGGCTCAGTCAGAAAGTACGGAGGCATGGGATACAGGGAAACCTGGGTGTCTGGATACAGAATTACTGGCCCACAGAAGACAGAGGGTGATGATAGATGGAAATAATTAATCCAGGAGCTCAGTGACCAGTGGTTTTCTGCAGGGAGAGGTGACAGGACGTCTGCTCTTTGAGTGTTTACGGATGACTTGGACGTGTGAGTGGAAGAGTCGGTTAGTAAGTTTCCCAATGACACGAAGGTTGGTGGAGTGATTGATAGTGGGGAGAGCTGTTGTAGACTGCAACAGGACATTGACAGGATGCAGAGCTGGGCTGAGAAATGGCAGATGGAGTTCAATCTGGGAAAAGTTTGAAGTCATTCATTTTGAAGATTGAATTTGAATGCAGAATACAGAGTTAAAGGCAGGATCTTTGGCAATGTGGAGGAACAGAGGGATCTTGGGTTCCAAGTCCATAGATCCCTCCAAGTAGCCACCCAAGCTGATAGTCTTGTTAAGAAGAAATATATTGTGTGGGATTTCATTAGTCAGGGGATTGAGTTTTAAAGCCGTGAAGTTATTCTGCAGCTCTATAGAGCCCTCTTTAGACCCCACTTGGAATATTGTGGCCAGTTCTGGTCCCTTCATTACAGGAAGGATGTGGAAGCTTTAGAGAGGGTAAAGAGGCGATTTACCAGGATGCTGCCTGTACTGGAGAGCATGTCTTATGGCGAAAGGTTGAGGGAGCGAAGGCTTTTCTCATTGGAGTAAAGAAGGGTGAGGGGCGACTTGGCAGAAGTGAACAAGGCGATGACAGTCATAAATAGAGCGAATAGAGAGAGTTTTTTTTTTTACCCTGACATAGCTAGCTATTACAAAGGGGTATAATTTTCTGGTGATTAGCGGATGGTTAAGGGGAGATTTCAGAGGTAAGTTCGTTACATACAGAGTGGTGGCTGAGTGAAATGCACTGCCCCTGGTGGCAGTTAAATTAGATGTATTAGGGACATTTAATATACTTCTGGATAGGCACATGGATGATAGTAAAATGAAGGGTATGGAAGTAGAGATGTACAGCACGGAGACAGACGCTTCGGTCTAACCCGTCCATGCTGACCCGATATCCCAACCCAATCTAGTCCCACCTGTCATCACTCGGTCCATATCCCTCCAAACCCCTCCTATTCATCTATCCATCCAAATGCCTCTTAAATGTTGCAAATGTAACAGCCTCCACCACATCCTCTGGCAGCTCATTCCATACACGTACCATCCTCTGCGTGAAAAAGTTGCCCCTTAGGTCTCTTTCATATCTTTCCCCTCTCATTCTAAACCTATGCCCTCTAATTCTGGATTTCCCAACCCCATGGAAAAGACTTTGTCTATTTACCCTATCCATGTCCCTCATAATTTTGTAAACCTCTATAAGGTCACCCTTCAGTCTCCGATGTTCCAGGGAAAACAGTCTGTTCAGCCTCTCCCTATAGCTCAAATCCCCCAACCCTGGCAACATCCTTGTAAATATTTTCTGAACCCTTTCAAGTTTCCCAACACCTTTCCGATAGTAAGGAGACAAAAAATGCATGCAGTATTACAACAGTGGCCTAACCAATGTGCTGTACAGTCGCAACATGACCTTCCAACTCCTGTACTCACTACTCTGACCAATAAAGGAAAGAATACCAAACGCCCTCTTCAATATCCTTTCTACCTGCGACTCCACTTTCAAGGTGCTATGAATCTGCACCCCAAGGTCTCTTGGTTCAGCAACACTCCCTAGAAGCTTACCATTACGTGTATATATCCTGCTAAGATTTGCTTTCCCAAAATGCAGCACCTTGCATTTATCTGAATTAAACTCTATCTGCCACTCTTGTTTTGATCTCACGGTCGGATAAAAGATTGGCATATCATTATGGCCGAAGAGTCTTATTCTATACTGTTCTGTGTTCTACGTGTTGTATGGTAAACTGGGTAATAAGCTCAGATCTGTGTAAAAGGCTATGGAGGAGCTCGTCAAATGGACAGAAAATTGGGCTTGATCGTATGATACAGAGGATGATGGGGGACATGTTGTTTTTCTGACTGGAGGCATGTGACCACCGGTGTAGTGTGTCCCCTGTTGTTTGTCATTTGGATAAATTGTGTGGACGGAAATATTGGTTTCCTGGTAAGTATGGATTTTGGGTGACACTGAAATTGGTGGTAAAGTGGGCAGTGAACAAGGTTATATGTGATACAACAGGATGAACAGTACTGCTGGGATAGTGGGCTGAAGAATAGAAGATAGAGTTTAATTAGATAAATGTGAAGTGTTCCATTTTGGTGAAACAAACCAGGGTGTGATTTGTACAGTTAATGTTCGAGCCCTGGGTAGTGTTGTCAATCAATGACCCAGGGATGCAGGTACACAGCTCTTTTGAAAGTGGTGTCACAGGTATACAGGCTGGTGAGGTAGGCGTTTGGGATGCTTACCTTCATTGGGCAGAGCATTAAGAGTAGGAGTTGGGACGTCATGTTGTATCTGTACAAGACATTGGTCAGGCCATCATAAAACCATTGTTGATCAGTGGGAAGAACTCATTTGGTTCACTTACCTCCTCTTGTGTAGAACATCTGACATTCTAACCTGGTCTGGCTAACATGTGACTCCAGACCCATTGCAGTATGGCTAACTCTGAGCTGTGCTCTGGGTAATTAGCAGTGACACCCAGATCCCATGAATGAATAAATAAAAAATACAAATGTCCCTCCCTACCTCTGCAAACCCCTCCAGCTGCAGCAATTCATACTAGCTTTGTAAAATCGTTCAGGCCCTGACCACTCTCTGTCACACTCTTACCACCTCCGACACCTTCACCTCTCCCTATTCCTATTGTGACATGACTCCCCTTCCCACTGCCTAATTCCTGCTAGTAGACCCTTTGCAATTCCTTCAACAGTTACTCCAAAAACAGACTCTTACTTTAGGATTTTAAGTACTTTGCGGTGATCTTCTCAGCCTCATAATCTAATTTGATACATTTTGTGTGAGTGAGGGGCCAGTGGGGATTTCTTGCTGATGTTTTGTGTGTTTCAATGGAATGTTCTTTTGTTGAGTGATTTACACTGTTCCTTCAAACTGTTCATTTACAGGCACATATTTCAGTCTGTTTAGCCTGTTTACTTTGGTCTGTTCTCCTCTCAAACCCATGTAATTGGCTAGTTTTGTTTCTAGTTGTAGCTTGTCCTTTCTGTGGTTCACTTTAAAACTTTATATTTCTTTAAACTGCAATTTATCACAATTTCCCAAAGGATCTCTCCAGAGGACATTACTCATTTGTTTAATTTCATCACACAACGATTACTCTGAGAAAGTTACGACCCTAGCCAGTTGCACAATTTGTTATTCAAAGAAACACTGAAAAAAATTCTCTGAACTCCTCTTCCAATATCACTCTTGCCAGTGTGACTGTCCCAGATTATGTGAATATTGAAGTTTCCCAAAATTATCACAATGTGTTTGTTAAAAAAATCCAATGAGTTCCTGTTTAATGCAGTGACAAGCAATGGAATGCTTTTCGATAGCTAAAACTGTTCTGCTGCTTGTGTCCTTGGCAAAATGTAGCCATAATTTAGATTCAGACTGACTCTACTTCATGATCTGATGCCAAGTGCTTTGTCTGTAAAGCCTTTGTTATCCATTATTGTTAGTTTTACCCATTTTGCATGAGTTTCCGCAAGGTTGTGATCCATTGAATGTTTATGTCCACCTTTTGTTCACCCTGTAACCACGTCACACTGGTGTCTAAATCTTTTATCTCTGTGTCACAAATCAATCTACCTTATTGATGAGACATTACCCATTCCAAAAAAAAACATAATTCACTCTTTCCCACAATTTCCTGTCACAAACCGATTCCCTGATGCAGTTTTAGTTAAACTCTGTCCCATCCTGTTCCTTTCGGCCTGTCTTCAGTCGCTCCCATACTTTACCTTTCCTCTGTGGATTTGGAAATCTCCTTTCACCTGAATCCTGTCCCTGCATCCTCTCTGTCAGTTTGACGCCCTGTCCAAAAACCTACTGACGTGACTGGTCAGGACACTGGTCACAGTACAGTTCCAGTGGGACCATCGCAATGGATTATCTTTTTAAATCAGGTATGGGATGTGGGTGTCTCTGGCTGATCAGCCTTTCTTGCCCAGCCCTAGCTGCCCTTGAGCTGAGTAACGTGCTTGCCCATTTCAGTGGATCATCGAGAGGCAAACACTTTGCTGTAGGTTTGTCGTGCAGACCACGTGAGGATGGGCAGATGTCCTTCTTGAAAGGACAAATGTTTGGCCTTTTTTCTACATCAGCAATGGTTTCATATGTATGTATCGACTGCTAATGACCTTTTCTTTTAGTTATTGATTTCAAATTTCTGCATTTCTGATGGTGGGATTGAAACCTGCCTCCACAGAACATTCGCTGAGGTTTGGCATACATGCTCTCGCAATAATACTACTAGGCCAGCAATTCACCTGCTCACCGGTTGCTCATCCCTGAGCACTGATACATCATGAAGTGCGTCATGAAGCTCAACCCGTTTTGCCTACATATTTGTTTGATCCGGAAATCATCGTGAACTCTGGTGATATCACTCATTATCTCTCCATGTGGTCTCCCTCACTGTGTGGGTCTGATTGCTGCCTCTGTCAGTGTCTCTCACTCTTGCAGCTACTCCCATCCTGAGCCAACAGAATTCTCCACTCCAGAGGGTCACAGCAGCACATGCCAAGGATGGAGACTGGTATTTTGCAGATCTCTGTGGGATACAGTATCATTCTCCCTGTGTAACCTTCACTGCATATGTCTAATTTCCCAAACCATCTAACTCTCAGTCTCCTGTAGGTACTCAGGAAGTTTCTGAATCAATAGCCTTCCCAGCTGCTGGGTGTTTCGTCCACCACCTCATTGTTTCTCTGGTTGACCAACCAATTTCAAAGTGCAGGGACATCTGGAGCCTTCAAGAAATCCTGCGGTGAGGAAAGATCACTGACATGCACAGACCAGAGAGCAATGAGAGGGCTCCAAACATTGGATAAAAAGACATGATACAAATACTGGAGGGGGAGCACAGTACAGACACACCCCAGGCTCAATCACTGCCCCTAATCTAACTTACTTTGTACTGAGTCAGCATCGGGAGTGTCACAGTTATCAATCCAGGCGTGTGCTGTCTTAGTGAGCATCAGTATAACAAAGGGGAAAACAGGTCTCCCACGTGAGGGTGGGACTGCTGCCTGGGATCTTTCTGTTTGGCGTTCCCTCTCCAAAACTGTGTCTATGGCATGTCTCATTGACCAGTGTCTTCAAAAATGTGTAACTCCTACATCGTTCCAGTCCCTGTAACCTCCTCACTTCCCTTTCGTCCCTCTACATATTTGAAAGGTGCTGCATTCCCGTCTACCATCCCTGTCTCTGTAACTTGCTTCAGTGTCGACAACATGCCGTATCTCAGTAGTCTCCTCCTCCAATAACTGGAGACAGAGTCATGCAGCACGGAAACAGAACCTTCAGTCTGACTAGTCCGTGCTGACCAGGTTTACCAAACTGAACGAATCGCTTCAGCCTGTGTTTGGCCCATATCCGTTCAAACGTTCTCCTGTCCATGTACCTGCCCAAATGTCTTTTCCATGTTGAAATTGTTCTTGTTTCTCCATGTGGCCATGGCAGTCTGTTCTGTCTATGCACCATCCTCTGTGGATAATGTTGCCCCTCAGCTCCCTCTTTAAATCCTTGCTTTAGATTTAGATTACATTACAGTGTGGAAACAGGCCCTTCGGCCCAACAAGTCCACACCGACCCACCAAAGCGCAACCCACCCATAACCCTACATTTACCCTTTACCTAACACAACGGGCAATTTAGCATGGCCAATTCAACTGAGCTGCACATCTTTGGACTGTGGGAGGAAACCGGAGCACCCGGAGGAAACCCACGCAGACACGGGGAGAACGTGCAAACTCCACACAGTCAGCCTCCTGAGGCGGGAATTGAACCCGGGTCTCTGGCGCTGTGAGGCAGCAGTGCTAACCACTGTGCCACCGTGCCGCCCACTGTGCCTTTCTCACCTCCCGTTTATACCCTCTCGATTTGGACTCATCTAACCTTGGCTATTCAAATTATTCAGGGCCCGCAAGATTTTGTAAACCTTGATAAGGTCACCCCATAGCCTCCTCTGCCCAAGGGAAATATTTTGGACAATGTTACAGTTGTCGCCAACTCATATATCAAACTGCTGGCCAATGAAGGCAAGTCTACCAAATGCTGCTTTCCCCACACAGTCCACCTATGATGCCATTTCCAAGGAACAATGTAACTGTAGCCCTTGGTCTCTTTCTGTTTGACAACACTGCCCAGGACCTGCCATTTACTATGTTAGTCATCCCTGGTTTGACTTAACAAAATCCAACATCTGAATTCAACTCCATCTTTCATTCGTTGGTCCACTGCCTCAGTTGGCCGAGATCCCCTTTGATAACTGTATTCATTGCCCACTACACCATTAAATTGATCATCCATAAAATTACAAACAATGACTCCTATATTCTCAGCCAAATCGTTTATGTAGATGATATACATCAGTGGACCCAGCCCCGAAAGTTATGCCACGCTGCTGGTCACAGGCCACCAGTCTGAGCAACGACCCTCTGTCTCCTACTGTCAAGCCAATTTTGTATCCAGTTGGTGAGCTCTCCCTGGTCCGATGTGATCTAACCTTATGAACCTGTATATCATGCTTAACCCTGTCAAAGGCCCTGCTGACATTGGTGTAGACAATGTACGGTCACAACTTCAATGAAAGCAATCAACTTAGTGAGACCTGATTTTGTACGCACAAAGCCATGCTGACTATCTTTCATTAATCATTGCCTTTCCAGATGCATGTAACTCCTGTCTGGCAGAATCACTTCCACCACCGACATGTGGCTAATTGGTGTTTACTTCCATGGCTTTCCAGCGCAGCCTTTCTTAAGTAATGGAGCAACACCATATTCTTGTCATTGTTGAACAGCATGGAAACTGACCCTTCAGTTGGTACCAAACATGATTTCAAACAAATCTCACCCCAGCTGTCTGTTGCAGGACCATATCCCTCTAACCCTTCCCTATTCCCATACTTAACCAAATGTCTTTTAAACATTGTAATTGTACCCACATCCACCCCTTCCTCAGGAAGTTCTTTCCACACTCAAACCAACCTCTGTGTAACAATTTACCCGCATGTGTTTTTGTTTTGAACATATCCCTCCTCTCAACTTAAACATGTGGCCCCTCCACTTGCGACTCCCCATCCTGGGGAGAAGGCAACTGCCATTAACTCTATCTATACCCCTCATCTTTTTCATAAGCTTCCATCAGGTCATCTATCATCCTCCAGGCTCCAGTGAAAAAAGACTCTGGCTGGATAGGCTTTTTTCCAGAACTCAAGCCTTCCATACCCAGCAACATCCTGGTAAAACTCTTCTGAAACCCCTGCAGCTTAATAATATCCTCCCTATAACTGGGCGACCAGAACTAGACAGAGTATTGCAGAAGAGGCCTCACCAATGTCTGTGCAATCTCAACCTGACGTCGCAAATCCTAAATTCAATGGGCTGAGCAATAGTGAAGCACACCAAGCACTGTCTTATCCATCCTGTGATGCAAACTTCAAAAATTACGTACCTGACCCGGAGGTCCTTCTGCTATACAAAACGAACCGAGGCCCAAACATTAATTGTATAAGCTCTACCATTGTTTGTTTTACCAAATGCATTACCTCGCATTTATTGATATTGAATTCCATGGACAGCTTTTCAGCTCATTCGCCCATATTATCAAGGTCCCTTTGTAATCGTAGCAAACCTCCTTCACTGTCCACGATTCCGCACTCCAGTCTTCCAGCACATCACGCATGGTTGTCAATTGTACAAATACCTATGCTTGGGGCTCCACAATTTCTTGCCTCGCATCACAAAATGTCCTGTGATACACTTAATGAGGTCCTAGGGCTTTTCATATCTTTGTGTTTGAAAACATCCAGCACCACCTCTTCTATAATATTCACTCTTTTCAAGTCACAGAGATGAACAGCATGGAAACAGAGCCTTCAGTCCAACTCATTCATGCTGCCCAGAAGATCTAAATGCATCCATCTGATTTACCAGCATTTGGCCCATGTACCTCAAAACCTTTATTATTCATATACCCATCCAGATACCTTTTAAATGTTGTAATTGTATCAGTCTCTGTTACTTTCTCTCTCAGCTCATTCCATACACACGCATCACCATGTGCATGAAAAAGCTGTCGCATCGAACCCTTTTAAAACATTCCCCTCTAAAGTTAAACCTTATGCCCCCTTGTTTTGGACTCCTCAAACCCTGGGAAAAGACTTTGAATGTTTACCCAATCCATCCCCGTCATGTTTATATAAACCTCTGTCAGGTCACCCTCAGTCTCTAATGCTCCAGGGAAAATAACCTCAGCTTATTCTGCAACAACCCTGGCAACATCTTGTGAATCTTTTCTGAGCACTTTCAAGTTTCACACAATCATTCCTATAGCAAGGTGACTGGAATTGCAGAGAACTCCAATTGTGATCCAACGTCATTCCCTGAGTGCACAGTTTTTTTGTCCACAGTAAGTTCTGGCGTGAAAAATTTGTTTAGGATCTTAGTAAGCATCCTGCAGTTCAACACATCGATGGCCTCATTGATCTTTAAGGGTCCCTATTTTGTCCTGAGGTCGTCGTTTACTTTTAAAATTTTTCCAATCACTTTTGAATTCTCCTTATCCTTCTCTGCCGACGATATTTCATGTACCCTTTCTGAATTCCTGATTTCTACCCAAAGTATATTCCTACAGCCCCTGAGATCCTCAGGGATTCCCTTGTTCGAGCTGGCTATACCTGACACGTGTCCCCTTTTCCTTGACCAGACCTTCAATAGACAGCCAGTGTTTCCTAACGCTGTCAGCATTGAGCTGCACACAAACAGGAACATGCTGGTGGTGATCGCTCAATTTATCTCACTTTTGAAATATTCTCACTTGCCAGACTTCCCTTTCCCTGCAAATAGACTCTGCAATCACCTTTTGAAAGTTCCCGCCCAATACGATCAAGATTGGTCTGGCCCCATTTTATAACTTGAACTCGTGGTCCAGGCCTATCCTTTTCCATAGCTGTTTTCAAACTCGGAGAACTGGTCACTTTAGCAAAATGCTTTCCCACTAACGCCTTGATTGGGAGTTTTCTGGAACGCAATTACCAAATTCCTTCCTTGCAAATGCTGGACACTGGCAGTTCCAGACTAGGTTTGGAAAGTTAAAAAAAATACCATAACAGCCCTATCAATTTTGATTAATATTTGAGACCTCCCGACATATTTGTTCTTCAGTCTGCCACTGACTATTTGGGGTCAATAGGACAATCGTGTCAGAGTGATGACCAATTCTTATTGCTCAGTTCCACTAATGTAGCTTCACTGGATAATCCCACAGGAATATTCTCTGTAAGCACTGATGTGGTGACGCATGAAATCAAAACCCACAACCACGCGTCCTCTCTTGCCTCCTTTTCGATGCTTCCTGCAGTCTCTCTAACTTGAAACAATGAGTTGCCAGTCCTGCCCCTCCCTCAGCAGTGTTTCTGTAATAACTATAAAGTCCCAGTCCCATGTTCAAATCGATGTCCTGAGTTCGTCTGTCAGGCCTCTTTCATTGAAATAAATGTAGTTTGATCATCAGTTTTTCCCCCATTCCCTGCTATGTTCTTACCTGCCTTGTCTGTTGAATTTGCTCTCTGTAACTTGTACACCAGCCTCAATCTTCTTTTTGGCCTTACGACTGTTTAAGATCCAACACTCTCTAAGATTAGATTATATCCTGTCAAGCAGCTCTAACAATTCACCACATCAGGGTATGGATCCTCCCACCTCCTGCTCCCAGCTCAGGTACCTTTCCCACCATGTCTCCCTGTGCTGACACCTACAGGGTCGCGGGACTTGTCCACTAAGTTCCCTGTGTTCCTCAGTACTCCACAAGGACCAACCATTCATTATGTCTTATCACTTATCATACCTACCACAGAGTATGACCTCACATTGATCAGAACTAAACTCTGATCAGATTATCATCTGATCGTCATCAGACTGTAGCTAGAGACCATCCTCCTCATTGTGAACAACACCGTCACCTTTCATGTCATCTGCAAACCTATCCATGATTCCTTCTGCTTGCACATCCAAGTTATTATTCGACAGAATAACCAGCAATAGTTGCTGCACAGATCCCTATGGTACACCCGCTGGTGAAAGGAAGTCAAACACGAAGAGATTTATCCACCAATTGTGCCTCCAATTTACTAACTTGCCTTGAATCCCAGTGGCTATCCCATTTTGACCAAGCCTTCCATGTGGGACCTTTTCAAATATCTTAATGAACTCCATGTAACCCAGATCATTTGCACTGCCCTCATCAATATTTTCAGACCCATTTTAAAAAATGCAACTGAATTCCTCAGACAGTATCTTCCTCTGCCAAATCCGTGATCACTCAGCCAAGTTGATTACTGCCTTTTCAAGTGTTGATTCCCAGAAATGTTCCCAGAAATGTCCCTCCCCCTGCTGCTGGACCATCTGCTCTGTGATTACCTGGCCTAGCCCTGCTGCCCTTCTTGAACACAGGAACCACATTAGCGTTCATCCAGTCATTCGGCACTTCACCTGTGGCCAGCAAAGGATTAAATATATCCACTAGGGCCCCAGAATCTCCTCCCTTATCTCCCATAGCAGCCTGGGATACATTTCATTGGGTTCTGGGGATTCATCCACCTTTATGCCTGTGAAAACATTTAATACCTACTCCTTATTGATCTTTACATGTCCTAGAACCTCATCATTCCAACTGAAATCCCCGACTACAATGCATTTCTCCTGTGTGGATACAGATGGGAAGCATTCATTGAAGACCTCACCTGCTTCCTCTGGCTCCATGCACAGATTGTCCCTTAGGTCTCTAACAGGCTTCACTCTTCAACTGGTAATCTTCTTCCTCTAACTGTACTGATAAACTATCTTGTGGCCTTTCCTTAACAATATCTGACAAGGATATTTCATGCCCATTCTTTGACCCTCATTTTTAATGACCCCTTGCACTCTCTATACTATTGAAGGGCTTCGCCTGTTTTCATCGCACTGCACTTCCTTTATCCAGCTCATGATATCGCTTTAGCAGTATTCGCTGGAGTTACTGCCTTTGTCATTCACTCTTCAGGGAACATACTGGCCCTGAATTCTCCCTGTATCACTTTAACGTACTTCCTCTTTCCAAATATGAACCCAACTGCAAATAGTTCCTCCGTGCCTGTGTTTGCCAGAATCTGTCTCGTGATTATGATAATGCCCAGTGATAGTAACATTATAATGATTAGGGGGCTTCACCAAATTTGGACCTTCACTTCTGCACTGTCCTTATGTCTTTCCAAAATGTCTTTGAAACTTAGTGTTATGTCCACTATCCCCAAAACGCCACAAAACGCCTTATGTCTGTCATCTTGTCCAGCACCTGCAGCCCACACTGTCTGTAACATCCAGCCCTTACTGACCTGCCCTCCAACTTCTCCGTCACGTGATATCACTATAACCGTCTGCAGACACCACAGCACTCCTCCATCCTGTCCTACAGCCCCTCATTAACTCTAAGCATTCAGAAAGTACGGAGGCATGGGATGCAGGGAAACCTGTCTGTCTGGATACAGAATTCCTGGCTCATAGAAGACAAATGGTGATGATAGATGGAAAGCATTCAGCATGGAGCTCGGTGACCAATGGTTTTCTGCAGGGGTCTGTTCCGGGATCCATGCTCATTGTGATTTTTATAAATGACTTGGATGTAGGAGTGGAAGAGTGGGTTAGTAAGTTTGCCAATGACACACAGGTTGGTGAAGTGGTGGATAGTGTGGAGGTCTATTGCTGGTTGCAATGGGGCATTGACATGATGCGGAGCTGGGCTGAGAAGTGACAGATAGAGTTCAATCTGGAAAAGTGTGCAGTGATTCATTTTGGAAGGTCGAACTTGAATTCAGAATACACTGGGTTAAAAGTAGGATCCTTGGCAGTGTGGAGTAACAGTGGATGTTTGGCTCCACGTCCATAGATCCTCAAAGTTGCCACCCAAGCGGGTAGGCTTGTTAAGGAGTAATTTGTGTTGGCTTTCATTAGCTGAGGGATTAAGTTTCAGAGCCGTGAGTCTATGCTGCAGCTCTATAGAGCTCTGCTTAGACCACAATTAGATATTACATTCAGTTCTAGTTCTCTCATTACAGGAAGGATGTGGAAGTTTAAAGAGAAGGTAAAAAGGAGATGTACCAGGATGCTACCTGGACTGGAGGCCATATCTTATGAAGAAAGGTTGAGGGAGCTAAGGCTTTTCTCATTGGAGTGAAGAAGGGTAAGGGACGACTTGGTAGAGGTGAACAAGATAATGAGAGGCACAGAGAGAGTGAACAATGAAAGATTATTTTCCCCATGGCAGAAATGGCTATCACAAGGAAGTATAATATTAAGGTGATTGGAAGCAGCTTAAGGGGAGATTTCAGAGTTGGGTTCTCAGCACAGAGTGGTGGGTGCGTCGAATGTACTGCAGTGGTGGTAGTAGAGTTAGGTACATTAGGGACATTTAATAGACATTTAATAGACATAGATGATAGTAAATTGAAATGTATGTAGGTTAGTTTGATCTTAGAGGAGGATAAAAGGTCGGCATAACAGTGAGGACCGAAGGGCCTTGTGCTGTACGGAATGTTCTCTATTCTGTATGGTAAACTGGGGAATACGTTCCGATCAAGGTAAAAGGATACGGCACCCACGAGGAGCTAGTCAACTGGATATAGAATCTCCTTCATTGTAGAAGATAGAGGGTGTTGGGAGACAGTTTGTTTGTCTGACTGCAGATGTAGTTAGTCCACTGTTGTTTGTCATTTGGATAAATGATTTGGCTGAGAATATTAGTTTCCTGGTAAGTACGTTTGTGGGTGGCATTGGTGATATACCGTACAGAAAAGAAGGTTAACTATGATTGAACAGGATGAACATTACTTCTGGGATAGTGGGCTGAAGAATAGCAGGTGGAGGTTAATTAGATGAAGATGACGTGTTCCATTTTGGTGAAACAAACCAGGGTGGGACTTGTACAGTTAATGTTCGGGCCTTGGGTATTGTTGTCAGTCAGAGACCCAGGGATGCAGGTACACAGTTCTTTGAAAGTGGTGTCACAGGAAGACAGGCTGGTGAAGCAGGCATTTGGGATGCTTACCTTCATTGGTTTGAGCATTGAGAGTAGGAGTTGGGATATCACGTTCTGGTGGACATTGGTGAGGCCACTATATATAAAAAAAATTGTTGATCAGTAGGAAGAACTCATCTCGTTCACTTACATCCTCCAGAGAAGGACATCTGGCATTCTAACCTGGTGTAGCCGACACATCAATGCAGACTCACAGCAATATGGCTTACTTGGAGCTGCCCTCTGGGTAATTAACAATGGGCAATATATGCTGGTCCAGGCAGTGTCACTCACATCCCATGAATGAATAAATAAAAATGCATATGTCCCTCCGTATCTCTGCAAACTCCTCCAGCTGCAGAAATCCGTACTGGTTTTGTAACACCGTTCAGGCCCTGGCCACTCTCTGTAACACTCTCACCACCTCCATCGCCTTCACCTCTCCCTGCTCCTATCGTGTCATTAAACCCTGACAATGATTCCCCTTCCCACAGACCTCCCGCCTGCTAGCAGACACTATGCAATCCCTCTAACACTTACTGCATCAACACTCTCTCGCTTTAGAATTGTTCGTACTTTTTGGTGATCTTCTTAGCCTGATAATCTGATATGGTGCATTTTGTCCTGAGTGAGGGATAGGTGGGAATTTCTTGCTGAGGTTTTGACTGTTTCAATGGAATGTCCTTTTGTTGAGTGTTTTACACTGTTCTTGAAGTGTTTTCAACTGTTCATTTACAGACACACATTTCAGTTTGTTCATCCTGTTAACCCTTGGTCAGCTCTCCTCTCAAGCACATGTAAATGGGCTATTTTTTTCTAGTTGTATCTTGTTCGTTCTGTGATTCGCGTTAAACCTTTATAATTAATTAAATTTCACTTTCACTTTCACGGTCGCTCTGAGGTAGTTACATCCCTCGCCAGTTGCACAATGTGTTATTCAAAGAAATACGGAGAAAAGAAAAGTTCTTCGAACTCCTCTTCGAATACCACTCTTGTCAGTGTGATTGACCCAGATTATGCAAATATTGAAGTTTCCCAAAATTGTTACAATGTCTTGGTTAAAAATTCCATTGAGTTCCTGTTTAATGCAGTGATGAGCAATGAAATGCTGTTCGGTGGATAAAACTGTTCTGCTGCTTGTGTCCTTGGCAATAGTAGCCAGAATTTACATTCAGACTGACTCTACTTCATGATCTGAGGCCAAATGCTTTCTCTGTAATGCATTTGTTACCCATTTCTGTCAGCGTTACCCAACCCTCCTTTCCCATTCTTAGACCCTGCAAGACTGTGACCCATTGAATATTTATTTCCCACCTTTTGTTCGTCATGTAACCATGTCTCACTGGTATCTAAGTCCCATTTATCTCTGTGTCACAAATCCATCTACCTTATTGAAGATACTTTGTCGATTCCAAAATAAAACATAAGTTACTCTTTCTGACAATCTCCTTTCATAAACTTATTCACTGATTTACAATTTTAGTTAAGCTCTCTCCCTAGCTGTTCCTTTCTGCTTATCTTCAGCCACATTCCCATACTGTTCTGATGCTTCACCTTTTCTCTTTGGATTTGGAAAGCTCCTTTCACTTGAAGCCTGCCCCTGCACCCTCCAGGTCAGCTCAAAGCTCTGTCCATAAACCCACCAATATGATTGGCCAGGACTCCGTTCCCATCATGGTTCCATTGAGGCCCAATGTATTGGGATTGTTTCATTTACTCTTGGGATGTGGATATCTCTGGCTGACCAGCCTTTCTTGCCTAGCCCTAGCTGCCCTCGAGCTGCGTAACTTGCTCGGCCATTTCAGAGGGTCATTGAGAGACAAACACTTTGCTGTGGGTATGTCGTGCAGACCACGTGAGGCTGGCAGATGTCATTTTCTGAAGGACAATTGTTTTTTGATGAAAAAAGGTTATTTCGGACATCAGCAATGGTTTCATACTTATTCATGGATTGTTAATTGCAATTGAAAAAAAAATTGATTTAAAATTCCCCAATTTCTGACAGTGAGATTCAAACCTGCCTCCACTGAACAGTAGCTGAGGTTTTGTGTACCTGCTCTAGCAATACTCGGCCACAACTTCACCTGCTCACAGATTGCTCATTCCTGACCAGTTATACCAGTGCATTATGAAGCAAAACCCATTCTTCCGACACAATTGTTTGATACTGACATCTTCCAACACTCTGGTGATATCACTCAGTCTCTCTCCATGTGGTATCCCTCACTGTGAGGGTCTAAGTGCTGCCTCTGTCAGCGTTTCTCGCTCTTTCAGTTACTCCAGCTCCTGAGCCAACAGAATTCTCCACTCCAGAGAGACGCAGTAGCACATGCCAGGGATGGCAACTGGGATTTTTCCAGATCTCTGTGGGACATAGTGCCATCCTCCATGTGTAACTCTCACTATATCAGTATAAATTCGTATTCTGTCCATTTCTCTGTCTTCTGTAGATACTCAGGAAGTTCCTGACTCAGTAGACTTCCCAACTGCTGGGTGTCTCGTCCATCACCACATTGAATATGGTTGGTCAGCCAGAGAGACAAAGGGCAGGGAGATCTGGAGCCTTCAATAAATCCTGCACTGAGGTAAGACCACCCACAGTGCACAGAGCAGAGCGCAACGAGAGGGCTCCAAACATCAGCTAACAAGACATGACATAGATACAATGCTGGAGGGGGAGCACATTACGACACACCCTTGGCTCAACCGCCACTCCTACTGTAATTTCTGTTGTTCTAAGGCTCACTACTCTGCAACACTGTATCTGTGTCATGTCTTGTGGACCAGTGTCTTCAATAATTTGTAACTCCTACAATAATCCCTGTCCATGTAACCTCCTTCCTCGCTGATAGTCCCTCCACATACTTGAAATGTACTGAATTCCAGACTACCATCACTATCGCTGTAACTTGCTTCAGTGCCTACAACATGCTTCATCTCGGTTGTCTCTTCCTCCATTAATTGGAGACAGAGCCAAGCAGCACAGAAACTGTTCCTTCGATCCAACTAGCCGTTGCTGAGCAAGTCCCTGAAAGAGTCGTGTTTGACCCATATCCCTTCAAAACTTCTCCTCTCCATGTACCTACCTAAATGTCTTTTACATGCTATTATTGTACTTTTCTCTCCCACTTCCTCTCCCATCGAATACTTATGCACTCGAGAACACAGAACATAGAACATAACAGTGCGATACGGGCCCTTCGCCCCTCAATGTTGCGCCAACCTGTGGAAACAATCTGAAGCCCATCTAACCTTCCCTATTCCATTCTCATCCATATGCCTGTCCAATGACCGTTTAAATGCCCTTAAAGTTGGCGAGTCTACCACTGTTGCAGGCAATGCATTCCATGCCCTGACTATTCTGAGTAAAGAACCTACCTCTGGCTTCTCTCCTACATCTATTAATTAATAATGATAATATTAATATCTACCTCAATTTTATTCTATCTCCCCTCGTGCTAGGCATCGCCATCCGAGGGAAAAGACTCTCACTGTCCAACCCATCTAACCCTCTAATTATCTTATATGTCTCAATTAATTGACCTCAAATGTCTTCTCTCGAACAAAAACAGATTCAAGTCCCTCAGCCTTCCTCATAATACCTTCCCTCCATACCAGGTCATATCCTAGTAAATTTCCTCGAAACCCTTACCAAACCTTTCACATCCATCCTCTAATGCGGTGAAATGAACCATAGGCAACACTCCAATTGTGACCAGAGTTTTGTACAGCTGCAGCATTATCTCATGATTCCGAACTCAATCCCTGTACCAATAAAAGCTCACATGCTGAATGCCTTCTTTACAACCCTATCAACCTGGGTGGCAACTTTCAACGATCCATGTACATGGACACAGTGATCTGCACCATCAGGTTCTGCTTTACCCACATCCACCTGTTGGATCACCTCCTCAAATAAGTCAATAAAGTTTGTGAGGCATGATCTACCCTTCACAAACCATGCTGACTATCCCGCATCAACTTATTCATCTACAGATATATATAAATGATAGCTTTTACAAGCTTTTCCAACACTTTAACCAGAATCGAAGTAAGGCTCACAGCTCTATAATTACCAGAGCTGTCTCTATTCACCTTCTTGGTCAAGGGGACCACATTTGCTGTCCCCCAGCCTTCTGACACTATTCCTGTAAACAATGACGACATAAAGATCAAAGCCAAAGGCTCGACAAATTCCTTTCTGGCTTACCAGAGAATACGAGGATAAACCCTATCCAGCCCAGGGGACTTACTTATTTTCACACATTCCAGAATTGCGAACACCTTCTCCTTCTGCAGTTCAATCCCATCTAGTTATGGACCCCATTACCCTGGATAAAGATGTTGGCTAATCACCGTGCCTGTACCCCTTGTGGTTTTCTAAACCTTTATAAGATCACCCCTTAGCCACCTATGTCCAATGGAAATCCGAAAGACAATGATATAAATATTTCTGCTCGTGTCCATGCCATTAATTTGTCACAATATTCTGGGATACACTTGTTTAGGACCAAGGGCTTTCTCTACCTTTGTGTTATAAGACCTCCAGCACGACCTCTTCTGTAACAGGGACTCTTTACAAGCCATCACTGTTTCTTCCCTTTGTTTCCTAGTCTTTGTCCAAAGTACGTTCTGACATGAAATGTTCATTTAGCGTCTCGCCATCTCCTGTGGTTCGACACTTGCATGGCCTCACTGATCCTTGAGGAGCCCTTGTGTCTCTCCAGTTGCATTTTTGTACGTGTGTGCTGTAGAAAAGTCTTTGTATTCTCCTTAACCTTATCTGCCAAATCTATTTCATCTCCCCATGTTGCTTTCCAGCTTATCCAACATCTCCGATTCTGTCACTCCCTCCAGAATCAGTAATATCTTCGTCAATCTTTTCCCCATTCACAGTTTCAGGAAATACTTCCTCAGTCAGGATGATCAGAATTCTACGCAGCGTTCCAAAGCTGTGCTGACAATTCCTAATCAATCCTTGCCTTTGCAAATGCATGTTACTCCTGCCCCACGGAATCACTTCCAACAACGTATGCATCGCTGACATCAAGCTCATTGGTGTTGTTGTCCCTAGCTTTCCCTCGCAGCCTTTCCTAAACACTGGCACAACATTAGTCACCCTCTTGACTTCCACCTCATCACCCGTACCTGTCAGCGATAGAAACATCTCTTTATGGGATCCCTCAATTTCTTCCCACGATATCCAGGGATATACTTGATTAGTTTCCAGGGATTTGTCTACCTTTAATGCATTTTAAAATCTCCAGTACCTTTTGTAATGTGGACTCTTTTGAAGACATCACTGTTTATTTTCCAGACTTTCCCAGTCTTTTTTCACAGTAAGTTGAAACGTGAAAGTTTCTGTTTAGGATCTCAACCATCTCCTCTGTTTCCACACTTCCAATGGTTGGCCCTATTGATCATTAAGGAACCATATTCCATCCATATTTAATCTTCTGTTGTTAATATACTTGTATTTTCCTCAGTTTGTTCTGCCAGAGCTTTTTGTGGTTCCCTTTGGGCCCTCCTGATTTCCCACTTTAGTGTATTCCTCCTTCCGCAATGTTCTTCAATGGATTCCCCTAATCCAGCTGGCAATATGTGACACGTGCTCCATTTCTCTTGATCAGAACCTCAATATCTTCAGTCATCCAGCGTTTCTTACTTGCATCAGCATTATCCTTCACACTAACAGGAATATGCTGGCCCTGAACTCTCATTTTATCTCTCTTTTGAAAGCTTCCCATCTGCCTGAAGTCCCTTTACCTGCAAATAACCTCCACAAAAAATTGTTAAATGCTTTTAACTCATACTTTCTGGATTCAGGCAAGGCCAGTTTTGATCATTAACTAGTGGACCAGCCATGTTCTTTTCCATCGCTATTTTCAAACTAATACGATTGTTGTGACTTTGCCAAAGTGTTGCCCCACGAACACCTCAGTCCCTTTCCTTACCTTGTTTTCCAAGGCGAGGTCAGGTTATACCCCTTCCTGTAGTCTGACCATTGACATTCTGACTGGGACAGTTTTGTTGAACATGCCTAACAAATCCCTCCCATCCAAGCTCTGAACACTCTGGTATTCCCAGTCTAAGTTTGGAAAGTTAAAATCCCCGACCATAACAATTCTATCCTTCTTACAGATATCTGCGATCTCCGATATACTTGCTGCTCAATTTCCCACTGACTATTGAAGGCCTGTATTACAGTCATATCAAAGTGATGACCAACTCTCATTTCTCATTTCCACCATTACAGCATCACTGGGCTATCCCCAGGAATATCCTCTCTAAGTGCTGCAGTGATGTTTCACTGATCAAAATCTCCAATCCCCCTCCTCTCTCATCTCCAGTTCTCTCCATTCTGTAGAATCTGTACCTGGAACATTGAGCTGTCAGTCCTGTCCCTCCCTCAGCTGTGTTTATGTCATACCTATGGTGTCCTACTCCCATGTCCATGTACCAAGTTTATCTGCCTAACCTGTGAGGCCTGTAATGTTGAAATAAAGTAGTTTAACTGATCACTTTTCCCTTATTGCCTGCTATGCTCTTGCCTGCCTTGTCTATTTAAATGACTCCCTTGAAATTCTGCCCTAGCCTCAACCTTCAGACTAGCCTGAGACCATCCTCCTCACTGTGGACAACACCCTCACCTTTCATGTCATCTGCAAACTTGCTAAAGATACCTTCTGCTTTCAGATCCAAGGTATTAATGTATATACAAACAGCAATGGTTCCTGCACAGATCTCTGTGGTGCACCCACTGGTGGAAGAATTTCAAGCACAAAACCAACACTCCACCAATTGTGGATCCAATATGTCAACTTGCCTTGTATCCCATTGGTCTGTTGGACCAGCCTTCCATGTGGGACCTTGTCAAATACCATAGTGAATTCCAAAGAACACACATCACCTGCACTGCCCCATCAATATTTTTAATCGTGATTTCAAAGAAAACTCAGCTGAATTCATCAGATAGGATCTTCCTTTACCAAATCCGTGCTGACTACCCCTAATTGTCCCTCAGGATTGTTTCCAATGATTTCCCTGTCCCTGCTGTCAGACTATCTGCTGTGTAATTACCTGGCCTATCCCTGCTGCCCTTCCTGAGCAAAGGAACCACATTAATTATCCTCCAGTCATTCAACACTTCACCTGTGGCCAGCAAAGTATTAAATATATCCGCCAGGGCCCCAGCAATCTCCTTTTTTACCTCCCATAGCAGCCTGGGATACATTTCATTGGGCACTGGGGATTCCTCCCCCTTTATGCCTGTGAAAACATTTAATACTCTTCCTGATTGGTCTTTACATATTCTCGAACCTCCCCATCTCAACGGAAGTCCGCGGCTACAATGTCTTTCTTCTGCCTGAATATAGATGGGAAGTATTAATTGAAGGCCTTACCTACTTCCATTGGCTCCATGTACAGATTATTCCTTTGTTTCCAACAGGTTTCACTCTTTAGCTGGGAATCCTCTGACTCTGATTGTAGTCATAAAGTATCTTGTAGCTTTTCCTTAATAGTGTCTACCAAGGATATTTCATGTCCATTGCTTGCTCCTCATTTTTAAGGACCCCTTGCCCTCTCTATACTTGTGAATGGCTTCACCTGATTTTATTGCACTGCATTTTCTTCATCAAACTCACGATATCACTTGATCAATATTCACTGGACTTGCTGCCTTTGTCATTCCCACTTTATTAACACACTGGCCATGGATTCTCACTGTATCACTTTAACATACTCCAATTTCCTAATATAGCCCTAACTGCAGGTAGTTCAGCCCAGTCTCTGTTTGCCACGTGCTGTCTAATAGGAGACTCCGTTATGAGGGGAAGAGACAGGAGACTATGTGGCTGCAGCAGTGACCCCAGGATGGTGTGCTTCCTCCCGGGTACCAGGGTCAAGGATGTCTCTAAGCGGTTACTGAACATTTTGAAGGGGGAGGGTAGAAGGCCATGCACATTGGCCCACATGACAGTGGTAGACAAAAGGATGGGGTCCTGTGAAATGCGTATCAGGCGTTAGGTTAGAAGTTAAAAACGATGACCTCAAGGGTAGTGATCTCCAGATTACTCCCAGTGCCACGTGCCAGTGAGGATAGACATAGAAAGATAGGCGTGATTGATGTGTGGCTGAGGAGCAGGTGTCGGGGGGAGGCAGGGTTTTCAGTTGTTGGATCATTGGGATCTCTTCTGGGGTAAAGGTGACATGTCAAAGTGAGGGGGGCGGGTTGGACTTGAACCAGAGGGAAATCAGTATCCCTTGGTTGGGGGTAGGGGTGGGGAGGGTGGCTGACTGGCAACGCATGAGGCCTGACTGGTAAGGCAGATGAGCTCAGAACATGGATTGGCTCTCGGGACTGGGATATTCCAGCCATAACCGAAACATGGCTGACAGATACAGGACATAGTTACAATGCTCGGCAAGGAACACCTACATTCAAGGCTTCAATCGCACCATCTTGTGAGGGTTCTGCTTCCCCCTCTGCTGTATTGGTCCTCACTGAAACAGCACAGGAGGTCTCAGGCATCAATCCTGGCCCATGCTGTATTAGTGATCTATGTAATATCCTCCAGTCCCGATAATCCTTCCTCTGTTTGGAATCTCCTCTATAATCAACACAATACTCTCTGTCTCTGTTAGGTTCTCTAACCCCTAACACCCTAATCCATAAACCTTCTCCAGTAGATATTAAATACTTTCATCCCTGTAAACCCTTATAGTCCTGTCTATCCCTGTAAGATCCTCCACCCATACCACCCTCCATGTCAATGTATTTGCCTTTAACCTCTCCATCTGTCCCTATCTGGGTAAACTTCTCCAGCTCCTACAACCCTGCCTTATCTGTGAAATTTCTTCAGTCCATTGAGCTGTTCAGATCTGTGTAATCCCTTCCAGACCTGAAATAACACCCTGTCTTTGTAACTATGTCAGGCTCCTACCTGAAAATCTCTCTTTCTTTGAAATCTCCCAAGGCATCCTGACCTTAGGAACCTCCTCCACCTGTTAATATCCTCCATGGCTGTGGATACCATCAAGTTCTACAGTCCCTATCATGGAATTTAGTCTCCACAATCCTAATGATGCCAATAAGCTCTTCCTCCCTCGACCAGGCTCAATCTCTGTAAACTCTAGTAGTCCTTACTCCCCTTGTTGTGCATGTAATCTCCATCAGCCACTACAAATCTTTATACCTTTAATGTGTTCCCCTTATCACTACACGTTATTTCTGTTACCTTCATGAGCTGCCGTAATTGTCACTGTGACTCTCACCATGTTCCATCCCTACATCCTTCCGTTTCTCTGAATAGTCCTCATTATTCTTAAAATCCCTCTATGTCACCTGTTCCAGTCTCCACAACCCTCCGTAGCTCTGGAGAAACTATACAGTTAAAGCTGCTCCAATAACCTTAAATCCTCCTGATCTTTCTAACTCCCTTTAGTTGTGAAACTCTCCCCATCTCTGTAACATACTATCCTACAGGGTTGAAAGCCCTCCCCAACTTTGTATACTCCTCCAATCCCGAGAACTGTCCCAGTCTTTGTAACTTTGTCCTGCACCTTCAAACCTCCTGGTTGCTGAACCCTCTTCAGGCACTGTACTTTCTCTATTTCTGTTACTTTCGCCTGCTGTTCGAAATCCCCCTGTCTGTATGATCCCCTGCAGTCTCTGCAGTGCCCTCTATCTCTAACCATCAACTGCTTCCACCACCGTCCCTACATTTTTTACCACTTCCAGTCCCTTCAGCACCTTCGATAGTTGCAAACTCGCCATTTTCCAAGGCTACTCCACTTCGTACAATGGCTGTCAGAATCTGAAGCCCACACTCTCTCTAACTTGGAACTCTCTCTTTCATCCGTTAACATCTGCAGCCACCACTGCTGTCTGTACCTTTCTTCGCTCCTTCAGTCCCAATAAGCTTCCCATTCTTGCACTAACTAAAGCCTGTGCATCTTAGTACTGTCCTAAAAATTTTCATGTCTCTGCTAACTGCTTCAGCCCCGCCACTATCTCCATAAACATCCACAGCCCCTGAAGCCCTCCATTTCTGTGTAACTTCTTCCAGTGCTGACAACACCCCAATCTATGGAGCCCCTTGAATTTTCGCTTGTTGGGTATCACTTGAAGTCCCTGCAGATTTCCCGATCTTAGCATCAACCCCAATCTTCCCAGTTCCATCACTTTCAAAGTCCGTTCATCCAATCCCTACATCGATCTGTAACCTCCTTATCCTTCTCCAATTCTTCGAAATTAATCTATTTAAACCTGCCCCTTCCCCACCAACCCTCCTGTCCAAAGGAACCATTTTCAGTTTGTGCAATCCTCCCCATTAGTGTAACTCTCTCCAACCCAGTAACCTGGCTTTCTTCATTGCCTTCCTATAGACTTCAGAACCTAGAAGCCTTCTTATAACAGTAAATGTCTTCCATCACTATAACGTTCCATATCTCTGTTAGTATATACAATACTCTCCTCCCTGAAACACCCCCTGTCTGTGCCTCTCAGACTGCCTGCCTCTCCCTACATCCATCCCTATTCCTGTCTCCAGAATCTAATCCAGCTCCCTCTATCTCTGTAAATTCCTCCAATCCCCAAACCCGTTTGTCCCACTGACCAGATGTAATTCTGTTTAGCTCTTGAATCCTCGAGCCCCTGTAAGCCTCCCTATCTCTGTAACCTCTAATCATTCCGTTCAACCCCATACTGAGAAATGACTCTCTGCATTCGCCATAAGGCAGATGGAATGACAGTGAACAGATATGATTGGACCGTCATTCCAGAGATGGAGCTGCAGAATGCCCGTTGCTGGCAAGGGAATATTGAAGGATTGTTGGGACCAAGGCAGGACAGGCAAAAAGCCACCAAATTGTGAAGAAAGGATGAGTTTAATGCGTTAATGAGACAGTCATGTGGATCTGAAGATCACAATTTGGAGTCTATTTGGGTGGCGGTGAAAATAAGCAAGCAGCAGCAAGTGTTAGCAAGAATTCTTTTATAGGCACCAGATAGTAGTGGTAATGTCAATATGGTTGTGGTCAGGACACTGAATATACTTGCAGCAAGGGCAGGATAGTAACTGTGTGTGACAGTGGTCTCCATCCCGACTGGATAGCTAATGAGTATCAGGGCTGTAATGGATGGAATCCTGGATTGTATATGAGATGGTTTTCCAAAGCATCATATGAAGGAGCCATCAACAAAATTGTCTCTTGTAGATCAAATGCTGTGTAATAATAAATATCTAATAATCCCATTATAAAGGAGTTTGTGAGCAGAGATTCATAATGTTATAATGGAGATACTGAGTTGAGATGTAGGAGCAGAATTAGGCCATTTGGCCCATTGAGTATGTTCTGCGCTTCAATCAGATCATGGCTGACCTGATGATCTTCAATTCTACTTTCCTGCCTTCTCCACAAAACCCTTGTTTCCCTGATTCTTTACAATCTGACCATCTCAGTTGTAAATATTCTTAATGACCCAGCCTCGGCAGCCCCCTGCAGTCAGGAATTCCCACAGAGTCACTACCTTCTGAGTGAAGACATTCCTCCTCATCTCCATCTTACATGGGTGAGCTCTTGTTGGGATTTTCTGCCCCTGGTTACATATTCTCACACAATTTAAATGAAAGATAGTGACAACTATAATTATTGCAGATGAAATAAAAATTGGTTGAATTGGGGTTAATGAGCAAGGATATCCAAGGTTACAGGAGGTTAAAGATCAGTTAGAAAGATGAGCAGTAAAATGGCATAACGTTTCAGAGAACACCTCTGGGACACCCGGACCAACCAACCCAACCACCCCGTGGCTCAACACTTCAACCCCCCCTCCCAGCCCACCAAGGACATGCAGGTCCTTGGACTCCTCCATCGCCAGACCATAGCAACACGACATTTAGAGGAAGAGCGCCTCATCTTACGCCTAGGAACCCTCCAACTGCAAAGGATGAACTCAGATTTCTCCAGTTTCCTCATTTCCCCTCACCCCACCTTGTCTCAGTCAAATCCCTCGAACTCAGCACCGCCTTTCTAACCTGCAATCTTCTTCCTGACCTCTCCGCCCCCACCCCCACTCTGGCCTCTCACCCTCACCTTGACCTCCTTCCACCTATCACATTTCCAACGCCCCTCCCCAAAGTCCCTCCTCCCTACCTTTTATCTTAGCCTGCTGGACACACTTTCCTCATTCCTGAAGAAGGAATCATGCCCGAAACGTCGATTCTCCTGCTCCTTGGATGCTGCCTGATCTGCTGTGCTTTTCCAGCAACAAATTTTCAGTTCTGAGTTTAATCTGGACAAGTGTGAGATGATGTCAAATTCAAGATGCAAGTTAGGATACTGAGGCACATTGATATACAGAAGGATCTTGGTGCAAGCCAGTAACTCCCTGAAAATGACAACACAATTGTTTTAGACGGGAAAGAAAGCAAATCGAACACTGGCCTTCATCGGTCACAAGGTTGGGTACAGTGATTTGCATCTGATGTGGCAATTGTATAAAACTTCTGATTGGCCACATTTGGAGTACTGTGTACAGTTCTCATCTTCACACAATAGGGAGGATGGGGAGGCTTTGGAGAGGGTACAAAAGGGGGTTATCAGCATGTTACCTGTGTTATGTTGTTAAGGGTATGTTAAGTGTTAAGAGGAAATTAAACAAAGTTGGATTGCTTTGTGAGAGTATCAGAGGCTGACAGGCGACCAGGTACAGGAATATAACCTTAAGACAGGGAGAGCTAATGTTGATGGTCAGAATTTCTTTTCCAATGTGTAAGTTTCAAATAGAAGAGCGCAGAGGTTCAAGGTAAGAAAGAGAAAGTGAAAATGAAGTGCGTGAGGAAATTCGTTTTATAGAGTGGAAGTTGCCAAGCGAGGTCATAGAAACAGAAATGTGAGTAAAGTTTTGAAGTGGCATTTAGACAGAAACATGAACGGGCAGAGAATCGAGGGATATGGACCATGTATATACAGATGGGATGAGTTGAGAATGATATCAAGGTGGGCCGAAGGGCCTATTGCTGCACTGTTCTATTTTCTAACTTCCCAGCATTTGTCCGATCAAAGCACTTCAGAATCTTGCATGTTTCATTCAGTTTCTCTCTCATTTTTCTCAACTTCAATGGGTTCATTCTCAATCTACTCCACCTCTTCTTCTTATAAAATCCCTCCATTTCCAACATCAGCCGAGTGGACCTTCTCTGGCCTGCCTCTGATACAAGAATATCTTACCTTCGGGCACACACACTGTTCATAATAGTCTAGGTGTAGTCTGACTTGTACCTTGCATCATTTTAGTAAGATCTCCCTATATTTAGACTCCATTCCCTTTGTAATAAATGGCAGCATTTGATTTGCCTTCTCTATTACTTGATGACCCTGTAAGCTACTTTTTTTTTCAGATTGATAAACAAGAACTCCCACAACCTTTTATGTTTCCAGTTTAAAAACAAATACTGTTAGCCTGACAGTAAGTCAGGAGCATTCTGAAATGAGTGAAAAACGACATATCAATAAAAAAACTGAACCCTTAGAAACACATTTTATAAAAACGAATTTGTTTTTGTGCCTGTTGGATTTTATTTGTTGGTGTGAATATAAACAGCAGAATAGATAAGGGTGTGGTGGGAGGGGTTTGTTGGTGCGGAGGATATGGTCTATTTGAATGTTCAGAAGCCTTTGTGCAAGTTTCAATAAGGGCTAAAGAATAACTTGGTAGAGAGTAGGGCCCCTTAAAGATCAATAAGGTCACCAATGTGTGGAACCAGAGGAGATGAGAGAGATCTTAAACAAAAAAAGTCTTGTCAGTATTTACTCTGGACAAACACATGGAAGCTCGAACTTTGGGAAATAATTTGCGATGTTTTGGAAAGAATCCCAAACAGAGAAGAGAAAGTGTTGGATTCGCAACACAAATAAAGGTAGATCAATTCTCAGTAGCTAATTAGGTCGATCCAAGAATCTTGGGGGAAGCTAGGGAAGAAATTGCAGTGTCCCTAACAGAGATATTTATATTATCAACAGACACAGTGAGGTGTCGGAAGACAAGAGGACGGCTAATGCTGTTCCATCACTTAACGGTTGCCGGGGAAATCCAGGAAATTACAGCCCAGTGAGCCCAGTCGTGGGGAAGTTGTTGGAGGAGATTCTGAGAGAAAGGAGCTATGTTTATTTGGAAAGACAAGGGTTGATTAGAGATAGTCAGCATGGCTTTGTGAGTGGAAAACCGTGTTTCACAAACCGGATTGACTCTTCGAGGAGTTGGCCAAGAGATAGATGAAGGCAGAGCAGTCAGCGTTGTCTACATGAACTTCAGCAAAGCATTTGACAAGGTTCCAAGGGATGTAGAACATCTGGTCAAGAGAAAGAACGAAGCTTACATAAGGTTGAGGACGCAATGATAGTTAGACCTCTCTAGGGTTACATGGTGGCGGCACGGTGACTCAGTGGTTAGCACCGCTGCCTTATAGCACCAGGGACCCGATTCGATTCCAGTCCCAGGCGACTGTCTGTGTGGAGTTTACGCGTTCTCCCCATGTCTGCGTGGGATTCCTCCAGGTGCTCCAGTTTCCACCTACCGTCCAAAGATGTGCAGATTAGGTGTATCATCCATGGTAAATTACGGGGGTGTAGGTTTGCTCGCTGAGCTGTCGGTTTGATATCCAGACGTTTCATTTCCTGGCTAGGTAACATCATCAGTGGCGACCTCCAAGTGAAGCCAAGCTGTTGTCTCCTGCTTTCTATTTATATCTTTCTCCTGGATGGGGTTCCTGGGGTTTGTGGTGATGTCATTTTCTGTTCGTTTTATGAGGGTTGATAGATGATATGTAAATCTATGTGTTTGTTTATGGCATTGTGGTTGGAGTGCCAGGTCTCTAGGAATTCTCTGGCATGCCTTTGCTTAGCCTGTGCCAGGATAGATGTGTTATCCCAGTCGAAATTTTTTTTTTTCCATCCGTGTGTAGGGCTACGAGGGAGAGAGGGTCGTGTCTTTTCGTGGCTAGCTGGTGTTCGTGTATCCTCGTGGCTAACTTTATTCCTGTTTGTCCTATGTAGTGTTTGTGGCAGTCCTTGCATGGACTTTTGTAGATGACGTTGGTTTTGTCCATGGGATGTACTGGGTCTTATAAGTTTGTTAGATTTTGTTTGAGAGTGTTGGTGGGTTTGTGTGTTACTGGGATTTCGAGGTGTCTTAGTAGTCTGGCTGTCATTTCTAAAACTTCTTTGATGTATGGTAAGGTGGTTAGAGTTTCTGGCTGTGTTTGGTCTGTTTGTCGTGGTTTGTTCTTGAGGAATCTGCACACTGTATTTCTTGAATACATTGTATAGGTGCTTCTCCTCTGTTTTCAGAAGTCCATCTGCTGCAGTGTGTGGTGGCTCGTTGCAATAGTGTTCTGATACAGCTTCGTTTGTGTGTGTTGGGATGGTTGCTGGTGTAGTTAAGTATTGGGTCAGTGTTTGTAGGTTTTCTGTATACGCAGGTTTGTAATTCTCCGTTGTCCTTTCTTTCGACTGTGACGTCCAGGAATACGAGTTTGTTGTCGGTTTCTTCCTCCTTGATGAACATTATGCCAGTGAGGGTGTTGTTGATGATGTTAAATATCTCTTCTATCTTGTTTCGTTTTGTGATGACAAATGTGTCATCTACGCAGCGGACCCAGATTTTCGGTTTGATGGTTGGTAGGGCTGTTTGTTCTCGTCTTTGCATTACTGCTTCTGCTATGAATCCTGAGAGCGGAGATTCCATGGGTGTGCCGTTGGTTTATTTGTAGACTATGTTGTTGAAAGCAAAGTGTGTGGTGAGGCACAGGTCCACTAGCTTCATTATGTTTTCATTAGTAATGTGATTGATGGTGGTTGGTGTGTGTGTGATGGTCTCTTCTAAAAGTGTGGTAAGTGTTTCCTTTGCAGGTCGATGTTGACGGAGGTTAACAGTGCTGATACGTCGAATGAGATCATTGCTTCGTCTTCCTCTATTTTGGTGTTTTTGATGATTTTTAGGAATTCCTGGGTGGAGTGGATGGAGTGCTGTAACTTTTCTATTAGGTATATCAGTCTTGCGTGTAGTTCTTTGGCCAGTATGTAAGTTGGTGTTCCGGGTAGTGCAACTATAGGTCTGAGGGGGGCTCAATTTCAGAAATGACAGCCATACTACTAAGACACCTCAGAATCCTAGTAGCACACAAAACCACCAACACTCTCAAACAAAAACTAACAAACTTATAAGACCCAGTACATCCCATGGACAAAACCAACGTCATCTCCAAAATTCCAGGCAAGGACTGCCACAAACACTATATAGGACAAACTGGAAGAACGTTAGCCACCATGGTACACCAACACCAGCTAGTCACAAAAAGACACGACCCTCTCTCCCTCGTAGCCCTACACACAGATGAAAAAACCCACCAATTCGACTGGGATAACACATCTATTCTTGGACAGGCTAAGCAAAAGCATGCCAGAGAATTCCTAGAGGCCTGGCACTCCAAGCATAACGCCATAAACATACACATAGATCTCGATGCCATCTATCACCCCTCAGAAAAAGAACAGGAAATGACATCACCACAAACCCCAGGAACCCCAGGAGAAAAATATAAATAGAAAGCAGGAGACAACAGCTTCACTTCACTTGGAGGTCGCCACTGATGATGTTACCTAGCCAGGTAATGAAACGTCTGGATAGCAAAACTACAGCTCAGCGAGCAAACCCTAAATCTCAAGCTGAGCTACAAACCTTCACAATCCTTGCAAATGGTAAATTACCCATTGTGTTCAGGGATGTGCAGGATTGACACGTTAGTTAGGGTAAATAGAGAGTAATAGGTGGGGGAATTGTTTTGGGAGGGATGTTATTCAGACGGTTCGTATAGGAGTTGTTGGGCCAAATGGCCTGTTTCCACACTCTGGGTACTCACTGAAGGTAGCCAGGAAGGAACTGAAGAATGGACTTAGGACAGCTAGAATGGGGCATGAAAAGCTTTGTTGGGAAGGATTAAGGAAAACCGTAAAGCATTCTCCACTTTTGTGAGAAACAAGAGAGTGGTCAGAGTGAGGGTAGGGCCAATCAGGGATAGTGAAGGGATCTTGTGCCTGGAGTTACAGGAGGTAGGGGAAGTCTTTAATGCATACTGTGCTTCAGTATTCACTACTGAGAGGAGCCTTGTTATTTGTGAGGACAGCGTGAAAAGGACTGATTTATGTGAACAGGTTGATGTTAAGAAGGAGTATGTGCTGTGAATTGTGTAAAAGATAAAGATAGATAAGTCTATAGGACCAGACGATATATGCCCAAAGTTACTACAGGAAGCGAGGGACTGGATTGCTGCGCCTTTGGCGATGACCATTGCACCCTCACTGTCCACCGGAGTCATACCAGATGATAGGAGGGCAGCAAATGTTACTCCCTTGTTCAAGAAAGGGAATAGGGAAAATCCTGGGAATTTCAGATTTCACTTTCTTATGTCTGTGGTGTGCAGATTATTGGAGAGGACTCTGAAAGAGCGAATTTATGACTCCATAGAAAACCATAGTTGGATTAGAGATAGTCAGCATGGCTTTGTAAGGGACAGGTCTCTTCCTCACAAATCTTACTGAACTCTTCAAGAATGTGACAGAACACCTTTATGGCTCATTCAGAAAGTACAGAGGCATGGGATACAGTATACCTGTCTGTCTGGATACAGAATTCCTGGCACATAGAAGACAGAGGGTGGTGATAGATGGGATGCCTTCAACATGGAGCTCGGTGACCAGTAGTGTTCTTCAGAGATCGGTTGCCGGAACTCTACTTTTTGTGGGGGTTTTTTTCTAAACTACTTGGATATGGTTGTGGAAGAATGGGTTCGTAAGTTTGCCAATGACGTGGAGGTTGGTGGAGTGGTGGATAGTGTGGAGGTCTGTTGTAGGTTGCAGCAGGATATTGACAGGATGCGGAGCTGGGCTGAGAAGTGACAGATGGAGTTTAATCTGGAAAAGTGTAAAATAATTCATTTTGGAAGGTCGAACTTGAATGCAGAATACAGGATTAAAGGCAGAATACTTGGTAGTGTCGTGGAACAGAGAGATCTGGGGTTCCACGTCCGTCGATCCCTCAAAGTTGCCACCCAAGCTGATAGGGTTGTCAAAAAGTAATATGTTATGTTGCCTTTCAATTGCTGGGAGATTCGGTTTTCAAGCCAAAAGGTTATGCTGCAGCTCTATAGAGCCATGGTTAGACCCCACTTGGAATATTGGGTTCAGTTCTGATCCCCTCCTTACAGGAAAGCAGTGGAAGCTTTAGGGAGGGTAAATCGGAGATTTACCAGAATGCTACCTGAGTTGGAGAGCATGTTTTATGAAGAAAGGTTCAGGGAGGTAAGCCTTTGGTCATTGAAGTGAAGAAGGGTGAGGTGCGACTTGGTAGAGGTTAACAAGATGATGTGAGACACAATGAATAGCGAGAGACTTGTTTATACCATAGCATAAATGGTTATTGTATGTGGGCATAGATATTTTTAAGGTGATTGGTGGATGGGTAAGGAGGAATTTCAGAGATAGGTTCTTTACAAAGAGTGTTGCGTGGTTGGAATGCACTGCCAGCGGTGATAGGAGAGTCAGATACATGAGGGACATTTAATCGACTATTGGATTGGCACATGGATGGCAGTAAAATGAAGGGTATATCGGTTAGTTTAACCTTCCAGACGGATTAAAGGTTGGCATGGCATCTTGGCCAAAGGGCCTTGTACTGTACTGTTCTGTGTTCTACGTTCCGTGTGGTACACTGGGTAATAAGCCCAGATCATTGTAAAATGATATGGCATTCACGAGGAGCCAGTGATCTGGTTACAAAATTGGCTTGATGGTAGGAGACAGAGGGTGATGGGAGACATGTTGTTTTTCTGACTGGAGGCATGTGACCAGCGGTGTAGTGGGTCCACTGTTGTTTGTCATTTGGATAATATTTGGATGGGAATATTGGTTTTGTGGTAAGTAAGTTTTTTTGGGTGACACTGAAATTGGTGGTAAAGTGGACAGTGAAGAAGGTTATCTATGATACAACAGTATGAACAGTACTGCTGGGATAGTGGGCTGAAGAATAGCAAATTATATAAACGTGAAGTGTTCCATTTTGGTGAAACAAACAAGCGTGGGACTTGTACAGTTAGTGTTCGGGCCCTAGGTAGTGTTGTCAATCAGAGACCCAAGGATATAGGTACACAGTTCTTTGAAAGGGGCGACACTGGTAGACAGGCTGGTGAAGCAGGTGTTTGGGATGGTGACTTTCATAGGGCAAAGCTGTGAGGGTAGGAGTTGGGATCTCATGTTGTGGCTGTACAAGACATTGGTGCGGCCTCCATAAAAGCATTGTTGATCACTTGGAAGAACTCATCAGGTTCACTTAGCCCCTTTAGGGAAGGACATCTGACATTCCAACCTGGTCTGGCCTTCATGTGAATCCAGACCCACAGCCATATAGCTGACTCTAATCTGCCCTCTGGGTAATTAGCAGTGGGGCAAAGAAGGCTGGTTCAATCAGTGTCACCCTCATCCCATGAATGAATAAATAAAAATGTATATGTCTCTCCCTCCCTTTGCAAATCCCTCCAGGTGCTGCAATCCGTACTGGCTTTGTAACACAGTTCAGACCTGGACCACTTTCTTTCACACTCTCACCATCTCCAGCACCTTCACCTCTCCCTGTTCCTATCGTGTCATTAATCCCTGACAAAGATTCCTCTTCCCACTGCCCTCCCCCCGCTAGCAGACGCTTTGCAATCCCTTTAACACTTACTGCTTAAACTCTCTCTCATTTCAGGATTTAAAGTACTTTGTGGTAATCGTCTGAGCCTCATAATCTGATATGATCCATTTTGGCCTGAGTGAGGGATGGGTGGGAATTTCTTGCTGAGGTTTTGTCTGTTTCAATGGAACGTCCTTTTGTTGAGTATTTTACACTGTTCCTTCAAATGATTTCCACTGTTCATTTACAGACACATGTTTCAGTCTGTTTAGCCTGTTTACCTTTGGTCAGTTCTCTTCTCAAACCCATGTAATTGACTTTTAGCTTCTTGATGTAGCTTGTCCTTTCTGTGATTCACTTTAAAATGTTATTTTACTTTCAACTGCACATTACACATTTTCCCAGAGGATCTCCCCAGGTGACATTACTCACTAAGTTTCATGACACAACGGTGGCTCTGAAGTAGTAACGTCCTTGCCAGTTGCACAATGTGCTATTCAAAGAAACACTGAAAGAAATTCTAAAATCTCCTCTTCGAATATCACTCTTGTCAGTGTGATTGTCAAGAATATACGAATATTGCAGTTTCACTAAATTATCACAATGTCTTTATTAAAAATTCCAATGACTTCCTCTTTAATGCAGTGATGAGCAATGGAATGTTCTCAAGTGGCCTAAAACTATTCTGGTGCTTGTGTCCTTGACAAGTAGTTGCCATAATTTACATTCAGACTGACTCTACTTCATGGTCTGAGACCAAATGCTTTCTCTGTAATGTCTTTGTTATCCATTATTGTTCGCGTTACACATTTTGCATGAGTTTCCGCAAGATTGTGATGCATTGAATACGTAAGTTCCAACTGTTGTTCGTCCTGTACCCATGTTCCCCTGGTGTCTAAATCTCTTTTATCTCTGTGTCACAAATCAGTCTACCTTGCTGCAGAGACATTGTCCATTCCAAAAAAAAACATAATTTACTTTTTCCCACAATTTCCTGTCACAAATCGATTCCCTGATGTACAGTTTTAGTTAAAATCTGTCCCTCCCTGTTCCTTTCTACTTGTCTTCAGCCACATCCCCGTGCTGTTCACATGCGTCATCTTTTCTATTTGGATTTGGAAAGTTCCTTTCACCTGAACCCTCTGTCAGTTTAAAGCCCTGTCCATAAACCGACTGACATGATTGGCCAGGACACTGGTCCCAGCTCAGTTCTAGTGGGACCTCATCCTTATGGATTTTTTTAAAAATCAGGTACAGGATGTGGGTGTCTCTGTCTGAGCAGCCTTTCTTGCCCAGCCCTAGCTGCCCTTACGTTGAGTAGCTTGCTAGGCCATTTCAGAGGGTAATTGAGAGGCAAACACTTTGCTGTGACTATGTTGTGCAGACCACGTGAGGATGGGCAGATGTCCTTCTCTGAATGACAAGTGTTTGGATTTATTGTACATCAGTAATGGTAGTTATACATTGTCAATTACTATTTTTAACATAATTAATTTCAAATTCCACCATTTCAAATGATGTGGTTCAAACCTGCCTCTCCTGAACATTAGCTGAGGTTTGGGATACATGCTCTCGGAACAATATTACAAGGCCATTACTTTGTCTGCTCACAGGCTATTTATCCCTGAACACCGATACTCGTGTATCATGATGCTAAACCTGTTTTTTCTTCATGATTGTTTGATCCTGTTACCTTCCGGCATTCTGGTGATATCACTCAGTCTCTCTCCATGTGGTATCCCTCACTGTGTGTGTCTAATTGCTGCCTCTGTCAGCGTCTCTCACTCTTGCAGCTACTCCAGATCCCGAGCCAGCAGAATTCTGCACTCCAGAGAGACGCAGCAGCACAGGCCAGGAATGGAGACTGGGATTTTCCAGATCTCCGTGGGACACAGTACTATTCTCCGTGTGCAACCCTCACGGCATCAGTCTAAGTTCCCATTCTTTCTACATTTCTGTCTTCTGTAGCTACTCAGGAAGTTCCTGACTCAATAGATTTCCCAGCTGCTGGCTATCCCATCCATCACCACATTGTTTCTCTGGCTGACGATCCATCTTCAAAGGGCAGGGAGATCTGGAGCCTTCAATAAATCCTGCACTGAGGTAAGATCACTCACCGTGCACAGAGCAGAGAGCAGCGAGAGGGCTCCAAACATCGGCAAACAGTACTGGAAGGGGAGCAGTGTACAGGCAAACTCCAGGCTCAATCACCACGTCGACTGTAAATTTTGTTGTTCTGAGACAGTATCGGGAGTGTCTCAGTTATCAATGCAGGCCTGTGATGTCTTAGTGAGCACAAGGACAACAGAGGGTAAAGCAGGCTTTTCATGAGTGGGTGAGAATACTGCCTGGAATCTTTCTGTTCTGTGTTCCCTCTCCAACACTGTACATATACTATGTCTCATGGACCAGTGACTTTAATAATTTGTAACTCCTATAACAGTTCCTGTCCCTGAAACCTCCACCTCCCCTATAGTCCCTCCCCATATTTGAAATGTACTGCATTTCAAACTATTATTCCTATCTCTGTAACTTTCTTCAGTGTCGACACCATACCTTATCTCTATAGACTCCTCCTCCAATAACTAGAGACAGAGGCATGCAGCATGGAAACGATTCCTTCCATCCAACTAGTCCATGCTGACCACTGTTCAAGAACGAATCGCATTTGCATGTGTTTGGTCCATATCCCTTCAAACCTTCACTTCTCCATGTATTTGCCCAAATGTCTTTGCAAGTTGTAATTTTAATTTTCTCTACCCTCTCCCCAGACGCCCATTCCACACATGCACCATTTTCTGTGGCGAAATGTTCTCCTCTGGTCGCTTTTAAGTATTTCCACTCCCACCTCATATTTCTGCCCTCTAGTTATGGATTCCCCTACCGTGAAGTCGAGACCTTTACTCTTCACATTACGTATACCCCTCATGTTTTTATAAACATTTATAAGGTCACCCCTCAGCCACCTCGCACAATGGAAATACGAAGGAAAATGATACAAATATCTCTGCCACTGTCCCCGCTGCGACTTTGCCACAATGTTGTGGCATACACTTGTTCAGGACCTCGGGCGTTCTCTACCTTTGTGTCCTAACATCTCCGGCACCAGCTCTTCTGTAATGGGGACTCTTTTCAGGACATCATTGTTTCTCTCCCTTTGTTTCCTTGTCCACAGTATGTTCTGACATGAAATATTCATTTCAGGTCGCGCCCACCTCCTGTGGTTCCAGGCATGATTGGCCTTCTTGATCTTTGAGGGGCCTGATTGTCTCTCTAGTTGCTTTTTTTGTACTTGTATGCTGTAGAATCTCTTTGGATTCTCCTTAACCTTATCTGCCAAAGCTATCTCATCGCCCTGTTTTGCTTTCCAGCTTCTCCAGTCTCTCTGTTTCTGTCAAACCCTCCAGTATCAGTAACATCTTCGTCAATCTTTGCTCCGTTTGCAGTTTCGGAAAATGCTTCCTGAAGCAGGAGGATCAGAATTCTACACAGTACTCCAACTGGAGACCCAGCAATGTGTTGTTCAGCCGTATCATGATGTACCAAGTCGGGTACTCAATGCTGTGGCCCATGAGGGCAATCTGCCTAATGCTGCTTTCCCCACCCTGTCCACGTGTGAAGCCACACCCAAGGAAAAATGTAACAGCACGCCTTGGTCTCTCTCTGTTCGACAACACTGCGCAGAGCTCTGCCATAAACTGTGTTAGTCCTCTCTGGTTTATCTTAACAAAATCCAACACCTGAATGCAAATCCATCTTTCATTTCTTGACCCACTGTCTCGGTTGGTTAAGATCACCTTTGAAAACTGTATTCGCTGCCCACTATAACACGCATTTTACTATCCACGATAATTCATATATTCTCGTTTATGTCAATAATACACACGTGTGGATCCTGCACCGATCGTCATCGTACACTGCTGGTCAGAGTCCTCCAGTCTGCACAACAACCATCTCCCATCATCCTCTGTCTCTTACTGTCAAGCGCATTTTGTGTTTGTTTGGCTTGCTCTCCCTGATCCCATGTGATCTAACCTTACTAACCAGTGCACCACGCTAAACCCTGTCAAAGGCCTTGCTGAAGTCAGGATAGAAAACGTCTACTGCTCTGCCTTCATCCATCTTCTTGGTCAACTCTTCAACAAACTCTATCAAGTTTGGGAGAAACCCCTTTCTAGGCAGAAATCTGTGCTGACTATCTCTAATCAATCATTACCTTTTCAAATGCATGTAACTCCTGTCCCGTAGAATCGCTTCCAACAACATTCACACCACTGACATGAAGCTAATCGGTGTATATGTCCCCCCTGGCTTTCTCTTGCAACCTTTACCAAATACTGGCACAACATTAGCCACCCTCCAGGCTCCCAGCTCACCACTTGTGGCTGTCAGTAGTAGAAATATCTTTGTAAGTTTCTTCCCTAACCTACCCCAATGTCCTGGGATGTACTTGATTAGTCCCAAGAGAGTTGTCTAATTTTAATGAGTTTGAAAACCTTCATCACCTCCTGTTCTCCAATGTGTACTCTGTTGAAAACCTCACAGTTTATTTCCCTGCTTCCCCAGTGTATTATCAACAGTAAGTTCTGACGTGAAATTTTTGTTTCGGATCTCGCCATTTCCTGTGGGTTCACACACAAATGGCTTCATTGATCTTTGAGGGATCACATTCTATTTCAAGTTAATCTTCTATTGCTAATATATTTGCAGAATATCTTTGGGTTTTCCTGAACCTTCTCTGCTAAAGCTCTGTCAGATCCCTTTTAGGCCCTCATGATTTCCCTCTTAAGGATATTACTGCACCCACAATGTTCTTCAAGGGATTGACTTAATCCAGCTGGATATATAGGGCATGTGCCCCCTTTTGTCTTGAACAGCACCTCAATATCCCAAGTGATCCACTGTTTCCCACTTGTGTCAGCATTGTCCTTCATAGTAACAGGAATATGCTGGTCCTGAAATATTAATTTATCTCTCTTTTGAAAGAATCCCACTTGCCCGGCGTCCCTTTACTTTGAAATAGCCTCCACGAATCAACTTTTGGACGGTCTTGCCTAATAGCTTCTGGACTGGGGCAAGGCCAGTTTTGATGGTTAACCTGTGGTCCAGGCCTGTCCTTTTCCATCACTATTTTCAAACTAATAGAATTGTGGTGACTTTGCCAAAGTGCTCCCCCACAAACACTTCAGCCCCTTTTTCTCCCTTGTTTCCCGAAGGGAGGTCAGGTTTCATCTCTTCCTCCAGCCGGACCAGTTACATACTGACTGAGACAGTTTTCTTGAACACACTGAACAAGTTTCTTCCATCCAAGCTGTGAACACTCCGGCAATACTAGTCTTGGTTTAGAAAGTTAAAATCCCCGATCATTACAGCCCTATCATTCTTTCAGATATCTGAGATCTCCGACGTATTTGCTGCTCAATTTCCCGCTGACTGTAGTACCGTCATACCGAACTGATCATCCAGTATAATTTCTCAGTTTCACTAATAAGCTTCATTAGGCGATCCCCAGGGATATCCTCTCTCAGTGCTGCAGTGATGTTTTCACTGATCAAAAACTCTAATCCCCCTCCTCTCTTGCCTCCCCTTATATCCTTCCTGTAGCATCTGTCCCAGGAACATTGAGCTGCCTGTCCTGCCCCTCCCTCAGAATAAACAAGCAGCAGCAAGTGTTAGCAAGAATTATTTTGTAGGCACCAGACAGTGATGGTAATGTCAATATGGTTACAGTCAGGACACGAATATACATGCAGCAAGGGCAGTACAGTGACTGTGTGTGACAGTGGTCTTCATCCCCAATGGATAACTAATGAGTATCAAGGCTGTAATGGATGGAATCCTGGATTGTATACGAAATGATTTTCTATAACATCATATCAAGGAAACATCTACAAAATTGTCTATTGTAGATCAAATGCTGTGTAATAATAAATATCTAATAATCCCATTATAAAGGAGTTTTGTGAGCAGAGATCCATAATGTTATAATGTAGATACTGAGTTGAGAGGTGGGAGCAGAATGAGGCCATTTGGCCCATTGAGGATGTTCTGCCCTTCAATCAGATCTTGGCTGACCTGATGACCTTCAACTCTACTTTCCTGTCTTTTTCATAAAGCCCTTATTTCCCTGATTCATTAAAACCTCACCATCTCTGCTGTAAATATTCTTAATGACCCAGCCTCGGCAGCCCCCTGCAGTCAGGAATTCCCACAGAGTCCCTACCCTCAGAGTGAATACATTCCTCCTCATCTCCATCTTAAATGCGTGAGCCCTTGCTGGGGTTTTATGCACTCTGGTTACAGATTCTCACACAATTGAAATGAAATATAATTATTGCAGATGAAATGAAAATTGATTGAGTTGGGATTAATGACCAAGGATATCAATGGTTGCAGGAGGTTAAAGATCTGTTGGAAAGATGTGCAGAGAAATGGTAAATTGAGTTTAATCTGGACAAGTGTGAGATGATGTCAAAGTCAAGAAGAAAGTTAGCATACTGAGGGACATTGTTATACAGAATGACATTGGTGCAAGCCGGTAACTCCCTGAAAATGGCAACAAAAGTGTTACATATGGGAAAGAAAGCAAAGGGAGCACTGGCCTTCATTGGTCACAACTTTGAGTATAGTGGTTTGCATCTGATGTTGTAATTGTACAAAACTTCTGTTTGACCACATTTGGAGTACTGTATGCAGTTCTCATCTCCACACAATAGGGAGGATGGGGAGTTTTTGGAGAGAGTACAAAAGGGGTTTATCAGCGCATTACCTGTGCTAGGTTTTTGAAGGGTGTGTTAGGTGTAAGAGGAAATTAAACAAAGTTGGATTGGTTTGTGAGAGCATCAGAGGCTGACATGCGACCAGGTACAGGAATTTCACGTTTGGACAGGGATAGATAATGTGGATACTCCGAATCTCTTTTCCAATGTGTAAGTTTCAAATACGAGAAGGCAGAGTTTTAAGGTGAGAAAGAGAAAGTTTAAATGAAGTGCGTGAGGCAAGTTTTTTTTACAGAGACTGGAAGTTGCCAAGCGAGGTCATAGAAACAGAAGTGTGAATAAAGTTTTGAAGTGGCATTTAGACAGAATCATGAATGAGCAGAGAATTGAGGGACATGGACCATGTATATACAGATGAATGAGTTGAGAATGATATCAAGGTGGGCCGAAGGGCCTATTGCTACACTGTTCTATTTTCTAACTTCCCAGCATTTAACCGATCAAAGCACTTCTGAATCTTGCATGTTTCAAAATCAGTTTCTGTCTTATTTTTCTCAACTTCAATAGGATCATTCTCAGTTTACTCCACCTCTTATTATAAAATCCCTCCATTTCCAACATCAGTCGAGTAAACCTTCTCTGGCCTGCCTCTGATACAAGAATATCTTTCCTTCGGGCACGCACACTGTTCATAATATTCTAGGTGTAGTCTGACTTGTACCTTGCACCGTTTTAGTAAGACTTCTCTATATTTAGCCTCCATTCCCTTTGTAATAAATGGCAGCATTTGCTTTCCCTTCTCTATTACTTGATGACCCTGTAAGCTATTTTTTTCGCATTGATAAACAAGAACTCCCACAACCCTTTATGTTCCCAGTCAACAAAACAATACTGTTAGCATGACAGTAATTCAGGAGCATGCTGAAATGAGTGAGAAACGACATATCAATAAAAAATAACTGGACCCTGAGAAACACATTTTATAAAAGAGAATTTGTTTTTGAGCTTGTTGGATTTATTTGTTGGTGTGAATATAAATGTCAAAATATATAAGGGTGTGGGGGTGGTGTTGGTACGGAGGATATGGTTTATTTGAATTTTCAGAAGCATTTGTGTAAGTTTCAATAAGGGCTAAAGAATAACTTGGTAGAGAATAGGGCCCCTTAAATATCAAAAAGGTCGCCTATGTGTGGAACCAGAGGAGATGGGTGAGATCTTAAACAAAAAAAAAAGTCTTGTCTGTATTTACTCTGGAGAAAGACAAAGAAGCTCTGGAATTTTGGGAAATAAATTGCGATGTCTTGGTAAGAATCTTCTACAGAGAAAAGAACGTGCTGGAATATTAAAACAAGTAAAGGTAGATCTATTCTCATTAGCTCATTAGGTCGATCCGAGAATATTGTGGGAAGCTAGGGAAGAGATTGCAGTGTCCTTTACAGAGATATTTATATCATCAACAGACACAGTGAGGTGTCAGAAGACTGGAGGGAACATAATGCTGTTCCATCACTTAAGGGCTGTAAGGAAAAACCAGCAAATTACAGCTCAGTGAGACCAGTGATGGGGAAGTTGTTGGAGGAGATTCTGAGAGAAAGGAGCTCCTTATAATTACAAAGGCTCGGGCTGATTAGAGATAGTCAGCATGGCTTTGTGAGTGGAAAACTATGTTTCACAAAGCGGATTAACTCTTCGAGGAAGTGACCAAGAGATAGATGGAGGCAGAGTAGTCAATGTTGTGTGCGTGGACATCAGCAAAGCATTTGACAAGGTTCAAAGGGATGTAGAACATCTAGTCAAGAGGAAGAACGACGCTTACATAAGGTTGAGGACGCAAGGATCGTTAGACCTCTATAGGGTTATATGGGGCGGCAAGAGGGCTCACTGCTTAGCACGGCTGCCTTATAGCACCAGGGACCCGATTTCGATTCCAATCCTGGGCGACTGTCTGTGTGGAGTTCTCCCCATGTCTGCTTGGGATTCCTCCAGGTGCTTCAGTTTCCACGCATCTTCCAAAGATGTGCAGATTAGGTGACTCAGCCATGGTAAATTACCGATAGTGTTCAGGGATGTGCAGAATTGACACGTTAGTCAGGGTAAATGGAGAGTAATAGGGTGGGGGAATGGTTTGGGGCGAGATGTTCTTCAGAGAGTCCGTATGATGTTGTTGGGCCAAATGTCCTGTTTCCACACTCTGGAGCCTCTCTGAAGGTAGCCAGGAAGGAACTAAAGAATGGTCTTAGGACAGCTAGAATGGGACATGAAAAAGCTTTCATTAAGGATTAAGGAAAACGGTAAGGCATTTTCCACTTACGTGACGAACAAGAGGATGGACAGAGTGAGGGTAGGGCTGGTCAGGGATAGTGGAGGGAAGATGCGCCTGGAGTCACAGGAGGTAGGGAAGATCCTTAATGCATACTGTGCTTCAGTATTCACTACTGAGTGCGACCTTGTCACTTGCGAATACAGCATGAAACAGGCTGATATATGTGAACAGGTGGATGTTAAGAAAGAGGATGTGCTGAGTATTGTGTTAAACATAAAGATAGATAAGTCTATTGGACCAGATGGGATATGCCCAAAGTTACTAGACAAAGCGAGGGAATGAATTGCTGAGCCTTTGGCGATGACCTTTGCACCCACACTGTCCACCGGAATCGTACCAGATGATTGGAGGGCAGCAAATGTTAATCCCCTTTTTCAAGAAAAGGAATAGGGATAATCCTGGGAATTACAGACCAAACTGTCTTATGTCTGTGGTATGCAAATTATTGGAGAGGACTCTGAGAGAGCGGACTTCTGACTCCTTAGAAAACGATAGTTTGATCAGAGATAGTCAGCATGGCTTTGTAAGGGACAGGTCTCTCCCTCCCAAATCTTATTGACTCCTTTGAGAATGTGACAAAACACCTTTATGGCTCATGGGAGGCATGGGATACAGAGAAACCTGTCTGTCTAGATACAGAATTCCTGGCTCATAGAAGACATAGGGTGGTGATAGATGGGAAGCATTCAGCATGGACTTCGGTGACCAGTGGTGTTCTGCAGGGATCGGTTGCAGGAACTCTGCTCTTTGTGATTTTTTTATAAACGACATTGATGTGGGTGTGGAAGAATGGGTTATTAATTTTGTCAATGACATGAAGGTTGGTGGAGTAGTGGATAGTGTGTAGGTCTGTTATAGGTTGCAACGGGACAATGACAGGATACAGAGCTGGGCTGAGAATTGGCAGATGGAGTTCAATCTGGAAAAGTGTGAAATGATTCATTTTGGAAGGTCCATCTTGTATGCAGAATACAGGGTTAAAGGCAGAATAGTTGGTAGTTTTGTGGAACAGGCGGATCTTGGGTTCCACGTCCATCGATCCCTCAAAGTTGCCACCCAAGCTGATAGGGTTGTTATGAAGGAATATGTTGTGTTGGCTTTCAGTTGCTGGGGGATTGAGTTTTAAAGCAGTGAAGTTATTCTGCAGCTCTATAGAGCCCGCGTTAGACCGCCCTTGTGATATTGTGTTCAGTTCTGACCCCCTCATTACAGGAATGAAGTGGAAGCTTAGGGAGGGTAAATTGGACATCACCAGGATTCCGCCTGTGCTGGAGGGCATGTCTTATGAAGAAAGTTTGAGGGAGGTTCAGCTTTTCTCTTTGGACTGAAGAAGGGTGAGGGGCGAGTTGGTAGAGGTGAACAAGATGATGAGAGGCACAGAGAGAGTGAATAGTGAGAGACCTCATTATATCATTGCATACATGGCTACTCTGAGCGTGCATAATGTTAAGGTGATTGGTGGATGGTTAAGGAGAGATTTCAGATGCAGTTTATTAACACAAAGTGTGTGTGGGGGTGTGGAATGCACTGTCAGCAGTAGTAGGAAAGTCAGATACATTAGGGACATTTAATGCACTCGTGGATAGACACATGGATGGCAGTAAAATGAAGGGTATGGAGGTTAGTTTGATCTTACAGTCGGATAAAAGGTTGGCATGGTATCATGGCTGAAGGGTCTTGTGCTGCACTGTTCCGTGTTCTGTGCTCTGTATGGTAAACTGGGTAATAAGCTCAGATCAATGTAAAAGAATATGGCATTCAGGAGGAGCTAGTGAACTGATTACAAAATTGGGCTTGATGGTAGGAGACAGAGGGTAATGGGAGACATGTTGCCTTTCTGACTGGATGCATTTGACCAGCGGTGTAGTGGGTCCCCTGTTGTTTGTTATTTGGATAAATGGTTTGGATGGGAATATTGGTTTCCTGATAAGTAGGTTTTTTGGATGACACTGGAATTGGTGGTAAAGTGGACAGTGAAGAAGGTTATCTGTGATACAACAGGATGAACAGTACTGCTAGGATAGTGGGCTGAAGAATAGCAGATGGAGTTTAATTAGATAAATGTGAAGTGTTCCATTTTGGTGAAACAAACCAGGGTGGGACTTGTACAGTTAATGCTCGGGCCCTGGGTAGTGTTGTCAGTCAGTGACCAGGGATGCAGGTACACAGTTCTTTGAAAGTGGTGTCACAGGTAGACAGGCTGGTAAAGCAGGTGTTTGGGATGGTTACCTTCATTGGGCAGAGCATTAAGAGTAGGGATGTCATGTTGTCTGAACTAGACATTGGTGAGGCCACCATAAATTATTATTGATCAGTCAGAAGAACTCATTAGGTTCACTTACCTCCTTTAGTGAAGGACATCTGACATTCTAACCTGCTCTGGCTGACATGTGAATCCAGACCCACAGAAATATAGCTGACTATGATCTGCCCTCTGGGCAATTAGCAGTCGGCGCAAAGAATACTGGTCCAATCAGTGACCCCACATCCCATGCATGAATAAATAAAAATGCAGGTGTCCGTCACTACCTCTGCAAAGACTTCCATCTGCAGCAATCCGTACTGGCTTTGTAACACCTTTCAGGCTCTGACCACTCTCTGTAACACTCTTACCACTTTCACCACTTCCAGCACCTTCACCTCTTCGTGTTCCTATCGTGTCATTAAGCCCTGACAACGATTCCCCTTCCCACTGCTCTCCTCCTGCTAGCAGACCCTTTGCAATCCCTTTAAAACTTACTCCTAAAGCACTCTCTTATTTCTGGATATAAGTACTTTGTGGTGATCTACTAAGCCTCCTGAGTGAGGGAGGGAATTTCTTGCTGAAGTTTTGTCTGCTTCATTTTATTGAATGTTTTACACTGTTCCTTCAAATGTTTTCTACTGTTCATTTACAGGCACATATTTCAGTCTGTTTAGCCTGTTTACCTTGGTCAGTTCTCCTCTCAAATTCATGTCATTGGCTGTTTTTATTTCTAGTTGTAGCTTGTCCTTTCTGTGATTCACTTTAAAACTTTATATTTCTTTAAACTGCACTTTATCACAATTTCACAGAGGATCTCTCCAGGTGACATTACTCATTCACGAAGTTTCATCACACAACAGTCGGTCTGAGTTAGTTACGTCCCTAGCCAGTTGCACAATGTGTTATTCAAAGAAACACTGAATAAGAATTCTACAATCTCCTCTTCGAATATCACTCTTGTCAGTATGATTGTCAAGAACATATGAATGTTGAAGTTTCACTAAATTATCACAATACCTTTATTAAAAGTTCCAATGAGTTCCTGTGCAATGCAGTGATGAGCAATGGAATGGTGTTCGGTGGCTAAAACTGCTCTGCTGCTTGTGTCATTTGCAAGTAGTAGCCAGAATTTACATTCAGACTGATTCTACTTCATGATCTGAGACCAAATGATTTCTCTGTAATGCCTTTGTTATCCATTATTGTAAGTGTTACCGACTTTGCCTGAGTTTCTGCAAGTTTGTGAACCATTTAATATTTATTTTCCACCTTTTGTTCGCCCTGTAACTACGTATCTCTGGTGTTTAAATCTCTTTCACCTCTGCATCACAAATCCATCCATCCTATTGAAGAGACTTTGTCCATTCCAAAAATACATAATTTACTCTTTCCCACAATTTCCTGTCACAAATCGATTCGCTGATGTATAGTTTTAGTTAATCTCTGTCCCATCCTGTTCCTTTCTGCTTGTCTACTGCCAGATTCCCCATGCTGTTCTGATGCTTCACCTTTTCTCTTGGGATTTGGAAAGCTCCTTTCACCTGAACCCTGTCCCTGCATCCTCTCTGTCAGTTTAAAGCCCTGTCCATAAACCTACCGACATGATTGGCCAGGACACTGCCCCCAGCATAGTTCCAGTGGGACCATCGGAATGGATTTTTTAAAAAATCAAGTATGGGATATGGGTGTCTCTGGCTTACCCGCCTTTCTTGCCCAGCCGTAGCTGCCATTCAGCTTAGTAACTTGCTCGGCCATTTCAGAGGGTAATTGAGAGGCAAACACCTTGTTATGGGTATGTCATGCAGACCACGTGAGGATGGGCAGCTGTCCTTCTTGAAAGGAGAACTGTTAGGATTTATTATATATCAGTAATGGTATTGATGGATTGGCAATTACTTTTTTTAAAAATAATTTATTTCAAATTCCACCATTTCAGATGATGGGGTTCACATCTTCCTCCCTTGAACATTAGCTGAGGTTTTTGCTCTAGCAATAACACCACTAGGCCATCACTACGCCTGCACGCAGGTTATTCATCCCTGAACACTGATACCAGTGCATTATGGAGCTAAACCTGTTTTCCTTCAAGATTGTTTAATCCCGATACCTTCCTGCAGTCTGGTGATATCAGTCAGTATCTCTTCATGTGGTATCCCTCACTGCGTTTGTCTAATTGCTGCCTCTGTCAGTGTCTCTCGCTCTTACAGCTACTCCAGAACCTGAGCCAACAGAATTCGCCACTCCAGAGAGATGCAGCAACACAGGCCAGGAATGGAGACCGGGGTTTTCCAGATCTCTGGGGGACTCAGTGCCATTCTCCATGTGTAACCCTCACTATATCAGTCTAATTTTCCATCCTGTCTATTTCTGTTTCTTGCAGGTAATCAGGAAGTTCCTGCCTCAATAGACTTCCCAACTACTGTCTTGTCCATCACCACATTGAAGATGGTTGGTCAGCCAGAGAGACAAAGAGCAGGAAGACCTGAAACCTTCAATACATCCTGGAGTGAGGTAAGATTACTCACAGTGAACAGAGCAGAGACCAATAAGAGGGCTCCAAACATCGGCTAACAAGACATGACACAGATACAATGCTGGAGGGGGAGCACAGTGTAGACACACCCAAGGTCAACCACCATCCCTACTGTAAGTTTTGTTCTACTGAGATAGCACCGGGAGTATCACAGTTATCAATCCAGGCTTGTGAAGTCTTAGTGAACATCAGTGTAACAGAGAGGCAATCAGGCTTCCCATGAGTGTGTGGGAATGCTTCCTGGGATCTTTTATCTGTGTTCCCCCTCCAACACTGTACATATGCCATGTCCTTTGGACCAGTGCCTTCAATAATTCTTAACTGCTATTACAGTTCCTGTCCTTGTAACCTCCACCTTCCCGATAGTCCCTCCACATAATTGAAACGTACTGCATTCCAGAAGACCATCTCTATCGCTTTAACTTGCTTCAGTGCCTACAACATGCCTTATTTCAGTAGTCTCCTCCTCCAATAACTGAAGAAAGAGCCATTCCAACAGAAAGAGCCATTCCAACAGAAACCGTTCCTTCGATCCAACTTGTCCATGCTGACCACAGTTGCTAAACAAGTCGCATTTGCCTCTGTTTGGTCCATAATCCGTTAAACCTTCTACTCTCCATGTACCTGCCCAAATGTATTTTCCATGATATAATTGTACTTTTGTCTATCACTTCAGCGGCTGTTCATTCAATATGTGCACCATTCTCTGTGTGGAAATGTGCTTTTAAGTATTTCCTCTCCGACCTCATATTTTTGCCCTCGCGTTATGAATTCCCCATCCCTGGGGTAGAGACCTTCACTATTCACCCGACGTATAGTCCTCATAAACCTTTATAAGGTCACCCCCCAGCCACCTACACCAAATGGAAATACGAAGTATAATAATACAAATATCTCTGCCACGGTCCCCACTGCGACTTTGCCACAATGTTCTGGGATACACTTATTCAGGACCTCGGGCTTTCTCTACCTTTGTGTTCTAAGACCTCGAGCACCACCTCTTCTCTAATGGGGACTCTTTTCAAGACATGACTGTTTCTTTCCTTTTGTTTCCTAGTCTTTGTCCACAGTACGTTCTGACATGAAATATTCATTTCGGGTGGCACCCATTTCCTATGGTTCCAGGCATGGATGGCCTTATTGATCTTTGAGGGGCTCTATTGTCTCTCTAGTAGCCTTTTTGCACTTGTGTGCTGTAGAATCTCTTTGGATTCTCCTAAATCTTATCTGCCAACTCTATCTCAATCCTCCCGTGGAGCTTTCCAGCTTATCCAGCCTCTCTGTTTCTGTCAAACGCTCCAGTATCAGGAACCTCTTCGTCAATCTTTGCTCCATTTACAGTCTAGGGAAATGCTTCCTGAAGCAGGAAGATCAGAATTCTACACAGTACTCCAACTGGAGACGCAACAATGTCTGATACAGCCGTATCATGATGCACCAACCCATTTATTCAATGCTCTGACGCATGAGGGCTCGCGTGCCTAATCCGCTTTCACCGCCCTGTCCACCTGCGATGTCACTTCCAAGGAACAATGTAACTTCACCCGTTGGTTTCTTTCTGTTCGCAACACTGTCCAGAACCCAACTATTAACTGTGTTAATCCTCTCTGGTTTATCTTAACAAAACCCAACACCTGAATTCAACTCCCATCTTTCATTTCTTGGCTCAGTTGATTAAGATTACCTTTATTAACTGTATTCACTGCCAACTATAACATGTATTTTAGTATCCACAAACCTGCAAACACTAATTCATATATTCTCGATTACGTTAATAATACACGTGTGGATCCTGCACCGATCCTTATGGCACACTGCTGGTCAGAGATCCCCAGTCTGCACAACAATCCTTTCCCACTACCTTCTGTCTCCTATTGTCAAGCCCATTTTGTGTTTGTTTGGCTTGCTCTCCCTGATCCCATGTGATCTAACCTTACTAACCAGTACTCCACGCTAAACCCTGTCAAAGGTCTTGCTGAAGTCAGGATAGACAATGTCTACTGCACTGCCTGCATCCATCTCCTTGGTCACCTCTTCAACAAACTCTATCAATTTTGAAAAACACTTCTTTGTACGCACAAAGCGGTGCTGACTATCCCTAATCAATCTTTGCCTTTCCAAATGTATGTAACTCCTGTCCCGCAGAATCGCTTCAAACAACATTGACACCACTCACATCAAGCTAATTGGTGTTTATGTCCCTGCCTTTCCCTCGCAGCCTTTCCTAACTATTGGCACAACATTAGCCACCCTCCAGGCTCCAAGCTCACCACTCGTTGCTGTCAGTGATAGAAATATCATTGTAAGTTTCTATCCTAACTTACCCAATGTCCTGGGATGTACTTGATTAGTTCCACAGTAAGTTGTGACTTAAAATTTTTGTTTCGGATCTCACCCATTTCCTGTGGGTTCACACACGGGTGGCTTAATTCATCTTTAAGGGGTCACGTTCTGTCCCGAGTTAATCTTCTGTTGTTAATATACTTGTAGACTCTCTTTGGGTTTTCCTGAACCTTCTCTGCCAAAGCTCTGTCAGTTCCCCTTTAGATCCTTATGATTTCCCTCTTAAGGATATTACTACACCCACAATGCTCTTCAAGGGATTGACTTAATCCAGCTGGCTATATAGGACATGTGCCCCCTTTTGTCTTGACCAGAACCTCAATATCCCAAGTCATCCAGTGTTTCCCACTTGTGTCAGCATTGTCCTTCACACTAACAGGAATATGCTGGCCCTGAAATATTAATTTATCGCTCTTTTGAAAGAATCCCACTTGCTCAACGTCCCTTTATCTGCAAATAGCATTCACGAATCAACTTTTGGACAGTCTTGTCTAATACCTTCTAGATTGCTGGCAAGTCCAGTTTTGACTTTTAACTTGTGGACCAGGCCTGTCCTTTTCCATTGCTATTTTCAAACTAATAGAATTGTGGTGGCTTTTCAAAAGTGCTCCCCCACAAACTCTTCAGCCCCTTTCACTACCTTGTTTCCCAAGGGAGTTCAGGTTTTATTCCTTTCTCCAGTCGGGCCAGTTACAAACTGATTGAGTCAGTTTTCTTGAACACACTGAACAAATCCCTTCCATCCAACCTGTGGACACTCTGGGAAGTCCCAGTCTAGGTTTGGAAAGTTAAAATCCCCGACCATTACAACCCTATCATTCTTCCAGATATCTGAGATCTCTGACATATTTGCGGCTCAATTTCCCGCTCACTACTGCGGGCCTATAGTACAGTCCTATCAAGCTGATTATTCATTCTTATTTCTCAGTTCCATTACATAGCTTCACTGGGTGATTCCCAGGAATATCCTCTCTCAGTGCTGCAGTGATATTTTCACTGATCAAAAACTCCACTCCCCCTATTCTCTTGCCTCCCTTCTATCCGTCCTGTTGAATCTGTCCTCTGAAACAATGATCTGTGAGTCCTGTCCCTCCCTCAGCTGTGTTTCTGTAATTCCTGTCATTTCCCAGTCCCATGTTCCCATTCATGCCGTGCGTTCATCTACCTTACCTGTCAGCCATTTTACATTAAAGTAAATGCAAATTAATTCATCAGTTCTCCCTCATTGCCTGCTGTGCTCTTGCCTGGTTATCAATTGAAATTACTCTGTTGAAATTCTGTCCCAGCCTCAACCTCCAGACTGCAGCTGAAGACCGTCCCCCTCACTGTGGACAACACCCTCACCTTTCCTGTCTTTTGACAACCTGCTAATGATACCTTCTGCTTTCACTTCCGAGTGATTAATGCCCATAAGAAACAGCAATGGTTCCTGCACAGATCCCTGTGGTACACCCACTGGGCAAAGGCTTTCAATCACAAAACGAACCCTCCACCAATTGTGATTCCAATTTACCAACATACCTTGGATCCCATGTGATCTTCCCTTTTGGACCAGCTTTCCTTGTGGGATCTTGTCGAAGGCCTGAATGAACGTAATGGAACCCACATCATCTGCACTGCCCTCATCAATATTTTCAGACACCATTTCATCACACAAGATCTTCCTGTATCAAATCCGTGCTGACTATCCCTAATTAATCCCTACCTTTCCAGTTATTAATTCAAATTGTCCCTCAGAATTGTTCCCAATAATTTCCCTCCCCCTGCTGTCAGACTACCTGCTCTGTAATTACCTGGCCTATCCCTGCTGCCCTTCCTGAACAAAGGAACCACATTAGCTATCCTCCAGTCATTCGGCACTTCACCTGTGGCCAGCAAAGTATTAAATCTCCTTCCTTACCTCCAATCGTGGGATAATTACATTGGGCACTGAGGATTTCTCCAACTTTATGACCCTGAAAATATTTATTACCTCCTCCTTATTGATCTTATCATGTTCTAGAACCTCACCATCACGACTGAAATCCCCGGCTACAATGCCTTTCTCCTGTGTGAATACAGATGGGAAATATTCATTGAAGACGTCACCTACTTCCTCTGGCTCCATGCACAGATTGTCCCTTTGGTTTCTAACAGGCCTCGCTCTTTCGCTGGGAATCCTCTTATACTAACAGTGGGTGATGAAATATCTTGTGGCTTTCCCTCAGTTATATCTGCCAAATATATTTTATGACTATTGTTTGTCCCTCATTTTCTACAATCCCCTTGCACTCTCTGTACTTGTGAATGGCTTCACCTGCTATTATTGCACTGTATTTCATTATCAAACTCACGATATCACTTGATCAGTATTCGCTAGAATTGCTGCCTTTACTATTCACTCTTCAAGGAGCACACTGGCCCTGCGTTCTCACTGCATCACTTTAAAGTACTCCCACTTTCCTAATATCGACCCAACTGCAGGTAGTTCCTCCAGTCTGTTTGCCAGATCCTCTCAAATGATCGTTATACTGATAGGAGACTCAGTTGTGACGGGGACTGTGTGGCTGCAGAACAGACTCCAGTTTAATGTGCTGCATCCCAGGTACCAGGGTCAGGGGTGTCTCTGAGTCGTTCTTGAATATTCTGAAGGGGGACGGTGAACATCCAGAGGTCATTGTGCATATCAGTCCACATGACAGAGGTAGACAAAGGCATAGACCCCTATTAAATGAGTACAGGGAGTTAGGTAAGAATTTTACAAAAACAGGATATTGAGGTTAATGATCTCCAGATTACTCCCAGTATCACGTGCCAGTGAGGATAGAAATAGAAAGATAGGTCGGATGGATTTGTGGCTGAGGCGCTGGTGTACGGGGCAGGATTTTCAGTTCTTATGTCATTGGGATCTCTTCTTGAGTAGAAGTGACCTGTACCAGGGGGATGGTTGGCACTGGATGCAAAGGGGCACCAGTATCCCTGCGGGGAGATTTGTTTGTATTACCTGGCAGGATTTAAACTATTTTGGCAGAGAGTTGAGACTCTGAATAAGAGAGGGGCCATCAACTAGTCAGGGGAAAATACATCAGCCATCGAGAGCAAGATTCCTATTAAGGATATTCAGGGCACAGTATAGGGATGGAAAAGACATTTGGTTTTCAGGGCATGAATTTCAATGCACGAAACCTGACTGGTAACGCAGACATGTTCAGACCGTGAATTAGCTCTGGGGACTGGGATATTATAGCCATAACAGAAACATGGCTGAGAGAAGAACAGGACTGGAAGCTCAGTGTTCCACGATACAGAAGCTACAGGCATGACAGAAGGACAAGTAAGTGAGGAGGGGAGGTTGTCTCTTTGATTAGGGAGGACAGAACAACAGTGCTGAGAGACAATATTGTTTAGCGGTCATCAAATGAGGCCATATTTTTAAAAGTTAGAAACAAAAAGGTGATGGTCAGTCTGCTGGGATGGTGTTCTAGACCCCCAAATAGCCAGCGGGTACGAGAGGAGAAAATGTGTAGAAAGATTACAGGGACGTATAAAAATAATAGAGTAGTATTGGATGGAGATTTTGACTTCCCATGGATTGACTGGGTCACCCAGAATGCAAAAGGACCGTACGGGGTGGAATTTGTCAAATACGTCTAAGAAAGTTTCCTAAACCAAGATGTATAGGGCTCTACGCTATTCAGGGGGGTTCAACACTGGACGTCCCCTCAGAAAAAGAGGTCAGGCAAGTTACTGAAGTGTCAGTCAGAGAGCACTTTGTGTCCAGTGCCCACAACTGTCTCCGTTTTAACAATGTTATGGAAAAAGATCAGACAGGTCCACAGAATCAAGTCTTAAACTAAAACAGGGCCAATATTGGGGCCATTCAGAAGGATCGAGCAGGGATTGATTGGGTGAAGGTAAAGATCACACAACACCAGGTTAACATCCAGCTGTTTGCACAGGAACCTCGATTATCTGAAAGAGATGGGCGTGCAATAGTACATTCAGATAATTAGTTATCCGATTAATCGATTCCATGCCATTCCTCTAGGATTCGGAGTTTTCCACAATGCCTAGTTCCCGTTGAGGTGACGAGGCAGCAGCAAACCATAGGTGAGACCTCACGCCCTATCAGACCCCAAAACGCTCCACTGCTCGCCCCCAAACTCTTCGGAGACTGCCCCACCCACCCCTCAACATCACCCCCCCACCTGTTCCCAAACCTTTCCAACACCGACCCACGCCAGCCACCGCCACCAAAACCGTCCAACCCTACCCCCCCCCGCCCCGTTCCCAAACCCATCCAACTTCACACTCAGCCCACCTCCGACAGAGCACCGCACCCGCCCCCAAACCCGTCCAACATCACCCACTCCCGCCTCCAACAGAGCACCCCGCCCGCCCCAAAACCCATCCAACATGGACCCTGCGCCCGCCTCCAACAGCGCACCGCCCCGCCCCCGAACCCATCCAACATCACCCTCCGTTCTCCTCCAACAGAGCACCCCACCCGCCCCAAAACCATCCAACCTCACCCACCACCCGCCTCCAACAGAGCACCCCACCCGCCCCAAACCCATCCAACCTCACCCACCGCCCGCCTCCAGCAGAGCACCCCGCCTGCCTCCAAGTACATCCAACACTGACCCACGCCGTCCCTCCGCCACCAAAACAGTCCAATGCCACCCTCCAATAGCCACCCGCCCTGTTCCCAAACCCATTCAATGACACCCTCCGCCCGCCTCCAACAGAGCACACGGCATGCCCCAAACACCTCCAACACCGACCCATGCCGGCACCCCACCACCAAAATGGTCCAACGTCACCCTTCACACACCATCCGCACCGTTCCCAAAACCATCCAACCTCACCCTCAGCCCGCTCCCAAACCTGTCAAAGACTGCCCCTGCCCGCCTCCAACTGTGCCCCCCCACCCGGTCCCCAACCCTTCCAACACTGACACCGCCGGCCCGCCCCACCCACCGTTTGCGCCCGTACCCCTGTCTGCCCCGTCCCCTGTGCGCCCCTGACCCGTCATCTCCTCCCCCTCCTGGGCAGCCGGAGTGGACACCAACAGTAAGACAGTTGCTGCCTTTGGTGGGGTCATTCTCCAAATAGCGCCCGCACGCACACATGCACACACACACATACACACACACACGCACATGCACACACACCCACGCACACACACGCACACATAGCCACACACACAACTTTTACAGCAACATTTCAAAAAGTTCCACCTCTGCCATGTACGGGACAATATTCGAGAGAATATCTGGGGTAGTGCGGGTTACGATCCACCCCTATGTAGAAATCCAGGCAAAGTGTGTGCAGCTGGAGAGAGAGTGGGAGGTCAGTCATTTGGAGACGGTACCTGGGCTTGATGTCCAGGACTGTTCTCGGCTGGATTTCAATGAGCCGAGATCTGTTTTAATCAGTGTAAACAAAAAAAAAAACACAATCAGAGTTGACACAGCTCTTTGATGTAATGTTTGTATCGGGACCTTGAGCTCTCCTTTGGATAATCCGATATTCGGATAATTGATATTTGGATAATCGAGGACCCTCTGTGTTTGGAAGCAATAGATTTGGAATTGCTGGTGATCATTCTAAAAAAATGAAAGACTTAATCAAAACTTGTTTACTATTTCAATTCATGACACTTCCATCCTGTTGCTATAAATTCTGTGTCTTCTGACTGTGTTTCACAACCACCTGATGAAGAAGGATGATTTCGAAAGCTAGTGCCTCTAAATATACCTGTTGCACCTGTAAGCTGGTGTTGTGTCATTTTTAACTTTGCCCAATCCAGTCCAACCCGGACACGTCCAAATCATGGGTCAGTCTGTTTGAAGGAAAATGAATTACTGGCAAATGGGAGGCTTTTAAAAGTATGATCTCAAGAATCCAGTATGTCCCTGTTCTTGTGAAGGGGAAAAACCCTACCACCCTTCCCACTTTGAAACTGTCTCCAATCAAAATTACTGCCCTTCTGGAAAACCTGTCAGACTCCACACTCTCCATATCTAGCTAATCTGCATAACCAAAGCATTCCTGTATCTATAAACATCTTGAGCCATGAGTACCGTCTGATTGTTTCTCTAGTCTATACAACCCACCTTATCTTTGTAATCTGCTCAATTTGCCGAAAACAGTCCTGACTGTGTAAACCACTCCATCCAACCAACATCCTCACCCCTGTCATCTAGCCCATCCCTCCCACACTCCCCATCTCCATGAACACCTGTAGGCCATACAGAGCACCCTTGCAGCGCCCAAACGCATCCAGCACGGACCCACGCTGGCCACGGACACAAAAACAGTCCAATGACATTATCCACTCGCCACCCGCCCCGCCCCCAACCCAGCCAACATCACCCTCCGCCCACCTCCAACAGAACACCCCGCCCGCCCCAACCCATCCAACATCACACTCCGCCCGCCTCCAACACAGCACCCCGTCCGCCCCCAAACTCATCCAACATCACCCTCCTCTCGCCTCCAACAGAGCGCCCCGCCCGCCCCCAAACTCATCCAACATCAAACTCCGCCCACTCCAACAGAGCACCGGGCCCACCCCCAAACCCATCCATCATCACCCTCCTCCTGCATCCAACAGAGCACCCCGCCCGCCCCAAAACCCATCCAACATCACCCTCCAACTGCCTCCAACAGAGCACCCCGTCCGCCCCAAACCCATCCATCATTAACCTCCACCCGCCTCCAACAAAGCACCCCGTCCGCCCCCAAATCCATCCAACGTTCCCCTCCACCCGACTCCAACAGAGCACCCCGCCTGCCCCCAAACCCATCCATCATCATCCTCCGCCCGCCTCAAACAGAGCACCCCGCCCACCCCAAAACCCATCCGTCATCACCCCCGCCCGCCTCCAACACAGCACCCGCCACTCCCAAACCCATCCAACATCACCCTCCACCCGCCTCCAACAGGGCACCCCGCCCGCCCCCAAACCCATCCATCATCACCCTCCGCCCGTCTCCAACACAGCACCCCGCCCACCCCCAAACCCATCCAACATCACCCTCCGCCCGCCTCAAACAGAGCACCGGAGCTGCCCCAAACCCATCCAACATCACCCTCCACACGCCTCCGACAGAGCACCGCACCCGCCCCCAAACCCATCCAACATCACCCTCCTCCCGTCTACAACAGAGCACCCCGCCCACCCCCAAACCCATCCAACATGGACCCTGCGCCCGCCTCCAACAGCGCACCCCCCGCCCCCGAACCCATCCAACATCACAGTCCGCTCTCCTCCAACAGAGCACCCCGCCCACCCGCACAGAACCCATCCAATCTCACCCACCACCCACCTCCAACAGAGAACCCCACCTGCCCCAAACACATCCAACCTCACCCACCACCCGCCTCCAGCAGAGCACCCCGCCTGCCTCCAAGCACATCCAACACCGACCCACGCCGGCCCCCCGCCTACAAAACAGTCCAATGCCACCCTCCAATAGCCACTCGCACTGTTCCCAAACCCATCCAATGCCACACTCCGCCCGCCTCCAACAGAGCACCCGCATGCCCTAAACACCTCCAACACCGACCCATGCCGGCACCCCGCCCCAAAAATGGTCCTACGTCACCCTTCACTCGCCATCCGCCCCGTTCCCAAAACCATCCAACCTCACCCTCAGCCCGCTCCCAACCCTGTCAAATACTGCCCCTGCCCGCCTCCAACTGTGCCCCTCCATCTGGTCCCCAACCCTTCCAACACTGACCCCCCTCGCCCGCCCCATCCACCGTTTGCGCCCATACCCCTGTCTGCCCCGTCCCCTGTGCGCCCCTGCCCCTTCATCACCTCCCCATCTTGGGCAGCCGGAGTGGACACCAACAGTAAGACAGTTGCTGCCTTTGGTGGGGTCATTCTCCAAATAGTGCCCGCACGCACACATGCACACACACAAATGCACACACACACACGCACACATAACCACACGCACAACTTTTTACTGCAACATTTCAAAAAGTTCCACCTCTGCCATGTACGCGACAATATTCGAGAGAATATCTGGGGTAGTGCGGGTTACGATTCACCCCTATGTAGAAATCCAGGCAAAGTGTGTGCAGCTGGAGAGAGAGTGGGAGGTCAGTCATTTGGAGATGGTACCTGGGCTCGATGTCCAGGACTGTTCTCGGCTGGATTTCAATGAGCCGAGATCTGTTTTAATCAGTGTAAACAAAAAAAAACACAATCATAGTTGAAACAGCTCTTTGATGTAATGTTTGTATCGGGACCTTGAGCTCTCCTTTGGATAATCCGATATTCGGATAATTGATATTTGGATAATCGAGGGCCCTCTGTGTTTGGAAGCACTAGATTTGGAAGCGCTGGTGATCATTCTAAAAAAAATGAAAGACTGAATCAAAACTTGTTTACTATTTCAATCCATGACACTTCCACCCTGTTGCTATAAATTCTGTGTCTTATGACTGTGCTCCACAACCACCTGATGAAGAAGGATGATTTCGAAAGCTAGTGCCTCTAAATAGACCTATTGCAACTGTAAGCTGGTGTTGTGTCATTTTTAACTTTGCCGATCCCAGTCCAACCCCGGCACGTCCAAATCATGGGTCGGTCTGTTTGAAGGAAAAGGAATTGCTGGCAAATGGGAGGCTTTTAAAAGTGTGATCTCAAGAATCCAGTATGTCCCTGTTCGTGTGAAGGTAAAATCCCCCACAACCTTTCCCACTTTGAAACTGTCTCCAATCAAAATTACTGCCCTTCTGGAAAACCTGTCAGTCTCCACACTCTCCATATCTAGCTAATCTGCAGAACCAAAACCTTCCTGTACCTATCTTGAGCCATGAGTACCGTCTGATTTTTTCTCTAGTCTATACAACCCACCTTATCTTGGTAATCTGCTCAATTTGCCTAAAACAGTCCTGACTGTGTAAACCACTCCATCCAACCAACATCCTCACTCCTGTCATCTAGCCCATCCCTCCCACCCTCCCCATCTCCATGAACTCCTGTAGGCTATACAGCTCACCGCATTTCTGTAACCTCCAATGGCTCTATGTTCCTCCCTCTCTGTGAAAACATCTCCAATCCCCACACCCATCCCAGTCAGCGTCGTCTGCTCCAGATCAGGCCATTGATGTCTCTGTTAACTCTGGCACTCCGAGCAAACCTTCCTAATTGTGTCTATTCATTCAGATCCCATCCTCTCTAGCCTCCTGTAATCTCTTCCTGCCATTGTAACCCTCCTTGTTTGGAACACAGAACAGTACAGCACATTTTCTCTAGTAACCACATCTTTCTGGTGACCAAGTCTTTCCGATACTTTGATGATTCCAAAGAAAAACTGTAATTGATGTTTTGCCAGAATTTCCCGTCAGAGCCTAATTCACTGTCCCTTCCTATTCCTTTCTGCTTGACTTCAGCCACATCCCCATGCTGTTCTAATGCACCATCTTTTCTCTTCGGATTTGGAAAGCTCCTTTCACCTGAACGCTATCCCAGCATCCTCTCTGTCAGCTTAAAGCACTGTACATAAACCCGCCGATATGATTGGCCAGGACACTGGTCACAGTAGTTTTTTTAATTCCCTCGTGGGATGTTGCTGTCTCTGGCTGGCCAGCATTTCATGCCCACTCCTGAGCTGCCCTTGAGCTGAGTGGCTTGCCAGAGCATTCCAGGGGGTAGTTGAGAGTCAACCTCCTTGCTCTATGTCTGGATTCATATGTAGACCAGACCGGCAGCCCATAACAGATTTACTTACTTAAAGGGTTTTAAGTAGTCAGATCTATCCCTGCTACTGGCATTAAATTCTGGATGAACGGTTGAGTGAGAGTAACACTAGGTCATTGCCTGGACCACTGATTGCACCCTCATCCCTGAGCACTGATCCCAATTCACCTTCTTCCTAACCATGTTTTGATCGTGATGCCTTCCTGCACTCTGGTGATATCGCACAGTATCTCTACATGTGGTATCCCTCACTGTGAGGGTTTAATAGCTGCCAGTGACTGCACCTTTTGCAGCTACTCCAAATCCTGAGCCAATAGAATTCTCCACTCCAGGGAATGAGGCAGAACAGGCCAGGAATGGAGACTGGGATATTTCAAGTCTCTGTGGGACTCAATGCCATTCTCCATGTTTAACCCTCACGACATCAGTCTAATCTCCCATTCTGTCTGTTTCTCTGTCTCCTGTAGATACTCAGGAGGCTCCTGACTCAGCAGAATTCCCAATTCCTGTCTCGTCCATCACCACACTGAAGACAGTTGGTCAGCCAGAGAAATGGAGAGTGAGATCTGGAGCCTTCAGTAAATCCTGCAGTGAGGTAAGATCAATCACAGTGAACAGAGCAGAGTGTATTTAAGGGATCTAACTCTGGTCCAGAAGACATGACACAGATACAGTGTTGAAGCACGAACACAGAGAATTATGGTCTCAGGCTCAAACCCCACTCTCTTGTTAATTTTCATCTCTGCTGTACTGAGCCTTCCTATATCAATATCGGAAGTTGACAGTTATCAATCCAGGCCTGTGCTGTCTTAGTGAGGATCAGTACAACAGAAGGGAAAGCAGGCCTCCCTCAAGGAGATGGCATTGAAACCTGGGATCGTTCTGTTCTATATTCCCCCCTCATGCTGTCTCTTGTCGTGTGAGAGAGTTATAAAGGAAGGAAACATGCCTTTCGGTCCAACTTGTTTGTGCCAATGTCTTGAATGCTTGTAATTCCCAGAAAATTTCCTATTTCTGTAACCTCCGCCCCTCCCATAGTCCCACTGTATATTTGAAACCTGCTCCAATGCTGACAACTCTCCCTATATGTAAATTGCTCCACTGTCCAGAGTTGTTGTCTCTGGTTTGTTACCCGTGCCACATGATAGAGAGTAGAGGAATTGGGAGAGAGAACAGTTAAATGCGTGGCTACAGGGATGGTGCAGGAGGGAAGGATTCCGGTATCTGGATAACTGGGGTTCTTTCTGGGGAAGGTGGGACCTCTATAAACAGGATGGTCTACACCTGAACCTGAGGGGCACCAGTATCTTGGCGGGAGGTTTGCTAGTGCTCTGGGGTGGGGGGGGGGGGGGGCGAGGGGTTAAACTAACTCTGCAGGGGCATGGGAATCTAGCCTGTAGCTTTAGGGTGCAGGACCTGGAGTGTATGGAGGTTAGGAACATGGCAACAATCTTAAAGGAGGGTGCCTTTAAACAGGAAAGTGGTTTCAAGTGTGAATACTTCATTGCAAGAAGTTTCCGAAATAAGGTAGGTGTACTTGCAGTGTGGGTTGGTACCTGGGATTTCGATGTTGTGGCTATTACAGAGACATGGGTAGAACAGGGACAGGATGGGCTGTTGCAGGTTCTGGGGTTTAAATGTTTTAATAGGGTCAGAGGTGGGGGTAAAAGAGGGGGAGTTGTGGCATTGCTTGTCAAAGATAGTATTACAGCAGTGGAAAGGACGATGGATGAAGACTCGCACTGTGAGGTAGTTTGGGCTGAGGTTAGGAATAGGAAAGGTGAGGTCACCCTGTTAGGAGTTTTTTACAGGCCTCCTAATAGTCCTAAAAACGTAGAAGAAAGGATTGCAAGGATGATTCAGGAGAAGAGTGAAAGTAATAGGGTGGTTGTTATGGGGGACTTTTACTTTCCTGATATTGACTGGGAAAGCTATAGCTCGAGTTCGTTAGGTGGGTCGTGTTTGTCCAATGTGTGCAGGAGGGTTTCCTGACACAATATGTAGACAGGCCAACAAGAGGTGAGGCCATACTGGATTTGGTTCTGGGTAACCAACCAGGCCAGGTGTTAGAATTAGAGGTAGGTGAGCACTTTGGGGACAGTGACCACAATTCGGTGACTTTTAGTGTAGTGATGGAGAGGGATAAGTGTGCACTGCAGGGCAAGAGTTATAGCTGGGGTCAGGGAAATTATGATGCGGTGAGGCATGACTTAGGATGCGTGTCTTGGAAAAGTAGGCTTCAAGGCAAGGGCGTAATTGATATGTTGAGCTTGTTCAAGGAGCAACTATTCAGTGTCCTTGATAAGTATGTAACTTCCAGGCAGGGAGGAAAGGGTCGTGTGAGGGAGCCGTGGTTTAATAAGGAATTGGAATCCCTTGTTAAAAGGAAGAGGGCGGCCTATGTAAAGATGAGGCGTGAAGGTTCAATTGGGGTGATTGAGAGTTATAAGGTAGCCAGGAAGGATCTGAAGAGAGAGCTAAGAGCAGCAAGGAAGGGACATGAAAAGTCCTTAGTTGGTAGGATTAGGGAAAACCCTAAGGCTTTCTATCGGTATGTCAGGAATAAAAGAATGACTAGGGTAGGAATAGTTCCAGTCAAGGATAGTAGTGGGAAGTTGCGTGTGGAGGCTGAAGAGATTGGGGAGATACTGAATGAATACTTTTCGTCAGTATTCACTCAGGAACAGGATATTGTTGCCGATGTGAAAACTGAGTCACAATTAAATAGAATAGACCGCTTTGAGGTATGTAGGGAAGAGGTGTTGGAAATTCTGGAAAGGGTGAAAATAGCTAAGTCCCCTGGGCCTGATGGCATTTATCCTAGGATTCTCTGGGAAGCAAGGGAGGACATTGCAGACCAATAGCCTTGATATTTATGTCCTCGTTGTCTACATGGGTAGTGCCAGAAGACTGGAGGCTAGCAAATGTGGTTCCCTTATTCAAGAAGGGGAGTAGGGATGACCCTAGTAATTATAGGCCAGTGAGTCTCACTTCTGTTGTGGGCAAAGTCTTAGAGAGAATTGTAAGGGATAGGATTTATGATATCTGGATAGGAATAATGTGATCAAGGATAGTCAGCATTGTTTTGTGAAGGGCAGGTCGTGCCTCATAAACCTTATTGAATTCTTCGAGATGGTGACTAAGGGGGTGGACGAGGGGAAAGCGTATATATGTGGTGTATATAGATTTTAGTAAGGCGTTTGATAAGGTTCCCCGTGGTAGGCCACTGCAAAAAATACGGAGGTATGGCATTGAGGGGACGTTGGAGGCTTGGATTAGGAATTGACTGACTGGAAGAAGACAGAGGGTAGTAGTTGATGGTAAAGGTTCATCTTGGAGTGCTGTTACCCGCGGTGTTCCACAAGGATCTGTTTTGGGACCATTGCTGTTTGCCATTTTTATAAATGACATCGAGGAGGGGCTAGAAGGTTGGGTAAGCAAGTTTGCAGATGGTACGAAAGTCAGTGGAGTTGTTGACAGTGAGGACAGATATGTCAGGTTACAGCGGAATATAGATTGGCTGCAGAGCTGGGCAGAAAGATGGCAAATGCAGTTCAATGTAGGTAAGTGTGAGGTGATTCACTTTGGTAAGAGTAACAAAAAGATGGGGTACTGGGCTAATGGTCAGATACTTAGTAGTGTGGATGAGCAGTGGGATCTTGGTGCCCATGGACACAGATCTTGGAAAGTTGCCACACAGTTAAATAGTGCGGTGAAGAAGGCATATGGCGTACTGGCTTCTTTTGGTAGAGGAATTGAGTTCCAGAGTTCTGAGGTCATGTTGCAGTTGTATAAGACTCTAAATTAAGGGATGGTAGGTATAGGACAGATGTTAGGGGTAGATTCTTTACTCAGCGAGTCGTGAGTTCATGGAATGCCCACCAGTAGCAGTGGTGGACTCTCCCTCTTTATGGGCATGTAAGCGGGCATTGGATAGGCATATGGAAGATATTGGGCTAGTGTAGGTTAGGTGGGCTTGGATCGGCGCAACATCGAGGGCCAAAGGGCCTGTACTGCGCTGTATTCTTCTATGTTCTATGTCAATAACATGTCCATTCTCAATAATCTCATCCTGCACTCAGTACAATAATCCCTATTTCTGTAGTTTTGACCAATACTTACAGTGCCCCAGTCTCTGTAAAATCCTCCAGCCTGGACCAACAAAAACGTCTGTGTACCTTCCCCAAGCCCCAAGAGAACATGATACCGCTGTAACCTTCTGCAGGCCCGATCACTCTCCTGCCTCCTGGCCTATAGCACCACACGACCACATTAATCTTCTCCCATCCCTACCGAGCTCCAGACCCTTTTCAAGTCACAACAGCACTCCACATCTCTGTTTGCTCGTCCACTCCCTCCAGCCCTCCCAGCATCTCAAACAATCTCTCTTTGAGTAATTCTGCAATTTGGGGCAGCACAGTGGCTCAGTGGTGAGCAATAGTGTGTCACAGCGCCAGGGGCCCAGGTTCGATTCCAGCGTTGGATGACTGTCTGTCTGGAGTTTGCACATTCCCCACCGTGTCTGTGTGGGTTTCCTCCGGGTGCTCCGGTTTCCTCCCACAGTCCAAAAATGTGCAGGTCAGGTGAATTGGCTATGCGGAATTGCTCATAGTGTTAAGTGCATTATCGGAGATAAGTGGGTCTGGGTGGCTTACTGTTTGGAGAGTCAGTGTGGAGTTGTTGGGCCGAAGTACCTGTTCCCGTGCTGTAGGGAATCTAATCTCAACTCTCCCTCTGCGTTCCATGTTACTGTCCCTAAATATATCCCTCTATCCATAATCAGCTTCAAACCTCCAAGTCCCTGTGAACTCCCACAGCTCCAATATCCCTCCTTCACTGTGTAACCTTTTCCATTCATGAAACACTCTGAAAATGTGAACATCCTACAAACCTCCCTATCTGCATAATCCTCTCAGGACCCTGTGGAACCAATTCCAATGCTTGTGACTCTCCCGATCAGTTTCTACAACTTATTATTTATGTAACATTCTCCCGTCGCTATCACCAGCCCTGTCAATGTAAACGCCTCCGGTCTCCCCATCAATCTAATCATCTCCATAACCTTCTCCAGCTCTTACACCCCTATCTGTGTAAACGTTACACTCCCCTACAACCATCCCTAACACAGAAACTTCCTCCAGTGTGTGCAATGCTCCCTATCTGTGTTTGTGTCTCCAGGGTCTATTGCTGTTCCTGTCTCTGTCAGCTCTGACAGATTGTCGAGCTTTCCGGTCCATGTAATTTCCAGAACCTCAGCATCCAACATCAGCAAATGTCTTCATTAACTACAGCCTTCCATTTCGCTGTTCGTTTCTCAATTCTATACAACTTCATAATCTCTGTAAATAACACCATTCCATAAAATACTCCCGGTCTGTGTAAACTTACCCAATCCTACAGAGAGAAGCCTCACTGCCCTTTTGATCGCCTATGGTCCCTTCAGATCTCCCTGGCTCCATTGAATACAGCTCATCTCATGTTCTAACTCCTCTAACTCATATGTTACTCCCCATCTCTGTGATATTCTTCAGTTACTGCATTTCTCATTCTTTATCTCCAGAGCTTCCAATCCCCCTGATCGATGTAAGGTTATTGATCCATTGCAGCATGTTTAACACCTATAGCAGCCTCCAACACCTCGATGCATCCGGTCGCTGTAAACTCCTCAAATACGACAGCTCACTGTCTTTGTCATATTTTCCAGCATCTACAAACCTGTTGATTTCTGTAACCTCCTTCAGAACAGCACTCGACATCTCTGTGTAACTGATGGGAATGCTGCAAACCTGCCTTCACAGTCCTCCCTAAACTATCTGACCGCCTGCAGCCCTACAACCCTCAGTATCTCTAGCTTGTCCAATCCCTACACTTTTCCCTGGCTGTGTGAATTGATCCAGCCCCTTCAACCCTCCCTATCTCACTCTCTCCTGCAGCTCCACGATTGTCCGTGTTAATGTAATTCCCAGCACCAACAATCCTCCATTAACTCCTGCAGCTCCAACTACCACCCCAATCCGTGTAATCTCCAGTCTGTCCAATCCTCCCTTTCTCTATAAACTCCTGCAGCTCCAACTAACACCCCAATCCGTGTAATCTCCAGTCCCTCCATTCTCCCTTTCAACATAAACTCCTGCAGCTCCAATGTCACCCCTATCTGTGTTATCTCCAGTCCCGACAACCCTCCCTTCTTGAGTGACTGCACCAGCCGTTGGAACTGTTGTTATCTGTGTCCCCTCCAGCAGGCGCTACAACACTCCTCACGTCTGTCACTGCATACAGACAATGCAGCTCTCCCTTTCATATCTGACATCCTCCCTGATTTATAACTCTTATAGTTCCTCACAATATCCCATCTCCTCCATTCCCATCTGTGCTAGAGAGCTCCAAAATGTATTTATTCTCGTTTAAACTTCGGATCACCTAAAACCTCTCCCTTTTAAAATTTGTAACCCCTTCAGCTTCTGTAACTCTCCATATCACTGTAATCAATGACAGCACAGATTACCTTCCTTAAATTTCTGTAATTGCAATTGTTGTATGTGTTAAATTGGCACTTTTCATTCTCCTTATCCATCTCAGGACTTCCAATCCCTACAATCCCACTATTTGGAATGCGCCCATTCTCTGCACCTCCTCGTGTCCTGGGGGACCTTGAACACCACCAGTGCTCCAAAAGTTTATAGTCCCCTAGTTACTGCAAGTCTTCTAACTCTGTAACATCCAACAGTCTCCACTACCATACAACACTTGCTGGCTGTTAATTTGCATTTGTTGAAGTCTACACATCTCTGTAAGCAGCTCAGAAAAAGCCCGTTAGACTTTACAAAGCTCCGTCGTGAACAAGCCACCATCTCTCTATTTCCTTTGCCTTCTTCAGTGTCTGCAACTCTCGCTGTATCTTCCAGTAACCTGCTTTAGTTGCTGCAGGTCTGCCTAGCTCCTCAGATAACATGTTCCATCCTCTACAGCTCCCTCAATCACTGTAACACACTCTGCTCTGTCTATTCCTCCTATTTTCCACTGTCTTCCAGGCACAACTGCGATCCTGTAAGAGAGAGTGCGGAATGGGATGTTATAAACCTCAACTGAGGCTCGAGGCCTACCATTACCTGGGAGTTACAAGGGGAGAGAGCCTGAGACAGAGCAGCACAAAGCAGGAGAATATAAATCAGCAGGGACGATCGAGGGCGACTGGGAGTTGGGTTTGGAGAAGCAGCAGAGCAGGAGGCTGTAAATCAGCACCAAGTCACAAAGGGAGTGACCATGTGAGGGAGCAACTTGGAGCAGGAGCAGGAGGCTAACATACCTGGGAGGCAGCAAAGTTGGAGGATATAAATCAGCACTGAGAATCGAGGCCTAATCGTGCCTGGGGGTCACAGGGACGGTGAGCGTGTGAGGGAGCAGAGTGGAGTGGGAGCTGGAGGACTACATGTCTGTTGGAGTCACAGAGACGGTGTCCCTTTGAGAGAGCAGATGGAGTGGGAGCTTGAGGATTACATGTACCTGGGAGTCACAGAGACAGTGACTCTGCAAGGAAGCAGGGTGGAGTGCGAGCTGGAGGATGACGCGTACCTGAGTGTCACAGAGATGGTAACCCTGCGAGGGAGCAGAGTGGAGTGGGAGCTGGAGGATTACACATTGCTGGGAGTCACAGAGATAACTTTCTGCTGCTGGGACCTGCCTGCACTGATTGAAGGAAGTACAAGAGTCATCACAGAAAAGGCTGTAACTTCATTGGCATATAGTACACCGTTATTAGCAACTGTCAGTAAATTGATAGAAATTAGCAAATTTATTTTTTCAACATGTGAAGTTAGGATTGAACTCAGAAATAAGAGGGAAATGTGAAATTCTGAGCCAATATAATACATTACCCTCAGTAAGCCACACTTGAATAAGGGAGTTAACCATATTGCTATTTCCCTGATGGTAACTTCATTCTAAGTAATTAATTAAGTTACTCTAGACATGTTGCATTTTAAGACATGGCAAGACATGTTTGTCAGATGGGAAATGTGTTCTGTTACATTGGGATGCCATAGACCCTGTTGGAGCTCAGACAGTCAGTGGAGACTCTATGGGCCATCTGTAATGCTGAGAGTTAGGGAGATAGCACACACACAGAGCAGATCACCCTCCGGACATGACAGCCGAGAAGAAGAAAGGGAATAGGGGACTAGACAATTCGAAGAGAAAAAAATCAGGGAAGGAAGAATATCCTAAATTCACCTCCCAATTCAGTTTTCCAGTTTGGAAGCTGATGAAGTTGCGGACTGCTCAGGGGAGTGCAGTCAGAGCCATGTCTGTGGCACCAGAAGCAGCCTGACTGTACAGGGAGGGGAGGGAGATAGGAGGAGGAGCAATAGGCACAGGGTAGTCAGGAAATTGAATAAGGTGTCGGTGTTTCTGTAATTCCAGGATAGTGGGGTTAAGAATGTCATGGTGTCTGCAGGACATTCGTCTGGAGAGTAAGGGGTGCAATGAGCAGTCAAAGGTCATGTCCATGTTGGTAGCAATGCCCTGGGCAGGAAGGGTATAGTGGTCTGGGATTCATAATTTAGGGAGCTAGGAGGATGGACCTCAAATGTAGCAATCACTTGGTTACTGCCAGTGCCATATCCAAGTGAGAATAGAACTCGGAGTTTTAGGTATATCAGAGTATGACTGGAACGATGGTGCAGCAGAAAGGGCTTCAGATTCCTGTGACATTGGGACTGGTTCTGGGGAAGGCAGCAACTGTACAAGCTGGATGGGCTAACGTGACAGAGCTGGGACTGAATTTCTTACGGGGTATTTGGGAGGGATTGAAAATAACTTGGCGTGTGCTTAGGATCCAAGAAGGAATAATAAGGAATGTATCAGGATTCTCAAAATAATGGGAGACACAGTTGGTACTAATTTACAACAACAAGTTTATCAGTGGAAGATGGAGTGAGAAAGAAAGCCTTAAACTGAGGTAGTCTGCATGGACATGAATACTCGGACTTTGGGGAGTTCCAGATGCAGATTGGTGTGTGGAAATCTGATGTACCGAAACCCGAGAGCTGGCTTAAGGAATAGCAGGATGGGGTGTTAAATATTGCTGGGCATAAAGGATTCCAAAATGCTAGAAGGGAAGGGAAAGGCTGAAGGTAGAAGTACTGATTTTGAATAGCGTTACTTAAGGAGTCCAAGAGAAAGAGGATCCATCCAAGGACAAAATTAATTTGGCTGGAGCTACAGAACAAAAAAGTGTACAATTACACTGTGAGTACAGTCTGTTGGCCAGCAATCATTGGAAAGGATGGAGATGGCTATTTGAGAGCGATAACAATACTACAGAGTAGTTACATTGAGAAACATAATTTATTGACTGGGGTACTGTTGGTGGACGGTCATGAGGGGTGAGTATCCCTGGATTACACGGAGGAGAGCTTATAGCAGGAGTATGTGTCCAGCCCAAGACAGCATGTATTGTTGGACCTGGTCCTTGGGAAAGAGGTGGGGAAAGTGGATCCAGTATCAGTAGGGGAATATTTTGCGGCAAAGCAATCATTTTATTGTAAAGTTCAGGATGATGGTAGAGAATGATATGCAATAATTGAGAGTGAGAATCATTAGTTGACTCAGAGCAACCTTTAATGGGGAAAGAATGAAGCTGGGAAGGTTTGACTGGAACACCAATTTGGTCAGTAAAAGATAAACTGAAAAATGGGCTCCCTTCAAAGAGGAGATGGCTTGGGTACCATTTGAGGAATTATCCCTCAAATGGGAAAGGGAGGATGGTGACGGAGACTAACAATAGAATTGGTATCAGGTCGAGAATATGATTGGGGACCAGGAGGAATGCTGAAGGTTCAGAGGGAGATAGTAGAGCAGGGGTAGGGGAATTATGGGAAAACTGAGAGCCAAAATCGAGCTGTCCCTGAATGCTCTGCGGGAACCTCATAGTGAGCTTATAAAAAGATGGAGTAAGGCTGGTTCAAAACTAGAAAGAGGATTTATACCTGGAACAAGATCTTCGCAAGTAATTTGGATACACTTAGATCCATTATTGCTAAATGTTTGACTGAAACATTCAGGAGGAATCTGGATGATTGTTGATACAAAATGAATGTGCAACGATGTGAGGGAAACAGGAGATCATTACTCAGTAGAGAGTTCAGTTGAAGAGCTGGTGTAACCATGATCGGCCAAGTGACCCCCTTCTGTGTCATAAGGCGTCTGTGTCATTCGGTGTGACGTCTTGAGAGTCATCCAAATCCAAAAAGAACTGTCTTTGTAACCTCGTTGATCCTGTATGATATATTCTAACCTCCATCAGACAATGTAGCCCTCCTGATCCCTGTAATTCACACAGTCCATATAAACCTTCTTTCTCTGGCGTCTCATCCAGCCTCGATAATCATTTATCTGTAGAAAAACTTTTCAAATCTTTACAGCTCTCCCCTTCTCTGCAACTACTATGATCCATAGAAACATAATCTGTACAATCTCCTCTAATCCATACAACAATCAGCGTTACTAACCCCCTCCTGCCCTCACAGATCGCAGTATCTCCATAAACCCCAGCCACTACAGTGATCATTATATCTCCAACTTCCTCCAGCACTGACATCCCTGCCCATCTCTTTTCTTTGCTCCAGTCCCTACAATGTTCCCTGTTGTGTAACCTACTCCAATGCCTAATCAGCTGTGTAACATTCTCTAGTCCCGGTAGTGCTCCCGATTCTGTAACCACCCTGACACAGCTCACTGTCTCTGCAACCTCCAGATTGTAAACCCATCCTGATCTGTGGAAACAGCTCCAGCCCTCCCTCTCTCTGTAATATCTAACAGATGTTAAAACTGAAGTAACTCAACAGAGGCTGGTATTCCGTCACCAAATCACCTTTTGTTTCTACATGCACGATACATGGCAGTGACCCACGTTAGCTCTGAGCCTGCTCCTATAGTGAACAGAGACCCTGATGGTTCTGTTTATTTATGTCAGCCAGGATTCCCTGATTGGACCAGGTTCACAGTCCCAATCAAGGAACATGTATTAATGAGGTTTACCTGACCCCATTCCAATCATTATAAAAACACTCCACGTATCTCTAACGTTCATTAATACCTACAAATCTCCTCGTCTCTGAAAGCTCCTCCAGTTTCGCCAACGCTGTCTCTGTAAAATTCTCCAAGGAAAGTCATGTCCCTTTCAGTAGATCCTCCTGTTATCAATCTCCTGCAGGACCAGTACAAGCTTTTCTTCTGTTTTCTGCTAACTCTCGATGTCAACGTCCTCCACCCAGAATGTCTCTTACTAATCTCTCACCACTTTCCGAAAACTCGATCGCCGTTTGTCTGTGACCTTCTCCATAAGGAGGAAGCGGGTTTTGAAGCAGGGAGCTTCATAGGGCATGAAGACCTTTACACAAATGTTTTGTAGAAACCAATGGGTTTACAGAAGTGGGAAGGGTCATGGAACATGAAGGATGTTCCAGAGATTGGCCGTTTATAGGAACAGTGGACAGAATGTTTATTTCTGGTGCAGAGACAGAGCGAGCTATATCATGTGATAAATTGTTCAGGTAACATTTTTATCAGGTGTCAGGGAGGTTTTCACTCTACAAGGCTCTTGTAGCCAGAATATTGATCTGGCTGGTCCAGCTCCATTTTCACTTCAACTAGGTATTTAGTGGGCGGCACGGTGGCGAGTGGGCGGCACGGTGGCGAGTGGGCGGCACGGTGGCAAGTGGGCGGCACGGTGGCACAGTGGTTAGCACTGCTGCCTCACAGCGCCAGAGATCCGGGTTCAATTCCCGCCTCAGGCGACTGACTGTGTGGAGTTTGCACGTTCTCCCCGTGTCTGCGTGGGTTTCCTCCGGGTGCTCCGGTTTCCTCCCACAGTCCAAAGATGTGCAGGGTTAGGTGAATTGGCCATACTAAATTGCCCGTAGCATTAGGTAAGGGGAAAATGTAGAGGTATGGGTGGATTTCGCTTCGGCGGGTCGGTGTGGACTTGTTGGGCCGAAGGGCCTGTTTCCACACTGTAATCTAATCTAATCTAAAAAATCTAAAACCTAAAACTATTCTTGTCTTTGTAATCTCCTTCTGCCTCTAGAACAACCCATACCCCTGTTATATCCCCCTGCCTTCACACACCTTCCTATCTCTGTAACCTCCTCTGGACCCTACAGCCATCTTGGGCTCTGCACTTGCTGACGCCCCTGATTTCCTTACGACTGTTTCAACAAGGCCAATGAAATGGTAGCTTTAAATCGTATGAACCAGGTCAGGTATCTCTGTCATTATGGAGATGTGGCTGCAGTGGGACTACGACTGAGAACTGGATAATCAAAGGTTTCCTCATTTGTACAGGAAGAACAAAGAGGCCAACACAATGAAGTAGCACTGTTTATAATGAATGGGAACAGTATTATTGTGATGCTAATCATTTTACACACTGATCCTCCCAGCCCTCTCCCCCCATTCCTGCGTATTGATCCTGTCAGATATTGGTAACCTTTGAAAACTTCAGAAAATAGCACAGTATAGAGGAGATCACTGTCTGCATTGGACAAGAAGTGATGTTTTCTAAAAGCCCTAGTTCTGTCTCCCGGAGAACTAACCGCTTGTCTGTCACTCAATAACTGCTCTTGAGGATGTTTAACTTGTTCTCTGCACATATGGGAAAACAGTTTATGATGGTCAAGCCATTGACTCAAAATCGAGAGCCACAGAATAATAGTCTGTTGTTATAACATGAAGGAAATTGGTGGAATTTAAAAACAACCATTTCGATTTATTATAAAAACGCATCTGCTTGACTCAAGTCCTTTCGCGAAGTCAATGTGTGTCATGCTTCCCTAGTCAGGTTTCCGTGTGACTTTGATGATGAACATGTGGGTGTAGTGTATCTTGAGGAGAATTAAAAGCCAGCAATAACCATCTAACAGCACCAGGTGTTCTGAAGAATAGATATAATGTAACATTTGGTTGAACAACTCAATTGGCTCATTGTCTCGAGACAAAAACAAATTCAGCCAAACAGTTTCAATAATACGCAAAAGTACCCACATCCAATCAAGTTTGATTTAATATATTAACAATCTTAAAAGCCAATGATTCAATCCGCTGGTTTGAGGTACAAGACTGTGGAAAATTGAACAGTTCATAGGAGAACTGCCAAGCTACAAGCAGGCAAAGACTGCCTGAAAAATAGCTCTCCTGAAGGAATTTTTAATGATTAGTAACTAGTGAAGCAGAAACCAAAAGAAGAAAAGAAGAGAGGAATATGGAGAAGAACCGAAAGCTTCCTAGTTTTGAGATAAGAAGTTTTGTTTTGTAAATCTTAATTAGGAGTTTTATCGGACTGGTATTGTAGAGGGGGAAGGTCAAAGACAGGTGAGAGGAAGAAGTTGTAAATAGTCGTTCGTTTATTATTCTCTGTTATACTTTAAGAAATAAAGTTATTAATTTTTACTTTAAGTAGATTTCGACTCTAGAATTATCACAGATTGTTGCATTGGATAAATCTTTTCTCTGTTGTTGGTTTTAATTAAGCAGGCAGATTTATCCTGTGTTGTAACACGACAAACACACAGCAATGCGTTTTACTCTTTACTGTCCTGTGGAACAGCTGAACCAGCCACTCAGTTCAAGATCTGCATAACATGCTGCCCTGACCAGGGCTGCATGCATCCTGTGAGAGAAGTCCAGAAGTAAAGATAGCTCCCTTCCTCTGTCTGTTTACCGTATTCCTTCAGCTTATTTCCATTCAGGTAGTTGATTATCCCCTCTTTTAGGTGTATTCAATCTCATTGAAATTCTCCCCAAGAGTGATGGACATCTCCATACGCATCTCTGGTGTTGGCTTTATTGATGTGACATACAGCTGTAAGGAACTTATATATTCCATGTCAGTCGTAGGGCAGAGAGAAGGAATGGTGTTTTGTGTCACAGGAAAGAAACGGTGATGTCGAAGTGAGAGTGTTGTTGAGGCAGGATTTGGGGTACTGTGGATAGACTTTCTCTCACATTTCACCAGCCTAATCCCTGGGATGATGGCACCATGAGCAGTGAGTGTAGCTCAGTGAGAGAATAAGAGGTGATTACATTGAACCTTAAGGGTGATGGACAGTCACTCATGATGTTCCAAACAGACACTGTTACGGTGATAAACTCCATGACTTTTTTTTACTTGGGTTACATGATTATCGATAGTTTAAGAGTCTTTGAGAACGATCGACCAAACCACTCCCACTTCCTATTTCAGTTGAGACAGAGCGAGAGAGATAGAGAGTGTGAGAGAGAGGCCCAGGCTTTTGAATAAAATCTCCCAACATTAATAAAGTCCAATTGGTGCGTGATCCTGCACTGAATGTCATGTTGTCCATAATCCTGACAGCAGAAACAATACCTTCACTATAAAAGAGTTAACTCTTCCCTTCAGCTTCTGACCTCCATGGAGAAAATGGGTGTGTCTTCTCGGAGATGGAAGATGCCTCCTTGAGACTTGACAGAAAACAGTTGACTTCCCTCCTCACTGCCAGCAAGTAGTGTTAAAGTAGCACACGTTCTACAAACAATGGAGCCATGCTCAGCATCATGGATCCCTCTATCAGTGCAGTCTCTGTTTCATTAGTTTGTCATGTTGGAGTGTCAACGACACCCTCCTGTTACTGTATAACTATCACCTGGGGCTGAATAGCCTCCTCGTGGTATCATGGATCAGATTTAAGGGCCTGATTGGGCTCTGCCTCTTCCTGTAACAGCTCGATGTACTGACCAGACCCCTTCTCTTCCTGGGAACAGGCAGGATGATTGAATGGGCTGTCCCTCTTCTTGATTAGTAGTTTCGACGGTCTCAATGGTTTCCACATCTCAGTGTGTAATAGACTTGAGATGCTGAATGAGATCCTCTTTTAACTGTAGAAATGTGCAGTGTCTGGCAACACTGTTACTGAATGTTACCGACACTTTAACAGCACAAACCGAAATGCTGTCCGGGTCTTGCTGCACATGGACACTGAATGGCTCAGGAGCTGATGGGGGACAAAATATTCTGAACATTGTGTGATCTTCAGTCATCATCCCCACTTCAGATCTTATGATGGGGAAAGACACTGATGGAACAGCTGAAGGTGTTTGTGCTGTGGAGGTTAACCTGAGGAGATGTCCCTGAAATGAATGGATTATTGGCCACCAACCACAAACATCTTTCTTTGTCCTCTGAAAGACCCAGACAAGCGGAAGGTTACAGCTGATTCCCATTCAGCTCAAATAAGGAGGTGGACCCAATGCCATCCTCAGTCAAATACTGCCTTGATATCGAGGCTATACACTCTTTCCTGAACACCTACGTACACCTCTTGTTCATATCAATAGGTGACAATGCATGTATAAAAAGTGTTTTCCTCTGACAGAGCGTAATCACTATCACGAATTATCTGTGCTGGAGTGTTATGGGAGCTACATCACTGAAAGTATTTAAGGGGGTGGTAGATGGATTTTGAACTGTGAGAGAGCTAAGGAGTGTGAACAATTAGGCATTAAAAGAAGTTAATGTCAACAGTAGATTAACCATGATGGTTGATGGTATACAACGGCTTGATCGTCCGCATTACCTGATCCTGTTCCTTCTGTCCTCGTATCCTGAATTACAAAGTGAATGGTGTAATTTTCCTGAACGTTCTGTTATTGAACGTTCCAATCAGAGAGAGCAAAATATTTTGTGACTCATCCCTGGGTGAGGTATAGGGGCTGCAGTCACAGTGAACCTGGGTCTACACCATGACCAACAAATGAAGCACAAGTTGCAGAGAGGGCATACTCTATAGAGACCAGAGGTATCTTTTCCAACCCACACCAAACCGTGTGTGACAGTCTGGAGTGACTGAATGAGATCCTGTGTTACTGTGGCCAGATATTTGAAGTAAGTGGCCTCCATCTGCTCCTTGCAGGAGCTGTGAGGCGTTGAATGGAACACAGGAACATAGGACTGAGCAGTAGGAGGGGTCCTTTAGACACTTTGTCGCCGCTCCACAATGCATAGACATCATGGGTGATGTAATTGTGGTCTCAGCAGAACTTTTCTGTCTGTATACCATTTTCCGAAATTAATTTGTCAAATGTCACCAAAAACAACTGTGAATAAATGCAAACATCTAGGCACCACAAACTTCCGGGGAAGGGAATTCTCACTTGAACAGCCCTTTGGTTGGAACACAAATGAGAAACTTTCAATGTTGGATGGTCACTGTTTTCTTTTCCTTTCCCACTCCTCCTTTGGTGACATTAATCTTAAATGCAACAAGCTTAGAGAGGTGGCCAGTGACATAGGTCTCAGAGTAGGTCATTTTCTAGAAATAATAAGACACAGAAAATTGAATTCATAACAAATAGTAAAATGATAATGTGTCCTAAACGTTATTCTGCTTTGAGATTATTCTGCTCAGACAAGCTACTGGTAGTTGTATTTCTTTCTGGAACAGTTGGATTTGGCTGAATTCCCTTTGTTTCAGGCAGTGGAGAGATTCCAATGAATCCTCACCAGGAATCCTTCACAAGTGGTACAGATAACTCGGGGATTTTATGGTCTCACACTTTGCTATCGGGCGCAACAAAGTAAGAGAGAGAGATCAATTGGCTGCTGCTTCTCAGACAGGGAACATTTTTATCCCTCTTTGTGTTGAAACATATAATAATGTCAGTTGAACACAAACTGGTCCAGATGTGCTCTCCTGAAACATTCTCTGGAAAACCTGATTATGGATCATATGCAGGTGCGTCATTGCTCTTGTACACAATTCCTTTCAATTGCAAAAAAGTCCCCATTTTAAAATTTGATGACATGCTTACATGTGTCTGCGTAATTTGTAAATATTGGTTGGTGTCTTCATAGTATGTGTGTTAATATCAATACATCTTTCTCTAAAAAAATATTCTCTAGCTTTAGTCTCCCTGACAGGAGATAATATGCATCCAGCTGATACACTTTTCAGAAAGTCACTGATGTTTCAATATTATTTCTCAGCTAAGCTCGAAACTGCTAATCCCCCATAACAAAAGGCCGGCATTCCAGGAATGAGTAATGGGAAATATCTTTGAAAAACTTCGAAAATAATTATATCCTTTTATTTTAGTTTTGGGGATCAAAATTTCACACAGTGCATCAGGCTTGGTCTCAGCAATGCCCTGTACAGATGCAATAAAACATACCCGCGATTAAACCTGATACATTGTGCCAAAAACTGTAGCATTCCACTTACCTTCCAAATCACTTGCTTCATCAGCGGATTGACTTCATATGATTCATGTCCCAGGAACATGGAAACCGCCTGTATCACTAATTTCTGCAATCTCTCTCCATTTAATTGGTTTCCCATTGTGTTATCCTTCACAAAATAGACAACTTACCTTATGTTATTTCTGTTGCAGGTTTGCTCAATAACTTGTCCTGACTGTATCAGATTGCAGACTCAGTCCATCCATTTGATGATACGTTGAATGACCATCTTGGTATACGAGCTAATTGAGTTCCAAGCCATTCCCTCCCCTTCCTCCAGATCTTTGAAACAGATTATTGATCACTGATGACCCCACAGTGATCTCTGAGGCACTCCATCAGTTACAGCTTTGTAGCCTGAAAATAAACATTTGTCTCTACTCTCTATTTCCTGTTAGCGACAGCTTTCCTGTTCCTGTGTATCCATTCAGGCAGATTTAATGGCCTCCTCCTGGGCTGTGTAATGTACTCAACGAGCTGAATTACTTCATTCTATTTTCCTGTGTAATTCCTTAGATGGGCAGAATGGTCTCCTCCTGTCTCATTGTAACGATTCTACAATGTAGCTGCCTCGAGGGGTGGAGCAACTACACATGGGGAGGGACAGTCGTATAACTCTGTAACAGCTCAAGGATGGATTGAGAGAACAACACATGGGGTATAGACAGCAGTATAACTCTGTAACAGCCTCGAGGGTGGATTGAGAGAACAACACATGGGCTGGGGCAGCAGTATATCTCTGTTACAGCATCGAGGGCTGGATTGAGGAACAAAACATGGCGTAGTTGGCCATTTGGCTGCACGATTCAGAATACTCATGACTGATCCGAGTGTGTCTGACCATCCGTCTCCTGTCTGTTCCCAATAAACATTGACTCTCCTGCCCAGCAAAGGTTAGTCGCGCTCAGCCTTGAATATCTTCAATAACCGAGTCTTCACTGCTCCCTGAGGATGAGGACACCACAGGTAGCACAACACTAAAGTGAAAGTGACGTCCTTATTTCATTCTAGGACCTGTTATTTTAAAAGTGTGTTTTTGAGCAACAAATCACCACCTCTTTTCAGACATGATACAGAATAATAAGGAATAACCATAAACCTTTCCGGACTCCAAACCTGTCCCACATTGCCACTGACCTTTTCCAATCAAATATGTATCAAACCCAGCCTCTGCTGCTGTCTCGGAAAGTGAATACCTGATATCATAACACCATATAAGCATGAAAAAAGGAGCATAACGAGGCTATTCTGGCATCGGGTCTGATATGCCATTCGATAATTTCTTATATGTTCCTCAACCTCATTCTCCTGCCTCCCTCTGAGAATCGTTGATAGCCTTATAAATCAAAATCTTATCTATTTGTGTCTTAATGACACGAATGTTTGTGTCTGTGTGTACGTATGTGTGTTCATCTGCTTGTCATCTGTGTATTTGTGTGTCTACGTCTGTCTTTCTGTGTATCAGCCTGTGTATTTCTCATTGTGTTTGTGTCTATTTGTGTGTGACTCTATATGTCTATGTGTGTTTCTACGTGTTTGCATGTCTATCCCCTTGTATGTATTGTGTTTGTTCGTATATTGGGGTTTTTACCAATAATTCTGTGTATTTCTGTGTCTGCATCTCTGTGCAGTGAGGCATTGGTGTTTTTTTTGCGGGAGTGAAAGGACTGTCGTTGGAACTGCCAGTGGGTTTAAAGTGAGAACTGTCTTTCATTGAACACTGACTTAATCTGTCAGTGCGACATGGATGTTTCAGTCATTCCACGCGAGGAATCCCAATCCAATCCATCTTGTACTAGGGTCTTCCCCACATGGCAAGTGTTAGGCGGGTGAGGGAATGGATATTGGGAACTCCACCACACGGCTTGGCCATTTCTGTCCTATTCCAGGCTGTTTCTCTTGGAATGGGAGAAAGGGAGAAGGGAGTGAGGGCAGGAGTGGGTGGCCCTGCTGATCATTCTGGTGTAGGTGGGGCTGGGGGGAATTGTGAGGTGTCCGGAATGAGTCAGTCGACAGTTTTGAATCCATATAGTGTTATTAGTATGGGGTGTATTGCGTAGGTGACAGAGAAAGTGTGGCAAGGAAGCTGCTGCATTCAATAGTGAGCGTGGTAGTGCCTGAGCCTTATTTGGAGATAGAGCATGAGGATTTTGTGGGGGTAGGTGCAATAACAGATACACAGTGAGTGTGAGGGAGCAGAGAGAATATGGTGACCTTTATCCTGAAAGAGTGGGGAGGATATTGTTGCTTGTCCTGTATTGATGGACATTTCTTCAGATCATCTCAGCGTCGAGGTGAGTCTCCCCGAATGTCTTGTCAAAGTCTAGCACTAATAATAACAAATACCTGTCCCTCAGCTTCCACAGAATCAGTTTGGGTTTAGCTTACAAATGGGAAGGAGGAGCAAATATTGCTGTGTTACATATCGAAACTAAATGGCTGCAGAAAATCTCAGCATCACATGCTCTGGAAATTCGATAGGTAAGTATTGTGGATACCTCAGTCTTATTGGATGGTCTCAAGTTGCATCTAAACTGCATTAACTAAGTGACTGCTCATGCTGTGTAAAATAAATTCCTTAAGTTTATATGAGGTGGGTTGAAGAGTATGTTGTGAAGCCAACTAAAGAGCAGGTCATTTCGGACTTGGTGTTGTGTGGTCAGATTGACGAATTACTAACCTTGCTCTGAAGCAGCTTTTAAGAAGGTGGAATTTACACGGTGTCTGCATACATTATAGAAGCCTGGAGGCTCGAGGGTCAAGTTGGCTCCAGTGAATTGGGAAAGTACAATATAACATTCAGTGGGAGGCAAGCAATGGTTGTTAGAGTCATAGAGTCCCACAGCACGGAGACGGATCCTTTGGTCCAATATAGTCCATTCCGACAAAATGTCCAGCCACGCTAACCCCTGCCATTGCCCCGTATCCTTGTAATACTTTCCTATCTGCGTATTTGGCCAATTGCCTTTTAAAGGTTGTGAAAGTAGCCAACTCAACCTCTTCCGCTGGCAACTCATTCCATATGCGTAAAAGGTTCCCTGTGTAAAACTTTCTTCCTCAGGTTCCCTTTTTTTCTTTTCCCTCTGGCCTTAAACTGATCCCCTCTAGTCTGTGATTGCCCTAGCCTGGGAAAACAAGACTGAATTTATTCACTCTGACCATGCCTGTCACGATTTTATACACTTTTCTCAGATCCACCTCAGTCTCATAAACGCTAAAGTAAAAAGTCCGAGCTTGTCCAACCTCTCCCTATAACTCAGATCATTGAGACGGCAACATCGTTGTAAATTTGTCCTGCACTCTTTCCAACTTAATAACATCTATGACTCTAACAACCACTGCTTGCCTCCCAGTGAACAAAGCTGAACATAACGCTACCAATATGGCCTCAGCAGCGTCCTGTATAACTGCAACATAACTCCCTAATTTCGATATTCAGTGATATACACTGATGAAGGCCAGTGTGCCAAAAGCTTTCTTCACGGCCCTGTCTACCTCTGAATCATCTTTCAGAGAACCATGCACCTGAATTCCAAGGTCTGTCTATTCCACTACACTCCTTAGGATCCAACCATTCACCATGAAACTCCAACCTTGATCTGACTTGCCAAAATGCAAGAACTTTCACTGATCTATATTAAAATCCATTAGCCATTTCTCAGCCCACTTCCCCAGCTGATCAAGGTATTGCTGTAATTTCTAAATTTCTGATAACCTTCCTCACTCTGCATGATGCTGCCTATTTTAGTGTCGTCTTCATACTTACAAATCATGCCTGTACATTCTCATTTACATCATATATATATATATATATATATATATATATACACATATATTATATATATGTAACATGTAGTGGTGCCAGCACCAGCCCCTGAGTCATTCCAATAGTCACAGATCTCCAGTCTGACCTGCATTCTTCCAGTATTACCCTCTGCTCCCTACCATCAAGCCAGTTTTGTATCGAATTTGCCAGCTCCCACTCAATTCCATGTGATCTAACCTTCCAGAGCAGCGTACCATGTGGAAGCTTACTGAAGGCCTTACTGGAATCCATCTAGGCTATGTATACCACCCTGCCCCCTCAACGTTGCTGGTCACTTCATGAAAGAACTCCAACAAATTTGTGAGTCATGACCTCCCATGCACAAAGCCGTGCTGACTTTGATGAAGGGCTTTTGCCCAAAACATCGATTTTCCTGTTTCTTGGATGCTGCATGACCTGCCGTGCTTTTCCAGCACCATTCTAATATTGCTGCGAACCATACCCTCTCGTTCCAAATGCATGTATATCCAATCTCTCCGCACCTTCTCAAGTAAGTTACCTACTAGATTTTAGGTTTACTGGCCTTTAGTTCCCAGGTTTATCTTTGTAGCCTTTCTTGAACAAGGGCTCAGCATTTGCTACCCTCCAGACGTCCAGGACCTCAGTCGTTGGCCAACGATGATGGAAATGAACCAACCAGGGCACCCGCAATTTCTTCTCTATCCTCCTGCAGTGTTCCTGAATATATCTGGTCAGGACCAGGAGATTTTTATAAATACTGCATAGTGTGAAAAATATGTCTATGTATTTCAGGTACAAACACCAAAGAAAGGGAAAGTGACTCAATGATGATTAACATAATAAATTGGAAAATATATTAATCATAGGAAGTGACTTCAGAAGAATTCCAGATTTTGTGGAAACCTGACAATTCTCAGAAATTATCAGTCCAGAAAAGGAAGGTCATGAAACTAATGAGAAAATCAAAAAGAGACCGTACATGCTAAAGAACAGGAACACAAAGACTGCATCAATCTACGATCTATATTTCAAAGGAAACAAAATAAAAGCAAGGTCAAATGTCGAAATTTGAAATCGGAAGAGGAGAGCTTATTGTGGAGAACAGGGAAATGGCCAAGAAAATAACCAGTTACTTTGCATCAGTCTTCATGCAGGAAGATCCAGAAATACCAAGTGATCATATCAGCCTTCTGCAGCTAAAGACATAGTCAATTCATATCAGTAACAAGGTAGTACTTGAACATGTAGCTGGATTGAGCATTGTTAAGTCTGACGAAACAGATGTACTTCCTATCAAAATGTCAGAAATAAATCACCAATAGAAGTATTAATTGCACTGTTGATGACTGTGTTTTATTTGCCTGCGCATTCTGCAGAGACCGAAAGTCATTGCAGATAAATGGAAGTGGACGTTGGTAAACGTGAGCCAAGCATTGTAGATGAATGGAAGGGATCCAAGCAGCTACAATGGGAAGATGACATAGTTTGGAGAACTACAGACCAATTATCTTGACATCTGTAAGGATACTTTTGAAATCTATTACACAGGATGAGATTTTTGATATGTAGAAATTAACAGCAACAATGGAGAGAATCAGCATGCATTTCTGATAGGGAAATCGTACTTGATAAACTTCGGAATCGTTTGAAGTTGTTTCTTACAGCACAGATAATGGGGAAGTGGCATATATTGGATTTTCGGAAGGGTTTCTATAAGAACTCAAACAGTGAGTTCGTAAATGCAATGAATGTGAAGTGTATTTGGAGGAATATATGTAAGAGAAAAGTTAAAGTTTGGTTTGCCTTCATTTAAGGGAGTCAGAACATAAATGTAAAGACGTGTTTAAGCAGTTTCACAGCGTGTTGGTGGGACTGTACCTGGAGTATTGAGTACAGTTTTGGTGACCGAGTCTGAGAAAGAATATGCTGACCGCAGAGGAAGTGCAATGGACATACTCCAGATTAATCCCTCAGATGGTGAGATTGCCTGATGAGGAAACTAGAGTTTCAAAGAATGAGAGGTGAGTCACAGTGAAATTTAGAAAATTCACAAAGGTTGGAAATTAACAGAATGCTTCGCTGGCAGTCAAATCCACATTCAAGGCAAATAATGGCAGGATCTGGGACAGGCCATTTAAGACGGCAATAAGGAGGAAATTCATCACTTGGAGTGGACTGATTAACACAGGGGCATGGAAACCTGCTGGCAATTAAGAATTGGGAGAATCTCCAGATGTTCTACAAGTGTGTCAATCGGAACAGAATAACAAGAGATCAGGTAGGACTCATTAGTGACTTGCCAAGTTGCATCCAAATCAACTTTAGTGTTAGGAAACATAGGGTGGTAATGGAAGGCCGTTCGTATGACTGGAGGCCAGTGTTCAATGGTGCACCACGGGGATCAGAGATGTGTCCCTTATTATTTGTGATTTGGAGGTGCTGGTGTTGGACTGGGATGGACAAAGCTAAGAATCGCGTAACACCAGCTTACAGGCCAACAGGTGTATTCGGAGGCACGAGCTTTCGAAGCACACAACCACCTGCTGAAGAAGCAGCGCTTTGAAAGCTAGTGCCTTCGAATAAACCTGTTAGACTATAAGCTGGTGTTGTGTGACTGTTAACCTTATTATTTGTGGTATTCATAAATGGTGGATCTGTGAATATGGACGGGAGGCGTGTGAAAAGTAAGTTTGTGTTTGATACAATGATTGGCCGGGTAGTTGGCAATAAGGAGAAATACCTTATGTTACAGAAAGATACAGATGGAATGGTCAGATGGGTGGATCAACAGCAGGTGGAATGTAACTCTGATAAACATACTTTGGAGGAAGGAACCAGACAGAGGAGGACTCCATGAATGGCAGCACACTAGGAAGCTCAAAGGGTACTTCTGCACACAACCCGGAATGTGACTAGAGAGGTTAATAATTTTTTGAAAAAGCATAGGGGAGCGTAAATATAGCATTAATACATCGAGGCATAGATTATAAAAGCTTTGTGGAACTTTGGTGAGGCCAAGATGGAATACTGTGTGCAATAGTGGGAGCCACATTACAGGAAGGATGTGATTACACTGGAGGGTTGAGAGGGGATTCACCAGCTATGGAGAGAGGCTGGATAAGCTCGGGTTGTTTAGTTTCGAGGAGAGAAGGCTGAGGGGGCCGTGATCCAGAAGGATAAGATTATGAGGTACATGGACAGTATGAATAGACAGCAGCTATTCCTTTTAGTCAAATGGCCACACTTTTAAAGTGAAGGGTTTGAAGTTTAGTGAGGACTTGAGGATTATTTTTAACCCAGTGTGTGTTGGGGTCTGGAATGCACTTCTTGAGAGTGGAGTTGTCATGGTAACCTCACAAACATTTGAAAATACATGGTTGTGCACTTGAAATACCATAAGATTCACGGCTACGGGTCTTGTGTCGGAAAGTGGCCCTAATGTAGACCGTGCTATGTTTCTGATGGTACAGAGTCTGTGCTTCTGTAATAGTATGACTGTGGAAGGTCAATCATTGACTATCTTAAGATAGGAATTGATGGATTTCTGAAGAATATCTTACCAAAGTTGATATGTGTGAACTTGCAATATCTTCTGAAAATATGTCAATGACAAAATTAAGAGAAAAAGGTGCAGAGAATTGAGGACAGGGAAATAGCAGAACTATGGAGCAAATACTTCAGTTTTGGCTTCACAGAAGAAAACAAAACAAAAAAGAAAACTTCTTCGCAATATTAGGGAACTTTAATCTGGTGAGAAAAAGGGAATAGAATGAAATTAGCAACTACACAGTTTTAGAGAAAGTATTGGACTGAAATTAATGGGCATAGACAAAATCAACAGTAACTTATGAAATGGGAATCATTTTTGAGAAAGTGGTTTTTAGCAACATTTTGGAGAAGGCATTAATGCAATACGATTGGAATCTCAGAAAGATTTTTGATAAAGCTCCAAGCATTTTGTGCAAATTCGAATCATGTGGGACTGGGGCTAATATATGGTCATGGTTTTAGAATGGGAGAGCTGGCAGGAAATAATGAGTAGAAACAAAACCATGTTTTTTTTTTTAATGGAAGGCTTGGAGGATATAATAAGGATTGGGATTTGGGATGCAGCTATTCCCAATACACATCATATATTTGGTTGAGGGGTACAAATGCAATATTCCCAAGTCTGCTGACAGCAATAAACGATGTCAGCTTTGTAAGTGGATGAGTGGCATGTAAATAAAAGCTCCAAGGTGATTGAGACAAGTGGAGTGACTGGGCAAACACGTGGTAGATGAAGAGCAACGGGAGAGATGAGATGTTGTGTACTTTGTAGGGAACAATAGAATGGTAGCCTATCATTTGAAAAGGGAGTCGTTGAAATTTTTTGATCTATAAATGAACTTAAGCTGCATTTTTGTTTTATTTTCTGCGCAGCCTTCCCAGTCCATGTAGGTTAGTGAGTTCAGAAGCCAGAAGCCATTACTGGGAATGGCATTGGCACGCTGATCAGTGTGCACAGGCCCAGCAAGTGGGGAGCTGTAACATTGAAAAGAATCTGGATCTCCCTGTACACCAGTCACTGAAAGCAATATTGCAGGAGCAGAAAACGAGTAGGCCGATAAATGGTGTATTCACCTTCATTTCAGGGGGATTTGAATACAGGAGTAAGGGTAATTTCCTGCAGCTGTAATGGCCTTTGTGGGACGCCATCTCGAACATTACGCAGTATTGAGTGCAGTTGCGGTCTCCTTACCAAATCAAGGACAAACCTGACATTGGGAGAGAGCAGTGAAGGATGACCAGACTGATCTCTGGGATGACAGGCCTGTTGTGGGAGCAGAGCTTGGGGCAACTGGGCCTGTATTCCATGGGCTTTAGGAAAATGAGTGCAGATCTCAGTGAAATATATTAACCTCTGACAGTATGAGACAGATTGATTAGATTAGATTACATTACAGTGTGGAAACAGGCCCTTCGTTCCAACAAGTCCACACCGCCCCACCGAAGCGCAACCCACCCATACCCCTACATTTACCCCTTACCTAACACTACGGGCAATTTAGCATGGCCAATTCACCTGACCTGCACATCTTTGGACTGTGGGAGGAAACCGGAGCACCCGGAGGAAACCCACGCAGACACGGGGAGAACGTGCAAACTCCACACAGTCAGTCACCTGAGGCGGGAATTGAACCCGGGTCTCCGGCGCTGTGAGGCAGCAGTGCTAACCACTGTGCCACCGTGCCACCCATTGGAAGCAGGGATGATAATTCCCCAGGCTGGGATATCTAAAACAAGGGGCCACAGTATTAGGTTCAGGCAGACCAGTCTGTATTGTGATGAGAATAAATGTCTGCACTGGTACCCTGGGGAACTATCTCCCAAATCAGGCTATAGAAGCCAAGGCGCTGAATATAAATAAGGATTTCTGGAAATTAAAGGGATATGGAGAGAGCAGGAGTATGATGTGAAGATAGAAGATCAGTTATCATTCCAGGTTATTCTCCAATAACACGGTAGCTGTGTTCCTGTGCAACACTGTGTTGTAGTAAATCGTGCAATATTAATAATGGGACCTATGGGAAAAAGAGGGTAAGGGGCACCCCCACCCCCAAAAATCAGTAAAAAAACAAAAATTAAGCTTAATCTAACACGCACACTGGCACAGAGTAAATACATCTTTAAATCACATATTGTAATGGAACTGTGCTGTAAATGTAAAACTTTCACACTACAGTCACTGACTGCAGCCATGTACCTTTCACCACACTCATCACCAGAACGCGTGCGGGGCTGACTGACCACGTGATGCAGAATTTCTGTTCTCCTCAAGATTCTACCCCCCACCCCCGTTTGAAATAAAGTTCCTCCTAAATGTAGATCACAATTCACAGTTTCAGGCTCAGTTTCAAGTCTTGCAGAGCAGAATGCATTCCAGTTTTAGCTGAACACAATGACTATCCATTTTTCAGAAAGAAGATCCCGAATTTGGGTTTTGCTGTTCAGCTGGTGCCCGTCAAGGAATCGCGTCACAGTGAACGGGAATGCACTTTATAGAAAACGGTTCACGAATTGCATTGCAGTCAAATCGTATTTAATAAACACGTGTTATAGAAGAACTGTTGTATATTGAATGGAGGAGCAAAAGTGATGGGACGAAGGCACTACAGCAGTTCTCATTTTATATTTTAAAATGTTTAATTATGGAATATGAACAGTGTATGAGAAAAACTGCATTGAGGAGATGTTTGGCCATGCATTAGCATAGGGAAATCTCAATGCATTGGATAGCTTATTCATTTCCCAATGTTTCTGTGCAGTCTGTTAGAATGCTCTGTAAATGTTGTCACAAGCTCTCAGATGTTAGGAAGGAGGTCACTGCAGGGTCAACAGGACGGTGTTTCCCGTTCCCTTTTCCGATACTGAGGCTGGTGCCGGGAGTTCTGTCCGGTTTTATCCTTTAAGATCTCGAAGCAGTTTGATACAATTAAGTGTCTTGCTTGGCCGATTCAGAGACCATTGAAAAGATTTATCACATATGTGTGTGGCTGGACTCACCTTTAGGCCAGACCAGTAAAGTACAGGAGATTCACTTCCTGAAAGTACATTGGGGAAGGAGATTGATGTTTACAATCAATATTGGACACAAGGTCACTATTACTGGCACCAGATTTTAGGTCTCGATATTTTATTAAAGAGTTTTAACTTCCACCAGCTGCCGGAGAATTAACCTGGTCTGGATTAATAATCCAGTGACATTTCCACAGCAACACCATCTCCACATGGGGCCCTACCAGAAACCATACTGAGCAGATTATCTCTGTGCTTCTTGACAGCTCCGTCGAAAAGAACTCCCACCAATTTGATTACCGTGATGGTACTGAGGGGTGGTAATTGGTCAGATTTTAATTATTCTCCTCTTAGGAATTGGACATAGTTCAGTTATTTTCCACATTGCCAGGGAGTTGTCAGAGTTGGATCTGGAGTGAAACCGCTTCCCCAGGGACACGGCTTGTTGTGCCGCAAAAGTCTTCAGTCCTATTGCAGGAATGGTGTCCGGGGCCATTGCCTTTGTCGTATCTACTGTGTTCAGCTGTTCCTTCATGTCACGTGCAGTGAAGCGAATTGGTTGAGGACTGCCATCTGTGATTCTGTGAGCATCATGGTGGGGGTAAGATAGATCATCCACTCAACAAATCTGGCTTAGGATAGTGCAGACACCACATACTTGACTTTTTCCCTGATTACAGAGCTGTTCCGATATGTAGAATGAAGATATTTGTGGAGTCCTCTCCTCCAGCAAATTGTTTAGTAGTCCATCGGCATTTATGCTTGGATTTGGCAGGACGACAGAGCTTAGATCCGATCTGTTAGTCTTGGGATCATTTCCCTCTCTCCATCAGACGTTAGTCCTGCTGTTTCGAATGTAACCAGTCACATGTGGTAGCGTTCATGCGTTGTAATCAGGTTTAGGTGCACGTGATTCCGACCCTGGTATGTTCATACACATTCGTCACTGAACCATGCATCGGCTTGATGGTAATGGTAGACTGATGGATTATCTCCGGGATGAAGTTACAGATTATCATTTAATATAATTCTGTTTCTGCTGCTGCTGTGGTCTACAGCATCAGATGATAACTCAGTTTGAGTTGCAATATCTACAATTCAATTTTACTGACTGTCCCACAGTTCAGACCGAGACCCATTCATACATCAGCCCTGTATTCTGTGACCTAACCTGGTTTCTGATGCGGTAACACTTCCACTTTCATATTCTCATTCTTCTGAGGGCCTCTCCCTGGTATCACGCCTATAATTTGTTACTTTAACTCAATCCATTTTAAGCAATAATCTAAATCGTTTCTTTTCGACAATGTCAACTTCTGTATTTGAAGTAAATGTGTTTCCCTCTGTTTCTATCCATGACCATGATTCAGAGCTCTGCAGTGTCAGTGATGCCAGACTTACGTAGTTTCACAGTCAAGGAACTTGTACACCATGCGTTATTGTTCAGTCCCCAGTGTACGGCGCTCCATGTTGGACAGGATGTTTGTGCATATTTGACATCCTTCTTTGGAATTTGTCCAAAAACAGAAATTGCTGAAGATGTTGCAGCATCTTCTGGAATGAATGCAGTGTTTATTCTTTCAGGTACGGTGACCCTCGACAAAGCTCCCAGTTTCACAAGCCATTTTAGTATTTTTATTACCAGTATCCATTGTTATTTGTCTTGTGAAAATTTGTTCTGTGCCTATATATTTCTGGAGAAATTCAGCAGGTCTGTCAGCATCTGCAGAGACAGAGAAACAGCGTTCGCATTTCAAGCCCCGTGTGACACTTCTTCATAATTGAAAAGGATTGGAAACTTAGCTTTTTAAAAGCTTGCCTGAGGTGGGAGATAGATGACAGGGAAAAGAGGGCGTGGCAAAGATAAACCGGCTGTTAGCAGTGGTGAACGAGAAAATGATATAAAATGGGTTTGAATTAAGGTGTGAATGGAGAAAGGGGTTCTCTATATTGAGTGCAAGATAAAGAAGACACAATCGCACAAGGTGATAGGGAGGCCAGGAGGGAGTATGTTGACAATGTGGCATTATAAAGGTCTGGCCATAAATATGTTTTCACTGTCGAAATCATCGTCCCCTTTAGACAAAGGATATCAGGTGCTTGACTTCTTATAGGCACTAGTAAGCGTTTCATGCTGCCTTAGTATAGTAATTGGGAGAAAGTAAATCAGAGTATGAAGTTTCGGCTGAGTATTGTTTACCTGTCATGTTTACTATAGTTTCAAATTTGCAGTATTTATCTTTAAATGCTTGATCTTGAAGTTAATATTGGATGGAGTGTGGAAGGTTGAGGGATGACATTATAGAAGTTTCTAAAATCAGGAGAGGTATGGATAGGGTGAATAGCCAAGGCCTTTTCCACAGGATGGGGGAGTTCAGCCGGAGAAGGCATAGGTTTAGGGTGAAAGAGGGAAAATTTACAAGGGGCGCCGGGGCAGTGATTTTACACAGAGGGTGGCGTGGGTATGGAATGAGCTGCCAGAAGAAGAGTGGTAGATGCATGTTCAGCTAAAACATTTAAAACACACTTGGACAAACATATGGATGGGAAACTGTTAGAGGCATATGAGCCGAATGAAATTAGCTTAATTTGGAAAACCTGGCCAGCATGGACATTTAGAAAAGCTTCACGCAGGTTCATTGTGGATTTGTGAAAGGGAAGTTACCTTTTGCCACCTAAGATCATGCAAAGTACTTCTGGAGATGCCTGAAAATGGAACAAGCGGACTCGATAAAGGAGATCTGTTAGACACCAGGCTTTCCAGAGTTTTTCCGAAAGGTATTACAAAATAAAAGTTCTTACACAAGACAGAAGCTCCTAGGATGATGGCGAATGTATTAACATGGGATGATGATTGCTTAACATATAGAAATTGGAGATTCAGGATTAATGGATCTTCATGATAAATATATGTCGGCTGGAGGACCACAGCTATCAGTCCGATGGCATCAGTTATTTACACTCTATACTGATAGTCTGAAGGAGGGAGCTGAGTGCAACATACATCCAAGTTTGAGGATGACACTGAGAATCAAAAGGCAGGCTGTTATTTAATGGAGAGAACTTCCAGAAGAAGAACAGTACAAAGGGATTGGAGTATTCCTGCGTATGAACCATAAAGTCAGCATGCTGATGCAGCAAGTAACTAGGTTGGTTCATTACCCTCCTTCCACGGATGAAAGAGTTGTGTTATTGAGAATCTTTAAAATGGAGAGGCGATTATTAATTGGGGTTTAAATGAATGAGTGATATTGCTGAAAAATACAAGACACCAAAGTCACTGGAGAAGGTAGATGTGAAGTTGTTACCATTCCTGAGTGGAGTCTCGAACTCGATGACATAGATACCGAATATGGAACATCGATTTCTATCTGAGATGCAAAGTGATGCCTTCTCTCAGAAGGTAGCAAATGTCTGGGATTCCCTAACCCAGAGAGGTGTGGAGGGATACAAGGAGTTGGCAAGAAAGTGGAGTGAGACCTGGAGTAGATCAGCCATGTTCGTAATAAATGACAGGGCAATCTTGAGGAGCCGAATAGCCTACTCTTGTTCCTATTTATTAATTTCACATGTTGTGCTTTTGCTATGTAGCTGGTTATTTTCCCGGAAGTTGCGTTGTGTAATACTACATTCGGGTGAGCAGAGGATTTGTTTAAGTTAGCGCTGGGTGGGGTATGGGGGCTGTATTCACAGCAAATCTGGGTCTGTAACACGAGCCACATCTGGAGCAGACGTTGCAGAGAGGGGAAGCCTGGAAACAGAGATTGGGGGTGAGTGTCACTTCCTGATCCAGCCTGGATTTTCCAAGTGCATTTCCAAAACTACACCTAACCATCGGAGTGGCCTTGATCTGCCCCTGTGTAGCAGGAGCGAAGGGCTGAATGGAACATCAGAACAGAGGGCTAAGGGACACGAGTGGGCCATTCGGCCCTTTGACACAAATCAACCAGTAAATAAAATCGTGGCTCTTCTCATTGTGGTCCCAGCTGCACTTTTCTCTCCTTGCACCATTATCCCTGATTCACCTGTCTATGGGAAATCAGACGAAGCTAGCCTTGATATAATATAAAGATTCAGCCATCCCAATCTTCTGGGAAAGAGAATTCCCATTTGAATGAATTCCCACTTTGTGATTTTTTTTCTCACTCCAGTTGTGACTGAGGATGGAGGATGTCACTCTTTCCTTTTCTAGTCCCACTCTTCCACTGCTCACAACAAATTTTAAATGTAACCAGGTTGGTGATATGGCCGATGATAAAGGTCTCAGACTGAGTCAGGTTCAGTGATAAGGACAAGTCAGGCAGATTTCTTTAGTCAACCACAAGTTACTCACAGAACTAACGGAGGAGTATGTTGGATCTGTGGGTAGCACTGCTTCCTCACATCACCAAGGATCTGGGTTCAATTCCAACCTTGGTGACCCTCGATGTGGAGTTTGAACATTGTCCCTGTGTCTGTGTGGGTTTCCTCCCAGTGCTCCAGTTTCTTGCCACAGTCCAAAGATGTGCATTTTAAAGTAGATTGCCCATAGTGCCCAGGGATGTGTAGGTTAGGTGGGTTAGTTATGGGAAATGCAGGGTTACATGGATAAGATTGGGGGGCACGGCCAGGTGAGATGCTGTTTGGTGTATCAGTGCGGACTTCATGGACGGAATGTCCTGCCTCCACACTGTAGAGGTTCTATGACAATGACAATCAATTTGGACGATACAATCACCCAGTGGGTACATACCTAAACACTCTTATCAAGGTTTTATATGTTTCATGCTCATTCCAAGAGTAACCTTTAAAAGCCTTCATAATATAACCCCTTCACCCAAGGAATACGTGAAATGAAATATCTCTGAACTGCTTCTAATGTAATTATATCCTTTCTCACATAAGGAGACACAAAAAAAACTAATCTCACACTCAGATCATAATGTTTATAATTGTTTTCTCAAAGTGCTGTGAGTCTTTGTAACACTCTTCCCCACAGACCATTGGAGCCAGAAATATTGAATATTTTTGAGGCACAGATGGAAGGTTCATAAATAACAGCAGGGTCAAGGATTATCGAGGAATGGGCAGCAATGTGCAGTGTGGGGGGAAATGTAGACAGTAGTATCAAATAACACGGCTTCAGAACCTCCAGGAATATAATGCAAAATTAAATGATAATATCGACAACATGTTAAGAGGGAATACAAGATGGCGGCGATCCAGAAGGTCCGCTTTGCTGGGCTCTGCATCAACACACGGGCAAAGTGGTTCTCTAACCACCCCATCCCTGGCATTTAATTAAATTTCAACACTAAAAGAGCGGTGGAATCTTTACTAATCCCATTTTGTCAAGTGGAAATGACAAAACACGGGAAAGGATCGAGCATGACCCAACACACGGTGCACCCGTCAGAAGCATCGAGCATGCCTGAGGCTGTAGCTGCAACCCACTCTGCTTGTTCCATGGACCCAGGTACTTACCAGGCCTTGGTCACTGAGTTCACCAAGTTATGCGAAATGATTGAAGCCATGATTGAAGAAGGGTTGAAGAAACTGCATGAGCAGCAAGTTCACAGCCTTGGAAACAGAACAGACGATGTCATGCAGTGGCAGAGCCCGTGATAGATTCCTCTCGGGAGAAGATCCTCGCCCTTGAAAAACAGATCTTCACCTTAACTGACCAAGATGACAACCTCGAGAACAGGGTTAGGATGAAAAATATTTACATCGTCGGTTTGCTGGAGCGGACAGAAGTTGTTCAGCCGCTGAATTTTTTCAAGAACTGGCTGCGGCGATTCCTTCACTTCAACACTGAGGAGAGACGGGTGAAGACTGAAACAGTTCATTGGCTTACGGTGCATAGGTCAGGCTCAGACCAACGCCTTCATCCTGTCCTTGTTCGATTACACAGTTGTGGGGACAAACAAAGACTAATGGAATTTTCCAGAACCCAGGGGAAAGATCCGATGGCTTTAATTCACAAGGGTTCCAGTATTATGTTCTTTCAGGACTTTTCAACGGCGGTGATTCAGGAAAGAAAATCTTTTGATGATGTCAAGAGAACAGTAAGGGAACTCTGGATTCAATATTTGTTACGGTACCCAGCGGTGCTCAGTATTGCTTTCAATGGATCCACGAACTCGTCTGACTCTCCAGAGAAAGCGAAAACTTTGTGGACATTTTAAAGTAAGCTGTATATTTAGATAATCATGTATCTCTCTTAAAGAAATTTTGTTGGAATTTTCTGCTATTAACCAGTGTTAAATTATAGCCGGAAATGGGTAGAGTACTCATTTTTAACTTCTTCATTAGTGTTACTACTCTTTTTTTCTTTCTTTGCTTGTGTCTGGGGTGCAGCTCAAGCTGGAGGGAGTTACAAAGGTAGTTGTCATGACTAAGTGCCGATCGAAGTGCAGTTCATGCCCGATTTTTGTTATTAATTGCCCTGGATTCCATATTGGTAGCGGGCAGAAGATAAAGTTTTGAGATATGTAAGCATCCCCAGTGGGCGGTGGGGGGTAAATTCCCCAATCGAGTGTCATTGGCATTTTGAATTTTATTTCGTTCTTTGGATTTTTATGTGTTTAGCTTTGGAAAGTTTTGAGAGCTTGTTAGTTGTAGTAGTTTTAGTTTGTACAGTTTTTAGGCTCTATGAGTCTTTTTTTCATTAATGACCAGCGATGTGTAATTCGATGTGAAACTCGAGAGTTGAATGCTACGGTGTGTTCTGGATAATGATGTGCTTAAATGTTATACATGGAACATTAAGGGGAGCCATCTGCCAGTCAAGAGGAAAAATGTACTTTTTAGTCTTAAAACAGAGAGGGTGGATGTTGTCCTATTGCTGGAGATGCACCTTGATGACAAGGAACATTTGACATTATAGCAGGGTGGGTTTGATCGGGTTTATTTCTCATCTTTTAATACTAGGAGTAGGGGAGAAGCCATACTAGTGAAGAAGAGTCTTCCATTTAAATTACTAGATTGTATTAGACACTCACGGAAGGATCATCATTCCCAAAGTCTTCAACTATGGGAATTAATACAGTATTTTGAATGTTTATTGCCCCCTGGCGCACCGTCTTAAAATCCTGGAAGATGCATTTTCCAAAGTAAGTTATCTTGCATCATGGCACATTATTGTAGAAGGAGACATTGACTGTCTTATGGCCCCACGGTGGACAGAATGTCCAAAGGTACCACAATACCCTCATTATAATGTAAGCAATTAGTGGGTTAGAGCTGGTGGATACCTGGAGGCAGATCTATCTCACAAGTAGGGATTTTATTTTCTTCTTTAACCCGCACAAATGCCACACGAGGGTTGATCTCTTCCCCCATCCCTGCAACAATCTTAGACACGGTGTCATCCTGCACAATTGGGAATATTACCCCAATATACCTGCCCCAGAATTAAGATAGAAGTCATATAAGATTATGTTGGATGCAGATGAGGGTCTCATGTTTTTGTCAAATCCCACAGTTTCGGCAGCTCACGTGATGCAATGCATTAATTCGCTTATCATGTTTTCGGGCTGTAAGATTAATTTTACAAAGTTTGTGGCCAAAACTATGGGAGGTCTCAGGGTAATACCTGAGATTGAAGGCAAATCCTGGTTTCCTTTTAAACGGTCACTGGGGTGGTTTCCCTATTTCAGTATATTCATTACATCTGTCTTTGATCATTTATTTAACGTGAACTATGTCCATGTGTTTGACAAAATTAAAAAAAGACCTTCAAAAATGGGAGGAACTTCCAATATCCTGGGAAGGTCGGATAACTCTTATTAAAATGAATGTCCTTCCTCATTTACTATACCTCGTGTGAATGCTTCCTTTGATGTTTCCCAGACAGATATTTAGGAGACTTTATGGCTGGTTTAGCTCTTTTATTTGGCAACATAAGCGACTGTTTATCAAGCTAACCAAATTGCAACTACCCCACAGATTGTGGAGAGTAGATCTCACAGATTAAATGCTATCAATTAAGCTCTTTATTATCCTATATTAGTATCTGGGCCACTGAGGACCCGGCGTCAATACGGTTAGATATTGAACCCTCTCAGAAAAAGTGAACCCTTATTAGTCTATTGTTCTTAGACAAAATGACAACATTTATGGAGTATTGTCATAACCCAATAATTATCAATAAAGTTAAAGCATGAATGACAATGAGTCAGATCGAGGGCAATACAGCCAAAGCCTTGTTTCTTACCCCTATAATTAGTATACCAAGTTGTCAACCGGGGATACTGGATGCCATGTTTAAACTGTGGGAAGCCAGGGGTGTACCTTGCTTCAGATATTTAGAATTAATAGAATCCCTACAGGGTGGAAACAGGACCTTGGGCCCAACAAGTCGACTTCGACCCACCCAGACCCATTCCCCTACCATTCTATATTTACCCTGACTAATGCCCCAACCTACACATCCCTGATTTATCAATAGCCAATTCATCTAAACCGCACATCTTTGGATCCTGGTGCTGTGAGGCCGCAGTGCTATCTCCTGCGCCACGACGTTTTATTTCAGGGAGAAAGAATGACATCATTGATCAAATAACTCGTAAGTATGGACTACATAGTAGAGACGTCTTCTGTTTGTTTTTGATTTCAGATCAGAGGTTTGATTTAAAAAAAAACACACTTTTAACAGACTCTTACAGATCCAATAGAGAGAAGCGGGTGCTTAGTGTTCAGAATGCACTTTCTGTCAGTACCCTTTATCATTATTTGGAGAGTGTCCCCTCAGCTGTGCAGCTTTGTGATGTCTGCGAGAGAGAGTTGGGGTTCAGAACACCTCGGAGAGATGGGAGGATATTTGTGAAAATGCTCGAAGGATTTTGATCTGTAATAGGACCCATTCCATGCAGTTGAAAATTTTTCGTAGGGTCTATCTGACCCCAAATTGTCTCTCAAAATGCAAAGTGGGATTATCTTCAGCATGTCGTAAATGCAGAATGACTACAGGCACTCTTACTCATTGCTTGTGGTCCTTCTTCAGGCTTCATATATATTGGAGCACTGTGTTCGGTGTGATAGAGCGGGTTTTGGGGACTGAATTGGAAATGGACCCGTTTTTCCTTTTCCTGGGCCTGACCAGGATAGTTTGCAGAGATGCACATGAGGAAAAAATGTATCCTTACTTTCTGTGCTAGGAAAATGTTCTGTTGTGTTAGATGTCTGAAAACCCCAGGTCTGTTGGGTCGTCGTAGGTTCTTCATGGAGAATATCCATTTGGACTTTCTCACCAGTGTGGTGCATCAAAAAACAGAGATTTATATAAGACATGGCAGCCCACGATACAGGTTTATTTGTCACATTAAGAAGGGCTTATATATAACCATGACGATATGGTCTAATGAATCTAATATCCAGCGAGGAAGATTTATGAACATAAAAATGTGTATCAGTTAATGCTCTTGAAGAACGAGCGCTATCGTTTTGTTACGCTGAGCTGTACTATTTATTCATTATTTATTGTTTATTTTTCTTTTTTCTCTGTCTATTTAGTGTTTTTAACTTGTTTTGTATGTACATGCATATGAGTGTAACTTTGATCAGTTAATTGAGTTATGTTGTTATTGGGTTATTATAATATTAAAAATCTCTTTTTCAATAAAATTACTATTTTTAAATTAAAATGCTAACATTGATAGAATAGAGTCCCAAATAACTCTCATGAGAGAGACCACTCATGCTGGTTTACCGTGAGGGTCACCACATTTCGGGTGATGAGGTGACGTTGAGAGTGCATCCCCTTCATGATAACCTCAGTCAGTGTGAGGAGCTGAACCTGCGCAGTTGTCCTCCCTCTACATCACAAACCTGCCGTCCAGCCAACTGAGGGACGACAGAGCAACTGTTACAGACAGAAACAGTCACAGGCAAAGGGCAAGAGAAACTTTCATAAGAATGAAAAGGCTACAATTCAGATAACGGTCAAAATACCGGCTGAGGGTAAAAATGTTCTCTGCTCGAAATTGTATATTATAACAAGACAGCTTAGAAGTTGTGTTTGATTTAATATTATTAAGGTGAGTCAAGTTAAATAACCAGAATTACTAAGTGTGATTGGACATCTATAACAAAAAAATGTGTAGATTTTTGTTTGGTCTGTGGAAAGCATGCTGACAGTTGCATGAAAGTATATAGCTGATGGAATATATTGTTAGGAGAGTGCATTCCATGCGAATTGCCCTCGAACAGACGCTAGAAGAAAACTGGGGTAAAAGTGCTTGAGTGTCGTCTGGTCAGTGACAGGAACCCAGGGAGTTGAATGACTGAAAGTTCGTGTAACATGGAGCTGAGAAAACTATCAGGTCAGCCGGACCTTATTAAATGCTAGAGCAAGTTTGAAGGGCTGAATGACCTCAGCGTGGTTTGAATTGTGTGTGATTTGAAAAATGTACATCTCTACTCCTTCCTCTTATGAGTTACACACTGGGGCACTGCCAGTTTCTTGAAACTGGGAATTATTTGGAACTTTATCTGGAATTCTCCATAATCGGCATTCTCCAGAATATTCTATAACTGTCGTGACGGGGGGAATTGAAAACGAGAGAGAGAGAGAGAGAAGGCGCTGCAGTGAGCGTGTTGGAGCATGAGCCCTGATGGGGGTCAGTGCTATAACAGATATACAGTGACTGTGAGGGAACAGAGAGAATACGGTGACCCTTACCCTGACAGAATGGGGAAGGTGATTGATGCGTGTCCTGTATTGCTGGATATTTCTTTAGACTGCAGATACTGCATTGAGCTGGGTGGTGAGCACAGACCATGCTCGGTAGGTCTGGTGGTATGGCCCCCTCTGGTAAGTGAAAGGTCCCCCTCTGTACTAGTCCATCCACTATGTCTGCCGTGCTCTGTCAACAAACCGTGGTGTAATTGTCCCTTATATGCCATGCTCGGGGTAATCTGTGCAGGGCAGCACCAACCTGAGAAAGCTCAACCGTGTGCCCCTTAGCGTTTTAAAGATGGCACCAGTGCCAGGGATCACGGAATATCCAGGGGCACACGGGCGACTGTGTGTACCTCCAGTCATGATGGGTGGGAGATTCGGGCTGGTATTGAATAAGAGGGACACCATGGGGTGGGGAGGGTAGCTTATGAGGTGAGTTCGATAAGATAGCACCAGGAATTTAGCTCAGCTTCGTACAAACAATCCCTCTGTCACACTCAATGAAAATGAATTTGAGACAAATTACTGTTTTACACAGCTCAATGTGTCGAAGACTCTGCGGTTCTCCCTCCCAGTTGCAAAGCTACAGGACAAATGCTCATTCAAAACTCTCCATCGCCTGAACTCACACGAATATACCATTTACTCATAATTCTTCATAATACTGACCCGTGTTGCATGACACAATCGAAATGGCTTCATTTCAGCATTCTGGAACCAGTGAACATATCTTTCCATGACATTTTTACTCGGTCTCCCCCTCCCTGTCTCTATCCCAAAACACACGTATTTACAGTCATACAGTTCTACAGACGGAAACAGGCCCTTTGGCCCAGATGTTTCATGTCGAACAAAATGTCCATCCACACTCATCCAATTTCTCTGCCTTTGCTCTTTATCCTCTAATCCTTTCCTATCTGTGTATTTGTCCAAGTGCCTATCCAATGTTGTTATTGTACCCACCTCAACCACTTCCACTGACAGCTCAGTGCATATGTGTACCATTATGTGTGTAAAAGAGTTGCCCCTACGAGTTAATTTTTTATTTTATTCCTCTCGAAGCATTAACAGATGTCCTCTCGTCCTCGATTCCCCAACCTTGCGAAAACACTTGAAGTATTCATCCCTATGCACGTCTCTCATAATTTGCTAAGATCTACACTTCTATATGTATCCCTTCAGTTTCCTAGGCTGTAAAGAAATAAGTTCTAACCTGTCCATAATCTCCCTAAAACTTAAACTCTTTAGCTCAGGAAGCATCTCTGAAATTCCTTCTACAATCTTTCTAATTCAATAATATCCTTTCTACAGCAAGGATAACAAAACTGAAACCAATGCTCCAACTGCAGCCTTACCAACACCCTGTACAACTGCAACATAATGTCCCAACTTCTATACTCAATGCACTGATGTAGGCCAGTGTGCCAACAGCCTTCTTCATTGTCCTGGGTATCTGTGACTCAAATTTCAGACAACCGTGCACATGATCTCCAACGTCCTTTTGATCCACTGCACTACTTAAGACCCTCTCATTCATCACTAAACTCCTACCTGGATTTGACTTTCCAAAATGCAAGACGTCACACTTATCTATATTAAACTCCACATGCTATTTCTCAGCCCACTTCTCCAGTTGCTCAAGGTACTGCTGCAATTTCTGATAATGTTCCTCACTGGATGCCTCCTATTTTAGTGTCATCTATAAACTTATTAACCTTGTGTTGTGCACTCTCGTCCAAATCATTGATATAGATAACAAACAGCAATGGGCCCAGGACCGACCCCTGAGGCACTCCACTAGTCACAGGCCTCCAGTCCGACAACATACCTCCACCATAGCCATTTGCTTCCTAACGCCAAGCCAATTCTGTCACCAATTTACCAGATTATCTTGGAGTCCATGCGATCGAACCTGCTCGAGCAGCCTACTATGTGGTACCTTATCAAAGGCTTTACTGAAATCCATATAGAATATGCCCACCACCCTGCCCTCGTCAACCTTCCTGGTCACTTCCTCAAAAAACTCGAACAAAATTTGTATGGCCTGATCAACCATGCAGAAAGCTATGCTGATTGCTCCAAGTCAAACTCTGTTTTTCCAAATGCATGCATATCTTATCTCTCAGAACCTTCTCAAGTGGTTTACTGAAAACAGATGTGAAGCTTACTGGTCTGTATTTCCCAGGCTTTTCTTTGCAGCCATTCTTGAATAAGGGCACAACATTTACTACTGCTCAGTCTTCCTGGACCTTGGCCCCTGACCTGTCTTCTCTAGCCTCTTGCAGTGCTCTTAGATATATCTGTTCAGGACCAAGAGATTTATCTGACTTTATGCGTTCTAATATGTCCAACAGCAACTCTACTGTGATATGAACGGTACCAAGATATAACACCTAACCCCCACCCCAAAGGTAACTGATCTTCATGTCTTTCTTCATGGTAAACACAAGAAGGGAAATTGAGGACCTCGCCCATCTCTTGTGGTTTTACACATGAATGACTACTTTGGATTTTAAGCCGTCCTATTTTCTCTCTAGTCATTCTTTTCCTTTACTATACTGAAAGCACATCTTTGGATCCACAGAATTGGTCCACAGATTCAAGCTGGAATTAGACAGGGGACTTGCAAAGGTTGATTGAAGTAGCTTGTTTCCAGGCAAAAGGATCTCTGGTAAGTGGGAGGCCTTTAAAAGTGAGATAGCTCGAGTTCAAGGTCTATATGTTTCTGTGAGGGTGAAGGAAAAGTGAGGCAAGAAGAGAGAACCCTGGATGACAAGAGATAATCAGGCTCTAACCAGCAAAAAAGGAGGCGTGGCTCAGGTTCAGGCAGCAGGAATCAATGGAATCTCTGGAGAGACACAAGGGATACAGGAGTTTACTGAAGAAGGACTGTGGGCAGCACGATGGCACAGTGGTTAGCACTGCTGCCTCACAGCACCAGAGACCCGCGTTCAATTCTTGCCTCAGACGACTGACTGTGTGGAGTTTGCACGTTCTCCCCGTGTCTGTGTGGGTTTCCTCCGGGTGCTCCGGTTTCCTCCCACAGTCCAAAGATGTGCAGGTCAGGCGAACTGGTCAAGCTAAACTGCCCGTAGTGTTAGGTAAGGGGTAGATGTAGGGGTATGGGTGGGTTGCGCTTCGGCGGGGCGGTGTGGACTTGTTGGAACGAAGGGCCTGTTTCCACACTGTAAGTAATCTAATCTAATCTAAAAAGGAAATCAGGAGGGTGAAAAGGGGCTATGAGATAGCCTTGGCTTGAACCTGTGGACCAATTTTGTCCCTCCCATAACTATTTTAAAATTAATACAATAAAAGTCACCGTTCCCAAAATGCTCCCCCACTTTACCTCCGTCACCTATCCTGCCCTATGTCTCAACAGTAGGTCGAGTTTGTCCCTTCCCGAGTAGGACTCTCTATATGCTGCTTGTGAAATCTTTCCTGAACACACTTAACTAATTTCTTTCCATCTAAGTCCTGAACCTTCTGGAAGTCCCAGTCTATGTTAGCATAATTAAAATCACCTATTATGACAATCCTTTTGCTCCTGCAATTCTCCCCAGCCTCCCTGCATATTTGTTTCTCCAATTCCCATTGATTATTTGGAGGCTTATAGTGAAACCACTATAACATCACCATCCCCCTCTTACTTCTTTGCACCATCCACAAACTCTCACTCAACAGTATCTCAGTTATTTCATCTTTAAATACGGGAGTGGTATGGGCCTGAATCGGAACTATTAATATTGAAACTGTTTCAATTTACATCTCTCCCTTCCAGTGATTTTCACACCCACTGTAAGTTTCCCCACACTGCAAGTTTCCCCACAATGGGCAGCGATCTAACACAGTGTTACCGAACAATGCAACAGCCTGGGGTTATATATGAATGTACCAGTGCGGTCTGCACAGCTTTTCACGCTGGACATTTAGCCCAGGATTAAAGATCAAGTATTGGTGTGTGCTGCACAGAGTTCCACTCTGGGCATTGCTGGGTTGCATTCAGCTGTTCGCTAGCTGGATCTGCACAGTGCTCCATACTGAAATTATAATGGATGGGCTGGTTTTGTGATTTGGATTGTGAATGTGAGAGAACTAAACATCTGGCAATGTTATGTTTTATGTTTTCATTCTTGTGATTGGACCCTTCAAATCCTGACTCATCTGATTAGACCCGACCCTCTGGATGAGTCATGATGACTGTTGTTACAGCATCTGGGTCTGCAACATGACTAACAAATGAAGCAGAGGCTACTGAGAGGGGGTCTCCGTATAATAGCATGAGGGAATCACTATCAGATCAGCCGTGGTCTTAGTGAATGGTGGGGAAGGATTGTGTGGACCCAAGAATGCAACTTATTCATCTAATTCTGCTTGCAACAGGCAAACTCCCCTCCTTTCCCAGTGTCCAAAGCTGGTGGGGAGTGAGTCACCTCCTGCTGTCCCTACGTAACAGGATCCTGGGGCCTCACAAGCCTTCAGATTTCCCAGTGCCAGTCTCGAGCAGTTGAGTGACTGCCTCCTGTTCCTGTGTCCCAATCTTGAGCAGTTGAGTGACTGCCTGCTTTCCCTGAGTCCCAGTCTCGAGCAGTTGAATGACACCCTCCTGTTCCTGTGAGCCAGTCTCGAGCAGTTGAATGACACCCTCCTGTTCCTGTGTCCCAGTCTCGAGCAGTTGAGTGACTGCCTCCTGTTCCCCAGTCTCGAGCAGTTGAGTGACTGCCTCCTGTTCCTGTGTACAAGTCTTGAGCAGTTGATTGACTGCCTCCTGTTACCGTGTTCCAGTCTCAAGCAGTTGAGTGACTGCCGACTGTTACCGTGTCCCAGTCTCCAGCAGTTGAGTGACTGCCTCCTGTTACCGTGTTCCATTCTCGAGCAGTTGAGTGACTGCCTCCTGTCCATGAGTTCCAGTATCCAGCAGTTGAGTGACTGCCTCCTGTTCCTGTGTCCCAGTCTCGAGCAGTTGAGTGACTGCCTCCTGTCCCTGAGTCCCAGTCTCGAGCAGGTGAGTGACTGCCTCCTGTTCCTGTGTCCCAGTCTCGAGCAATTGAATGACTGTGCTCTGTTCCTGTGTCCCAGTCTCGAGCAGTTGAATGACACCCTCCTGTTCCTGTGTCCCAGACTCGAGCAGGTGAGTGACTGCCTCCTGTTCCTGTGTCCCAGTCTCGAGCTGTTGAGTGACTGCCTCCTGTTCCTGTGTCCCAGACTCGAGCAGGTGAGTGACTGCCTCCTGTTCCTGTGTCCCAGTCTCGAGCAGTTGAGTGACTGCCTCCTGTCCCTGAGTCCCAGTCTCGAGCAGTTGAGTGACTGCCTCCTGTTCTCCTGTCCCAGTCTCGAGCTGTTGAGTGACTGCCTCCTGTTCCTGTGTCCCAGTCTCGAGCTGTTGAGTGACTGCCTCCTGTTCCTGTGTCCCAGTCTTGAGCAACTGAGTGATGCCCCCTGATCCCAAGTTTGTGAAAATAGATGTCCTCCTCTTACTACTGACTAACAGGCTCCAATCGCTCTGTGCTCACCTGCTGCTTCTGTGGAATGGAGTTGAGGGCCTGAATGGCCTCTTCACATTCCTTTCAGCTTCTCTTGACTAAAAGCCTTTCTCCTGTTTCTGTAAAACACCATCAAAATCTGAATGATGTATTTTTGTATTTGACTCTCAGTAATTGAGCAAACAAGCTGACTGACAGAATTCAGAACCTTAATAGCCTCTTCCTGTTCCTGTGTTATACATTCAAAAGTAAACAGAGTCTCAGTGAGGTACAGCATGGAAAAAGACCCTTCGATCCAGTCGTCCATTCTGACCAAATATCCTAAATTAATCTCGTCCCTCTTGCCAGCACTTGGCCCATCTCCCTCTAAACACTTCGCATGCACGTACCCATTCAAATGCCTTTTAAATGATGTAACTGTGCCGGCTTCCACCCACCTCTTTTGGGTGCTCAGTCCATAAACACAGCAGTCTCTCTTTGAAAGTGTTGTACCTCATTTCCCTTTATAAATCTTTCCCCTCTCACCTTAAACGTTTTTCCTGTAATTTTCGACTCTCATATCCTTGGGTAAAGGCATTGACTGTTTACTTTATCTATGCCCCTCATGATTTTATAAACCCCTTTAAGGTCACCCCTCAGCCTCAACACTTGAAAATAGTCCCAGCCTATTCAAACTCTCCCTGTAACTCTAACCCTCCAACATCTGAAACATTCTTTTAAATCTCTTCTGCACCCTTTCAAGTTTGACAATATCTTTCCGACAGCAGGGAGACTAGAATTAATAGCAATATTACAAAAGCGGCCAAACCAATGTCCTGGACAGGTGCAACATGTCATGCAAACGCAGAGCCTCAAAGTACGTACCAATAAAGGGAAGATCACCAAGTGCCTTCTTCACTGCGCTGTCTACCTGTGACGGCACTATCAAGGAACACAGAACCTGCACCACAAGGTGACACAGAAGCTCAGTGGCTAGCATTGCTACCTCACAGCACAGCGATCTGGGTTTAATTCTATCCTTGAATGACTGCCTGTGTGGAATTTGCACATTCTCCCCGTGTCTGCGTGCATTTCATCCGGGTGCTACGTTTTCCTGCCACAGTACAAAGATATTCAGGCAAGTGTAGATTGGACATGCTAAATTGCCCCAAGTACCCACGGATGTGTGGGCGAGGTGGATTAGCCATGGGAAATGCAGGCTCAGAGGTATAGGGTAGGGGTTTTTCCAGTAGGATACTATTTAGAGGGGTGGCCTCGATGGGCCAAATGCCCTGTTTCCTCACTGTAGGGATTCTATAATTTCAATGGAGTTCTCTTTGAGTGGCAACTTCCGACAGAACCCTACCTACATTTCTTGCCCTGATTTGTTTTGCCAAAATGCAACACCTCACATTTATCTAAATTTAACTCCATCTGCCATCCCTCGGCTGATCTAATCAAGCTCCCATTATAGTCTGAGAGTTCATTCTTCACTGCAGAATACACCACCAAATTTGGAATTATCTACAAACTTACTGACCATACTTCATATACTCAAGTGCAAATGATTTGTATAAGTGACAAAAGGCAGTGGACTCATTATTCATCTTTGCTGCACGCCACTGGTCACATTTCATGAACAAACATCTACTGTCACGCCCTGTCTCCAATATTAAACAAAATGTTGGATCCAAATGGCGAGCTCTCCCTGGATTCCAGGCAGTCTAACCTTGCTAACCAGTCTACCATGCAGAACATTTTGGTTTTCTTACTGAATTCCATAAAGACAACATCCACTCTCCTGCCTTCATCAATCATCTTCATTACTTCCTCAAAACAAATCCCCCGAGTCAGTGAGAACTGATCTCCAATATACAAAGCCCTCTTAAGTCCTTGTCTTTCCAAATGCATATACATTCTTTCCCTCAAAACCCCCTCCAACAATTTAGTCACCATTGACGTCAGGCTCGCCGATCTATAGTTACTTGTTTTTTCCTTACTTTCTTAAATAATGACATTAGGTTAGCAGGCTTCCGTCTTTTGACACATCACCTGTGGAAATCGATGATACAAATATATCAGCAAAACGCTGAGCAATCCCTTTCCTAGCTTCCCACATACTTTTGGGATACAACTGATCAGTTCCCAGGAAGTTGCTCATCTTTACATATTTGAAAATGTCCTACACCTCTTTGTAATACAGATACTTTTCAAGATATCACTATATATTTCTTAATTCTCCAGCTCTTCTAACCCCCTCCACATTAAATACTGAGGAGAAAAACTTGTTTCTAATCCCTCCCATCTCGTGTGGTTCCACACATAGATAGACTTACTGAGCTTTAAGAGGCCCTATTCTCTCACTAGTTAATCATTTGCCATCAAAGGATTTGCAGAATTTCTTCAATGCCTCGTTAACCCTATTTCTAAAGCCATCTCATGTCCACATTTTTCTGGCCCGATTTCCACATTGACTATACACTTACTGCCTTTTTCCTCCACTGGGGATCCACTTGATCTCAGCTCTGTTTACCTGACATGTGCCTCCTTCCTTACTTTGACCATGACATCAATATATCTAGCCATCCAGCACTCCCTGCACCCACCAGCATTGCCCATCTCACTAATAGGAGCACTTGGACTCTCTGAAACCAAGTTTTGATGGCCTTGCATTTTCCAACCATCCCTTTACCTGTGAATAGGGTATCCCAGCCAGCCTTTCACAGGGCTCGCCTAACACTTTCAAAATTGGCCTTGTTCAAAGTTAGAACTTCAATGTTTACATCAGGTCTTTCCTATTTCACAACTACTGTAAAACTAATATTTATGCGTAACAGACTTGAAAAGTTAAATAGACACTTCTTGCCCCTCTGGAACAGGCTTGAGAGGCTGAATGGCCTCCTCCTGTCCCTCTGTAATAGACTCGAGAGGCTTCATGGCCTCCTCCTTTCCCTGCGTAACAGACCCGAGACATTAAATGATACAGCAACCCATGGATTATGAGCAGCCGGTAAACTGTATCTAATGGAGGCCCATTCCTTCTCAGTTACAGGAAGACAAACAACACAATGTACTCTAGGTGCGTTCTCAGTAACACTTCATGCAGCTGCAACGACACATCCCTTTGTTCTGAATGATTCTTTTGAGAAAATATGCCAATATTCCAGCTTTCCACCTTTCAAGTAGCAACAGGCTAATATGAGATGAATGGTCTTCTCTTATCCCTTTGTAAGTGGTCCATAGGGAAAGAATTGCTTCAGCCTTTTCCTGAGCAGCAGTCTCAATGCTCTGTCTCAAGGTTATGAAAAGATTTGATAGCAGGGCATTAAAACCAGGAGTAGCCTCACACTTGTCAATAAGTACCGGACTTTGTATTGAGGTATCTATAACTTGCCCAGGCGATTTTTTTTTATGCAGCCGATCTGTTATTTTACAACTGCTTCCTTTCATAAACAGAGTGGAACATATATAGAGCCCTGCAGTGTTCTGTTAATACTCTCATATACAAGGCAAAAAAGATTTAAAAGATTGAAAGGTTTATGGACCAACCCTCAGCAACCCATCCATTCCATCCAAACCCAGTAAATGTTCCCTATTATAGTGTTATGAAAAGTGATGCATGGAACTGGTTAACTGAGCCTATTTGTTCAGTGACTGTGATTAATGCCAGTCTCGACGGATTCTAATTATGCCAGTGGAGGGTTTCCATCTTTTAATGATAAATGGGCGCCGTTCATTGTGTTATCCCATAACATGAGCGGGAGCATCACCGATAGCACTGACAGGGATCAGCAGATCCAGAGAAAGGGGAGGAGAGATCAGAATCTGAGAACACTAGACTAGAATATTCCAACAATGGACCAGAATATGCGAAAATTAGACTGGAATGTTTCAACAATGGACCAGAATCTGAGAATATTAGACTGGAATATTACAACAATAGACAGGCGCTTATCCAATTATGTTTGGTATCTTTCTGCACTCGATCGGTTGTCATTATCATCGCGAATCTATTACGCTCTTCTCATTATTCAATACTTTTATTATCCCTTCTTGGCGATCGTTGGTGTTCCTAGTAAGTGTCACTGTCCAGATTTTGTTTTATATAAACCAATTATGACTGTATTACTGTTCTTTCATATAGTCTACACTTCTACTCACTATTTTTGTTCCTCCTGAAACTCTGAATCCAGATATTCACTATCCAGACCACTACTAACTACATCAATGAAGGTATTCAATTACTGTTTTCCTCTCTGCTCCAGCAGTGTTATTCACGGGTCTCTATCTTGAACACGAAGATCTCACTTCTCCAGTTAGTCCCACTGCCCTGTCTTTTTCCCCATATTTTCACAACATATTTTCAGTTAATTAACTGTCTGTTTCTTTCTTTAATGTGAATCTCTCTGTCCCTCAGTATCACACCCTGGCCTTGGGTTTTGGCTGCCTAGTGTATCGAGTGCTGGCATTGTGTAGCTCAGAAATAATGAAATGGGATGTGTCAAGTTGTTGTTCCCTTCCCGGTATGTCCCATATGATAATCCATGAGCAGGCGTCTTTCAGAAGTCATGAGACACAGCCTTGTAACTTGGTCTGTGCCTGTGTTTGCCCCTCTCAGGAGATCTTGCTATCAGTAACATGAGGAAGCCCCTTGAGTAAAGGACCAGGCATCTAAATTGTATGATAATGCTGTCACTTTTGTTTTTTTTTTAAAAGTTATTTTCTCATTTTTTTTTAAAAAAAGAGATCTTAAACACCAAACTGCCGACTGAAAACGGCTCAAGTAAACAACTCATGAGGCTTTTAGTGTTTTTACATAAATAGTAGTAACAATGGCCATCTCGCACAGACAGGCTTTCCAGTTTTTTGCTTGTAGATGTAACAGTTACTAGGTGCTTGGGGTCCCAGAAGGGTTGAAAGTTTTAGTAAATTATCCCTTGATGCTAGTCTCTCTGAAACCTCACTTGATACTGTTTCCTCCTAAATTGGAAGACTGCATATCTGAATGCTCTTTTGTTTTAACCAAAGGGGAGGGGGGTTCAGATTAGATTGCATTACTTACAGTGTGGAAACAGGCCCTTCGGCCCAACAAGTCCACAGCGACCCGCCGAACAGAAACCCACCCAGACCCATTCCCCTACATTTACCCCTTCACCTAACACTACAGGCAATTTAGCATGGCCAATTCACCTAACCTGCACATTTTTGGACTGTGGGAGGAAACCGGAGTACCCACGTGGACACGGGGAGAATGTGTAAACTCTACACAGTCAGTCGCCTGAGGTGGGAATTGAACCCGGGTCCCTCCGGCATTGTGAGTCAGCAGTGCTAGCCACTGTGCCACCATGCCACCCTCTGTTTAGGTGATATTAATAATTTGGAACAATTCATTTGTGGAAGATACTGTATCCATCATTCAGTTAACGTTTCCAATAGTTAAGTTATTCTAAATTTCTCTTCATTTTGTATGGATTTTCATTGGAGTGTTTAAATATATTGTGTTTTGCATAACAGTGAGTGGTTTGACTAGCAGAATCACACCTGGAACACCCATTTCCCATTTACCTTTAAAATAAGAAAGGTTTGCCATCCAAGCTACCCTCTTAAATTAGTTTGAGGCAGTCTGGTTGGTCTATAGCAAACTGTGGACTCTTGTCTGGTTCTAAATCGATAATACTAAATTGGGTTTAGAATTACAATCCCTACAGTGTGCAAACAGGCCATTCGACCCAACAAGTCCACACCAACCCACCGAGGAGTAACCTACCTAGACCCATTCCTCTACCCTCTTATTACACATTTATCCCAAGGCACCTAACCCACACATCCCTGAAAACTATGAACAATTTAGCATGGCCAATACACCTGACATGCACATCTTTGGGTTGTGGGAGGAAACCAGAGAATCCAGAATAAGCCCATGCAGACACTGGAGAATATACACCAGGAGGCTATTGGGTTCAAAGGTCGTGTAAGGTAGCTGTTAGTGTCTTTGGTTCCAGATGTTGAATTCTGTTGGTTTAAACGGTATTTTCTGTATAAAGATTCTTTCAGTCACTAAGAGTTTTCTGGGTGTGGAAGAAGTGAAGTTGGGGGTTTTACAAAAGATAATGAATGCAAAGCTGAATTGACAGATAAGCTGGAGTTGGGGTTCTGTTTGTCTGTGAGAAAATGAGAGATAATTACAGCTATAGCTCGGCAATTATATTTGGTGGAACCGCCACCCGATACTTTGGAAATGGCTGGAATTCAATTTCAAATGAAGCACTTTGAATATGAGAAGGAATTGAAAGAGTTTGATTATGATGAAAAATTGAAATAAAAGAAAAGGAAATGAAGAAGAACGAGAGAAAATGAGAGAAGAAAAGCCGTGAGTTCCAACTTCAAAAGTTAGCAATTAGAGAGGAAAGTTCACATAGAGGGCGGAGGTGAAGGTAGACGGTCGGCAGGATGAGTAGGTTAGTGAGCCTGAGCAATCCTATAGTAGCCAATGGCCTGATGGGGTTCTGTTTAAATACACTCAAGCATTCTCTAAATTTGATGAGAAGGATGGGAAAGCCTTTTGAATTTCATTTGAGAAAGTGGCTAAACAAGTGCAGTGCTTAGTGACCATGTGGACTTAGTTGGTCCAAACAAAGCTGATAGGTATTTGCATCCCGATTGGAGACGGAATCTGGCCAGTATGAGGTGGTGAAGAAAGCCATCTGAAGTGCATATGAGCTTGTGCGAGAAGCCTGCAGACAGCGTTTCAGGATTCTAAAAAACGGTCCCTGGTTAAATGAACATTGAGTTTGAAAGGATCAAACAAAGTAATTTTGAAAGGTGGGGAAGGGTATTAAAAACAGAGCAAACCTATTACACTGTTAGAGAGATTCTTATTTTGGAGAAGTTCAACAATTCACTTCCTGCAGTCGTGAGAACTCGTGTGTAAGTGCAGAGAGTTACAACGGCAAGATTAGAAGCTGAAATGTCTGATGATGATGATTGAGTTCAGAAATCAAAGTTTGGTTTCTGTGAGAGATTGAGAAGAATGTGCCAGATCTTCTTAAAACCTGTGAGAGTAAGGCTTACTGGCATAGGCCAGGAGTAGCAGGTAAAGAGATTAGAGCATTAAGAGGTACAGAAGTACGTAACTCTTTTATGCTGAGACATGAGGAGCTATGTCATTCAGAAGGAGTATTGGAGAGATGAGAAGTGCTCCATTACGTGACGTGTGGTTGGAATGTCTTGAGGAAACACCAACATACTTATTCCACAATAGGTAAGGAGGTTTTGAGTTTGGTGTTGGCGTTACAACATTTCAGCATTTAAATTGCGAATAACATACATGAGGCAAATCTTTATCACTGATCGTAACCCCTTAAAGTTTGTGGAGAAGTTTAGGGAGAAAAATATCAGTCTGTTTCGATTGAGCTAATTATTGCTGCCATTCAGTTTGAAATTATACAGGTGACAAGGCGAGAAAACCTTCGTTTTGACACGTTGTGGAGACTTGGATGAAGAAAGACAAAGGCATTCTGTGGCAGGAGCAAAATGACTGAAATCGAAACTAGTTGTGAACATTTGTATGCTCACAGTCAATGTAATGTATATGCATTTCAGTCTAAAATAGAGAAGTCAAGGAGGTCTAAAATGAATCCACCTTTGGATATTGATGGAATATTTTATTAAAGGTGGAGTTGTGAGAATACTGTCACTATAGAAAAGTTATTTTCTCTTGGGCTTTTTTTTGAGGAGAGGTTTTAAAGGCAGAGGTGCAGAACTGCTGTCGGAAAACAGTTGAAGTAAATAACTGAGAAAGCCTTTAGGTTTCATTAAAACGGTTATAACAATGAAAGGGCAGTGGCCAGCTTTCCCAGACCAGGTTTCTCATTTTGTTTTTAGCTGAAGCATTCAGATGCTGCTGGGGATCCCAAATTGGTTGGAAGATGTATTACATGATCCCTAGCTGCTTTTCTCTGAGATCTCTGTTGATGTTGATTTCTCCTGGATTGGAAAACTGCTGTAAGGATCTGTATTTGAATTTATCTTTGTGCCAAGCGGTGTAAATCAAGAAGGTACGGTATCTATTGTTTGTGTAAGTGTTCCAACGTATAAGCCATCCCAAAATTGTATTTTAACTAAAGCATTTCAATAGATTATATTTGGTTAATGTTGACTGCTTTGACCAGTCACAACATATCTGTAAGGCACACTTTCCATCTATATTCAAAATAAGTAAACGTTTGGATCTAAGCGGCCTTCTTAAAATATTTTGCGGGGATATGGCCTGGTCCACAACACTTGTACCGAGGGGTTTCTGAGTGGCTCCTGTAATTGAAAGTTTAGTGGAGGGGCAGGGGATGATTTGCTGGAAGTTTTGCTGTAGGTTGCCTCAGACATTCAGGGATACCTGAGGATTTTGGGGACCCAACTCTGGATGGAGCATGGGGACTGTAGTTACAGCATCTGGGTCTGCAACATGAACAACCAATGGAACAGAGGCTGCAGAGAGGGGAAGCTCTGAAACCACGGAGTGAGTGTGTGTTCGGGGAAAGGGATCTGCTGTATCCACCCCGGGTTTTCCAGGAACAGCTTCCCAATCTCCACTTAACCCAGGACCAGAGTGTGATAGGCCCTGACTGAACAAGGAGCTGGTCATAGAATGGTGTCATCTCTTTCAACACGAACTGCAGCTTCACACCAGGAGGAGGATGGTGCTTACAGTGGCTGTGAGGGTCACTGTTTCATTCAGCTTCTATAATCCAGAACTTTCCAGGCAGGTCTTGGTGACATATCCATCATTTCCCAGTATCTCAACATCAATGTCACCATTCGGTGATGGAGGATATATATGATGGATGAGTTAAATAGATTGTTTCTCCGACAGCAGGGAGCTGCCGGGTGTATCCAGTATAGTGGGATTACCGCGGGTGTACGTGGCATCTGCAGAGTACCCATGTCAATGGGGAGAGGTAGAGGAACTGAAGGAGCTCTCTCTCTATTAACGTTACAGTCTGCCCATCACAGTACATCATGTTGGTGAATACCCCCTGTCCTGGCAGCAGTCATGGCCTCTCCATTCAGAAGCAGTAAGCCATTCCCATCGTCATCGGGTCTCCACGTAGAAAGAAATGAACATATCTTGGATAAAGACCGTCCCCTTGATGTACATTTCAAAACACCATCCCCACCACCAATCAATCACATCAAAGTATTCCATGTGTACGGAAAGCAATCGGGTCACTTGCAGCGTCTACGAGCAGGGATGGAGCAAAACCTCCCATGTCTGAACGGATCTGAGTGAACCCCCCAGTACACAGTATCATTAAGTCCTGAAATCCCTCTCCATTTCAGTAAAATATTGCTTTCCATTATTCCTGAAAATGAAATGACAGGTTATATCATCTTAAATTCCACCTGCCAAACTATTATCTATTATCTTTACCTCTCTGAATCTATTTGCAGACTCTACACCTTCTCTTGATAATTTAATCTCTTGCTTATCCCAGCGACATCATCAAACTCAGCATCTGTATATCTGTTCAATTTCTCTTCATAAGACAAACACTTCAAATATGGAATCAATCTAATGAAGCTCTTCTGAATTGCCTCCAAAAGAAATACCTCATTCTGAAAACCACCCAAACTGTACTCCAGTTACAGCCTCACTAATGCCTTGCATAGCTACACCAACACTCCCTACCTTTCTACTCGATCCTTTTATAAATAAACACTGAAATTATGCTCGCATTTCTCATTACTAGCAGTACCCGCAGGCAGGTTTTCTATGATATGCAAGCAGACACCCAGATCCCCCTACACCTCAGCACTTTGAACTTTCTCTCCATTTAGATAATAATTTGTCTTTCTATTACACTGGCCAACTTCATTAGCTCCATATTTATTCGCTTTAATTTTCCTTGCCCGTTCACCCAACCTATCCATATAATTTTAAAATCTCTTGCATCATCATTCCGAAGTAATTTCCCACCAATGTTAGTGTCATCTGAAAATGTGGTATCGTATTTTCTATCCCATCAACCGAGTACAGTAATAACATCGATCGCAAATGGTTGAGGCATGAGAACTGAAATCAATGGCACCCCACAAATTGCATTTGCCAAAAGAAAATGACGCATTTATTCCATTTGACTCCATTTTGTTGGTTAACCAATCCTCCATCCAAGCTAATAAATTACTCCTAAACCCATGTTATCTGATCTGATCATTTACTCTTTGGAGGAGCGACATATCCGATGCCTTCAGGAAGACCAGATGTGTTCTATCTCCAGGATTCCCACGATCCACCTTGTTTGGGACATCTTCAAATAACTCAAGCAAACAATTCAAACACGATTTAGCATTCGTAAAAACATGTTGACTCTGACGAATTGTGGTTTAACTTTGCAAATGTCCTGAACAATGGACTCTAACCATTTGCCTTAAATTACAATAGTTTATTGTTACACTTTAGTCCCTAATGTAGACCATTATTATAAGTTCTTCCCTTTCGAAACCCTTTGCGTTTTCTTTGAATTCCTTTTTAATGGACACACGTTTTTAAGAGATCTGCTCCAATTGCTGTGTAAGAGCCATGTGTGGCTGAATGGACTCATCATCCTGCTGGTGCACACACTCGATGGGCCGACGTCTTTCTGGTGTTCCCATGTTGTCATCTCCAATGCCCGAATGACCTCCTCCTGTTGATGCTTTAGAGGATTGGGAGATTATGGAATCTTCCTGTTGCTGTCTAACTTTGAAGGGCTGATGGGTCTTCTCATACTTCTCCATAACAGGTGGAAATACTGAATGGTCTCCTCATGTATCCCGGAGATGGGACCGAGGGAGTGATTGGTCTTCTCTTCTTCCCATACAACAATCACGTGTCTAAATTACCTCTTCCTTTCTCATGAAAGAAGTCTCAGATAGTTTTTATCCTTATCCAATTCCCCTGAAATAGGCTCGGTGGGTTTGAATGGCCTCCTGTTATCCCAGTGTAACAATCTCCAGTCAATGTGTGACCTCTTCCGGTTCCTATGTTACAGACTTGAGGAGGCTGAATGGACTGATCCTGTTGCTGTTAAACAGGATACTGGTGCAGCATAGGCTCGAGTGGTTGATTGCCCTCCTTCTGTAAATGTATATCAGGCTCCAGGGGCTAAATAGTCTCATCCTGTTTTGGTGTAACAGGTTCGAAGGCCTGAATATGCTCCTGTTGTTCCTGTGTGACAGGCTAGAGAACGGAATGGTTCCTCCACTATCTGTGTAATTCACTTCACTATGTTCAACTAAGATCATCTTTAATTTTTGTAAACTCCAATGGCTACTGGGTCTACCTGATCATCCTTCCATTATAAGCTCGCACCTTCATTGCAGGAATGAGTTGAGGGAACCACCTCTGCGCTCCGTCCAATTTAAAACATCCTTTCTTCACTGAAGAGGCTGAATCTGTACACACTACTCCAGATGTGATCTCACTAAGACCCTGTACAGCAGCAGTAACACTTTACCAGCCTGCTTTAAGGTTCCCACCCAGGTTAGAGCTGTCTCAGCTCTCTGGCGGAATACAGAGCATTTTTGGAAGATCATTGTCCTTCTCTACTCCATCAGCATAACGGGAGATCTGGAGAAATTAAAGTTTGAGAGGATCATAAATGATGTGGTGAGATGATCTCTCGCATTAGTCTCCCCAGGGCCCACGTAACTCAGATTCTACAGAATCTAGTAAGGTGGAGTGCAAAAACAGCAATGAGGAGCAAACATTGATGGGAGTTATATATCAAAGTGAAAGCTGCGATACGAATGCTGGACATGTTATAAAACAGGAAATGAGATATACACATTTGTGGGTACTTCAGTAATAATTTGCTGTTTACATTATATCCAAACTGTGTTAACCCAACTTAATGCTGATGCTGGGAAAAATGGATTTCGTGACCACGTGTGAGATGGTTTGCCTTAACATTATGTCGAGCACTGAGCTGGAGATCAGGGTATTTAGGAATTGGTGTTGAGTGATCAGAAGAGCTAATTGAAACTTTTGCTGGAAAGGACCGTTTGGGAACAGTGACCACAATGTATTGGTTTTCTTTTATGCTGTTTGAGTACACGGAAGTTTTTGTTTTATTTGAAGTAACCTTTATAAACCCGAGTCATGCAAGCCATGAAGGTGTGAGGAGGAAGTGGGACTACAGATGCTGGAGATAAGAGTTGAAGAGTGCGGTGCTGGAAAAACACAGTCAGGCAGAATACTAAGAGCAGATAAATCGATGTTTCGGGCATAAGTCCTTCATTAGGAATGAAGCTTATTGGCCAAGAGTGCTGAGAGATAAATGAGAAGGGGATGCGGCAGGGGGAGCGGAGGTAGCTGGGAATGCGATAGTAGATGAAGGTGGGGTTGAAAATGATAGATGATTAAGGGAGACCGAACGCCTCATCTGCTGCATCCATTAAAACCAATGTGGTCTTCTCTACATTGGCGAGGCAGGAGGTCTTTTTGTGGATCATTTCAGCGAACATCTATGGGACAGCCACATTGAACAACTCCATAGCCATGTGGTTGAGCACTTTAACTCCCCTTCCCACTCTGCCAAGGACATGAGGGCACTGGGCCTGCTCTATCGCCAAACCTGAGCCAACAGAAGTCTGGAGGAAGAAAGCCTCCTCTTCTGCTTGGGACCGTCCAACCACAGGGGATCACAATGGATTTCCCCATTTCCCAATTTCCCCTAATCCCACCTGATCCCACTCCAACCTCCCAAATCAGCACCGCCTTTTTGAATGTTCCTATGTGTCCACCTTCCTTCCTATCAATCTGGTCCACCCTTCTCTCCGACTATCACTTTCAACCCCACCTTCATCTACCTATTAGATGAAAGGAGGCAGCTTAGAAAAATGCCAAGTGTTGCAATAAGCCAGTGGATTCAAAGAAATGTAGGACCCAGCAAAGGATGATCAGGAAACTGAGAAGAAAATCAAAAAGCGAAAAAGCGTGCAGACGAAAGAAAAACATAAAGACTGCTAAAAAAAAGTCTATCAATGTATGAAAAAAAAACAAGAATAAGGTCAAATGTGGAACAGTTGGTGTACGTTCAGGATAATTAATTGCAGAGAACAGAGAAATCGCAGGGAAAAGAAACAGTTTCTTTGTATCTATCTTCATGGAAGGATGTCCAGAAATTCTTCCAGAAATACCAAGGCTTGTGTAAGTAAAGTCTAAGATCATTCTCATCATTGTTAAGATCATCTTTGAAAAGAAAACTGGTTTGTGTACTTGTAAATCTGACAGACTAGATGGACTTCATACAAGAATTTCAGTGGAAGCAGCAATAGACATGTTGATTGCATGGTGGATTTTCACTTTATTTTCCAACACATTCCCGAAATCTGGATAAGGAAAAGGTTATAAATATTATCCAAAAGTTTATGAAAGTATGAAGATGGAGAGTGGTGAACTGCAAACCAGTTAACTTGTCATCCGCATTCGGGTGTCTTTGGACTCGATTACAAAGAACATGCTACTAGATAGTTAGAACGTAATAACATAACTGGGGAGTGTGACAATGTATCGATGAAAGGAAAACCAGAAGTGGCAAACAATTTTTGGAATGGTTTGAAGATGATTCTTGGAGACTCAGGCAATGAAGAACCAATGGGTAACGTGGAGTTAGATATTTAGGAGGTCTTTTTTTAAGAACTCATAGTGTAAGCTCATTAAAAAAAGTTAAAGCGAGAGGTAGTGGGAAGAACATATGCAAATGGGAAGTAAAAATTAGGTTTACATTCTTGTGAATTTAATTGGAATATAGAGGATGCAGTCAACCAGTTGTATCAAGTGCTGGTGAGACTAAACTTAGAGTATTGTGTATCGTTCGGAGTCCCAATCTCAGAAAGAATACACTGACGATAAAAGAACTGCAAAAGGTATCATCCAGATTAATCCCTAAAATGATTATCCAGATTAATCCCTAAAATGGCAAGATTGTCTGATGTGGAAACTCAGCCTGTGATCCTGAGTTTCAAAACATGAGAGATGACTGCAGTAAAACTTAGAAACATAGTGGGGACTGAATAACAGAGGGACATGGAGAAGTACAAATTGGCGAGATCAGTGAGAATCCCACCATGTTCTACACGGACACGTAGAAGAGAATAATCAGCAAACAGTTAGTGTCCATTAGAAACCAAATGGGCAATCTGTGTGTCAAGCTGGAGAACATTGATGGATTGTTACATGAGACCTTCACATCTATTTTACTTGGGAGAAGGAGGAGGCAGGTACAGAATTCAAGAAGATGGACTAGGAAGCTCTTGAACAGATTGATGTAAAATACGAGCAGGGATTTGAGGTTTTGTTCTGTATAAATTTGGACCAATCTCCATGTCTGAATGAGTTGTATCACAGATGGCCGTTGGGGTCAAGGGAGGAAAGACACTGACTGAATATTTTAATTAGAATCGGACCATAGGGGAGGTGCCAGAGAACTGGAACACTGCTAATACGATTCCACTTCACAGTAAGGGTGGGAGAGGTAGACCAGGGAACTATAGACGAGCGAGTATTAGATCACTGTTAAAGAAACTACTGGAGAAAATAGGGAAGGAGAAAATTGAACTCCAATCAGAGTCGCAAGGTTTGATCAGGGATAATTATCATGACTTTATCAGAAGGAAGTCACATTCAATGGGTTTGACTGCATTAGTTTGAGGAGGTGGATTGTTATGTCTTGTAGGAATGCCTTTGAAACAAATTCCACCTGGGAAATTGCAAAATAAAGTAATACCTCACAATATGAAGCATAACTTGACAAGGTACAACGAAAATTGTCTTAGTGGCAGGACGCAGAGGGTGGTGGGACAAGGCTGCTTGTTTGACTGGAGACCAGTGTCCCCTGGTGTACCCCAGGGATCAGTGTTGTGTCCCTTATTGTTGTGTTATTCATAAAAAAATACATGTGAATGTGGAAGGGGCTAGGTAAAGGGTGGGGAAGGTGTGATAAGTAAGTGTATGTTTGACATAAAGATTGGCTGGGTGGTTAGCAGTGAGGAGGAAAGCCTTAAGTTACAGGAAGATGCAGATGGAATGATCAGATGGGCAGATCAATGGCAGATAGAATGCAACCCTGATAAATATGAGCTGGTGAACTCTGGGAGAAGAAACCAGGCAGGAGGGGACTCAATGAATTGCAGCACACTGGGAACCTCAGAGTGTGCTTCTCCACACATCCCTGAATGTGGCTGGACAGGGTAATGGGCTAGTTCAGAATTGGACCTTGGGTGTTGTGTTTCCTCATCGGGCGTAGATTACAAGTGCTATACAGGACTTTGTTTTGTCCATGATGGAGCACTGTATGTAATTCTGGGAGCCACATTACAGGAAGGATATGAATGTTCTGGACAGTTTGCAGAGGAGATTCACCAGGATGTTCCCTCGGATGGTGCATATCAGCTACGGGGAGAGGCTGCAAAAACTCGGGTTGTTTACTTTGGAGCAGAGAAGGCCGGCGGGGGGGGGGGGGGGGGGGGGGGGGGGGGGATGTGATTCAGAAGGATAAGATTATGAGGGACACGGACAGGGAGGATAGGCAACAGATGTTCCTTTTACTCAGAGGGTCAAGAACAAGGGAGCACACTTTTAAAGTGAAACGTTTGAGGTTCAGAGAGGATTTAAACATTTTTTCACCTCGATGGTGTTGTGTTCTGGGATTACTTCCTGAGAGGGAAATCATCACAGGTAACCTCACAATCATTAAAAAGTACTTGGACGAGCACTTGGAAGTGTCATAACATTCCAGGCTATGTGCCTGCTGTAGGAAAGTGGGACTAATATAGATCGTGCTGTACTTCTGTCAGCACAGAGTCTATGAGTGTATGGTGTGGAAGGTCAATTAACAAGGCAAGAATTGATGAGTTTCTGCAGAGTATATTCACAAGGGTTATTAGATTAGATTAGATTAGATTAGATCACAGTGTGGAAACAGGCCCTTCGGCCCAACAAGTCCACACCGACCCGCCGAAGCGAAACCCACCCATACCCCTACACTTACCCCTTACCTAACACTACGGGCATTTTAGTATGGCCAATTCACCTGACTGTGGGAGGAAACCGGAGCACCCGGAGGGAACTCACGCAGACACGGGGAGAACGTGCAAACTCCACACAGTCAGTCGCCTGAGGCGGGAATTGAACCCGGGTCTCTGGCGCTGTGAGGCAGCAGCACTGTGCCACCGTGCCGCCCACTTGTTAAAACATGTCAATGTGAGAAATATGAGAAAACAAGTGCAGTTTCCTTACAGTTTGAGACAAGAGAATGGAGAATGGGGAACAGGGAAATGGCAGAACTATGAAGCCACGACTTCCGTTCTGTCTTCACAGAAATCTCAAACAATACAAGGAAAACCGAGTCTGGTGTGGGAAAATGGTAGAGTACGTGCAACATAGAACATAGTAAGTAAATGGTTTAGGAGAAATTATTGGGACTGACAGTAAAGGTCATAGACAACACTAACATAATTTTTAAAATGGGAATTATGTTTAAGAAACAGACTGGGAGACAAATGAAAGAGAATCAATGGATGTTCAACATTTTGATTTTTAGAAAACATTTGGTAAAGCTCCAAGCCCAGTTTGCAAAATCAAATCTTAGTGGATTGGGGCTAATGTATGGGCATCTTTCTAGAATGGGACTGCTGGCAGGAAACAGTGAATAGAAATAAACAGACTTGTCAATCAACAGCCTGACATTGCCTGTAAGATATGATTCTGTAAGGAATAGGTCCTTCCACATCTAGTCAAGAAACGTTGGGGACTATTAAACAATTCAATGGAGGAAGAGATTCGACAAATAACCCCTTCCTCCGTGATGGAAGAGCCCAGCACTTTAGTGTATAAGATAAGGCTGATTTATTCGCAACAATCTTCAGTCAGAAGTACTGAGTGGATGATCTATTTCAGACTATATCCCAGACTCCTTATCACCTTCCCCGGATATCTCCTGTCTCATCAGCAGGACGGATACAGCAGAAATGGCGGCACATTGGAATACAGTTGAAAGGGAATTGCTCTTGGAGTCCTCAACAGTGACTCCGTATCCCATGAAGTGTCATGGCATTAGTTTACACATGGGAAAGGAAACGTCCTGCTGATTACCATGTACCAGCCTCTTTCAACTGATGAATCACTACTCCCCCATGCTGATCAACACTTGGAGGAAGCACTGAGAGTATCACGGACGCAAGATGTACTCTGGGTAGCGGATTTCAATGCCAACCTCCAAGAACATCGAAGCTGCAGCATTACTGATCGAGCTTGCCGGGTCCTAAAGGATATACATGCTAGACTGATAAGTGGTGAAGGAACCAACAAGAGTAAAATACATACTGACCACAGACTTACTAATCTGCCAGTTGCAGAATTAGCTGTCCATGACAATATCGGTAAGAGTGGCCACCGCATAGTCATTGTGGAGTCAAAGTCACACCTGCACATTGAGAATAGCTTCCGCCATTGTGGGTGGTACTATCACGGTGCTTAATAGGGCAGACTTTGAACAGATCTAGCAGCTCAAGTCTGGGTGTCCATAAGGTGCTGTGGTTCATCTATAGGAGCAGAATTGCACACCACACAACCTCATGGCCTGGCATATCCCCCTCACAACAATTACCATCAATTCAGATGATCATCATTGGTTCAATGGAGTGTGCAGGATGGCAGGAGCAGCACTGGGCATACCTGACAATGAGGTGTCAGCCTGGTGATGACACCAAACACGACAACGTGTGTTGCAAACAGCATAAGCAATAAGTGATAGGCAGAGCTAAGTGATCCCACAATTAAAGCATCAGATCTAAGATCTGCAGTCCTTCCACACCTAGTCTAGAAACGTTGGAGACAATTAAACAACTCACTGGAGGAAGAGATTCCACAAATAACCCCTTCCTACATGATGGAAGAGCCCAGAACCTCAGTGTATAAGATAAAACTGGTCCATTCGCAACAATCTTCAGTCAGAAGTGGTAAGTGGATGATCCATTTCAGCCTCCTCCAGTGGTCCTCAGCAATTCAGTTACCAGTCATCAACCAATTCGATTCAGTCCACGCGATATCCAGAAATGGTTGGAGATACTGGATACTCCAAAGGGTCCATACTCTGACAACATTCTGGCAATAGTACTGAAAACTTGTGCTCCATAACTTGCTAGTCCCCTAGCCAAACTGATTCAACACAGTTACAACAATGGCTTTCCCAGATTATGTGGAAAATTAGGAATCTAGGAATACTGCGGCGATTAAATCACATCCTGACTTACAAACGTCTGTCCATCATCTACAATGCATAAGTCAGAAGTGTGATGGAAGACTCCCAATTTGCCTGGATGAGTGCAGTTCCAACCACACTCAAGAAGCTTCATACCATCCAGAACAAAGCAACCAGTCTGACTGTCCCTTCATCCACCGTGTGGGTGGCACGGTGGTTAGCACTGCTGCCTCACAGCGCCTGAGACCCGGGTTCAGTTCCCGCTTCAGGCGACTGACTGTGTGCAGTTTGCACATTCTCCCCGTGTCTGCGTGGGTTTCCTCCCACTGTCATAAAGATGTGCAGGTCAGGTGAATTGGCCATGCTAAATTGCCCATAGTGTTAGGTAAGGGGAAAATGTAGGGGTATGGGTGGGTTGCGCTTCGGCGGGTCGGTGTGGACTTGTTGGGCCGAAGGGCCTGTTTCCACACTGTAATGTAATCTAATCTAATGCTCCCCCATCAACGCTCAGCAGCAGCATTGTTTTACTATCTACATGCTGCAATGAAATGATTCACCAAAGATCCTCAGATAGCATCTTCCCAACTCAAGACCATGTCTATCTAGAAGGACAAGGGCTGCAGATGTATGGAAGTACCATCATATTTAGGTTCCCCTCCAAGCCAGTCACCATCCTGACTTGGAAATATATCACCGCTCCTTCACAGTCGCTGGGTCAGAATCCTGGAATTCACTCGCTAATGGCATCAGAGGTCAACAGCAGCAGGTGGACTGCAGCGTTCAACAAGGCAGCTGGCCACCACCTTCTCAAGGGCAATTAGGGACAGGCAATAAATGCTGGCCCAGCCAGTGACACCCAGATTCACGAAATAAATAAATAGAAATGAACAGAGGACGGTTGCTGAGGTGTCACAGGGATCGGTGCTTGGAGTCCAGTTGTTCACAATGCCCTTTAAACATTTGGTTGCTGGAATCAGATACAATATATCCCAGCCTGCTGACAGCAGTAACGGAAGTGGGATTGTGAGTGGGTGAGGAGGATGTAAAAAAGCACCGAGAAGACGAAGACAAGTGGAGTGAATGGGTAAATACGTGACAGAGGGAGAACAATTTGGATAGAGGTGATGGTGTGTCCTTTGGTGGAAATGAAAAATTGGCAGCCTACCATTTGAAAGGGATTGGTTGAAACATGTAGATTTACAAAGGGACGTATGCTCCCTTTTGTTGTTTCCTTCTGCATAAACCTCTGAGCTTCCTGCAGCACAGTGATTTCTGTAACCAGAAGTCAATACTAGGAATGACATTGCCACGCTGACCAGTGTATATACAACTAGCAAGTGGGGAGCTATAACATTGAAAAGGATCTGGATCTCCTTGTACACCAGTGACTGAAAGCAATATTGCAGGAAAGAAAGCAGTTAAGAAGATAAATGGTGTGCTGACCTTCATTTCAGGTGGATTTGAGTCCAGGAGAAAGGGTGTCTTACTGTAGCTGTACAGGAACTTCGTGAGACATCATCTCAAATTAGATTAGATTAGATTTTAGATTACTTTACAGTGTGGAAATATTGTGCAGTTCTGTGGGCAGTTCTGATCTCCATACCTAATAAAGGACAAACCTGGCATTGAGAGAGAGCAGTGAAGGATCACCAGACTGATCTCTGGTATGACAGGCTTGTTGTGGGAGCAGAGTTTGGGGTGACTGAGCCAGTATTCCATGGGGTTTAGGAAAATGAGTGGAGATCTCAGTGAAATATACAAAACTCTGACAGGGTGAGACAGATTGAAAACAGGAATGGTAATTCCCCTAGCTGGGACGTCTAAAACAAGGAGCCACAGTACTAGGTACAGACAGGCCATTCTTCATTGAGATGAGAATAAATGCCTGTACTCAACGACTGGTGAATATGGAGAATTCTCTCGCATCTGGAAACGAAGACACTGATTATAAATAAGGATTTAGAGACAGTAAAGGGATGGTGGGAGAGCAGGAGTATGGTGTGGAAATGAAGGGCCAGACATGGTTACATTGAGTTGGGTAGCACGCTCGATGGACCAAACATACTACTGCATTTCCTATTTTATAGCTTCCCAAGGTTACTCACATTAGCGAATATGTATATCGTGTGGGGTAAGTGCATTTAGGAGATTTTTTTCCATGAACTAGAATGGGGAGGCTCAAAGTGTTGTATGACCTACTCCTTTCCCGCTGTTTCTGTACAGTCTGTGGGAAAGCTCTGTAAATGTTGTCACAAGCTCTCAGATGTAAGGAAGGGGGTCTCTGCAGGGGCGACAGGACTGTGTTCCCATTCCATTTTCTGACACTGATGCTGAGGCCGGATGTTCTGTCCGGTTTCATCCTTTCAGACCTCGGAGTAGTTTGATACAAATGAGTGCCCTTGCTTGGCCGTTTCAGAGACCATTGAAATGTTTATCACATGTCAGGTCTTTGGAGTCAGTTTTAGGCCAGCCCAGGAAATCACGGGAGATTCACTTCCTAAAAGTATATTGGAGAAGGAAATTCTGTTTACAATCGATATTGGATTCAAGGTCACTATTACTGACACCAGATTTTAGATCTCGATATTTTATTAATTATCTTTAACTTCCACCCGCTGCCAGAGCATTATCCTGGTCTGGATTAGTAATCCAATGACATTTCCACAGCAGCACCATCTCCACATGGGGACTTGTCGGAAACCACACTGAGCTGGTTATTTCTGTGCTGCTTGACGACTCTGTCAAAAAGAACTCCCACCAATTTTACTGTCGTGATGGGACTAAGGGGTAGTAACTGGTCAGATTGTAATGAATCCACTCTTAGGGAATGAGACGTAGCTGAGTAATTTTCCACATTGTCAGGGACATGTTAGAGTGGTATCTGGAATGAAACAGCATCCCCAGGGACATGGCTTGTTGTGCAGCACAAGTCTTCAGTCCTATTGCAGGAATGGTGTCAGGGCCCATTGCCTTTGTAGTATCTATTGTGTTCAGCTGTTTCTTCATGATGTGTACAACAAATCGAATTGGTTGAAGATTGGCATCTGTAATTTTGTGGGCATCATGATGAGGGTGAGGTGTATCACCGACTCAACACTTCTGGCAGAGGATGTGCAGATAAAACATCCTTCACTTTTACACTGATGTGCATTATTTAGGATGGGGATTTTTGTGGAGCCTTTTCCTCTGTCATTTGTTTACTTGTCCATCACTATTTATGACTGAATGTGGCAGAACTGCAGGGCTTCGTTCAGATCTGTTGGTCAAGTCCGGTAGCTTTAATGAGTTAGCATCAGGTTAAGGTTCATGTGATTCTGACTCTGATATGTTCACCCAAACTCGTCACTGAAACATAGATGGTGTCGATGGTAATGGCAGATTGAGGAGATTATCCTGGGCAAAATGTTACACGTTGTGGTTTAATGCATGTCTGCCTCTCCCGCTGCTTTGGTTACAGCACTACATGAATACGCAGTTTCGAGCTGGAATATCTGCAATGTAATTCTGCTGTCTGTTCCCCAATTCTCACTGAGACCCATTCACCCATCAGCCCTGCACTCAGTGACCTAACCTGGTTTCTGATGTGAAAATACTTCTATTTTCAAAATCTCATTCTGCTGAACTGTTTTGTTGTTGTGCTACCAGGATACATGAACACCAACTGGCCACCAAAAGACATGACCCACTATCACTCGTGTCCATACATTCAGACAAAGAAGGACACCATGTTGACTGTGACAACACACACTTCCTAGGACAAAGCCACGCACGAAAGTTCTTAGAAGAATGACATTCTAGCCAGAAGTACATCAATAAACACAACAATTTAGATACTATCTACCTTCCCTTGAACAAAAAACTGGAAATGACATCACGCATCTTAAGAAACCAAGAGCTATAAATACAAAGACGAGACATACCACCAGTGCATTACCAGAGACTCTGTCTGATGATGTTACCTAGTCATGCTGACGAAACATCTGAAAACAAAGCTTCAAGCTCAGCGAGCTTACTTGCATATTTATAAATGGTTACTTTTCTCTTAATAGTCGAATTTGCGACACTCATGTTTTAACAGAGTACGAGGCGAGGTGAGCTTTTCTGGGTGTGTGGTTTAATTAACAGGGGAGTTCGATATCGCCATCATAATGTTTTGAGGGCTTGTCGTACAGGGTTTGAACAGATTTGGAGTGCAAAAAGTCCCAGCAGATTCCATCGCTTGGCAGTTAGTGACTTGGACCTTCAAATAAAACAGGTGACAAAATTCATTTAATTTTGTTTCCTTGTGGTTGGTTAAATTAAAAGAATTGGCATTTAACATTACTAAAGAGGTTCTGAGGTTTGAAGACGATTCACAAACTTGCTGACAAAGTTTAGAAAGACAAAGGAAGGGCATACTTTTAGAATGAACATGTAGATTAGAATTGGGTTTCACCAGGGACAAAAGGAAAGCTGTCACCATAATGGAGTTGGTCAAGCACTTTGGTGTATCAGAGAAGCAGGAAACTGCAGTCGAGTTAGAAAAAAACTTAAATTGCAAGTGGAGCGATTGGAGTTAGAAGATAAAGAGAGAGACAGAAAGAGAGAGAGAAGATAGCGAAAGAGAAAGTGAGGAAAAGGAAGACGGGGAGAATTTGAAATTCAGAAATTTGGAATTAGATAAGAAAGTTGGAAAGTTCCTCATTCCTGAAGAAGGGCTTATGCCCGAAACGTCGATTCTCCTGATCCCTGGATGCTGCCTGACCTGCTGCGCTGTTCCAGCAACACATTTTCAGCTCTGATCTCGAGCATCTGCAGACTTCACTTTCTCCTCCAAGAAAGTTAAATTAGCAGAATGAAGATGAAGGGAGAAAGTAGGGATGTTAATTCATTGCAATATTTCGGTGAGAAAAATGCCAAAACCTTTTTTATTTCATTTGCAAAATTGGCTCAGCAGATGTCATGTCCAGTGAACCTGTGGGTAATGCTAGTTCAGACTAAGCTGGTGGGTACAGCTTGAGAGGTATGTGCAGTGCTGTCACATGAGAGAGCAAGAGATTATGCAGATGTCAAACAGGCTATTTTGAGTGCTTATGAATTATAACAGAAGAATATAGACAGCGGTTCAGAAATATAGAGTTGGAACCAGGTCAGAGTTATGTTGAGTTTGAAAGAAATAACCACAGTCATTTTGATAAATGTGTGCAGGCCTTAAAAATGGATAAGGGTTGAAAGACTCACTTCCATAGACGGTAAGAATTCATGTGAATGAACAGGAAGTTCAAGAAGTGAGAAGCACGGCAGAAATGGCAGTTAAGTATGCATTGGTGCATGAGATGAAATTTAGTTTCTAGGAGGATTTTCATCCTGTTGAGGGATAGAAATTGGGAGAAGGGGAGATCCTATACTACAAAACATAGAGAAAAGCACACTGGCAATAGTTTACCACAGGTGATAAAGAAGCCCAAGGGGATTGAAAGGTGGTGAAAGGCCTCAGGTGTTCTCACTATAACGGAGCAGAACAAATAAAACTGCAGTGCCGATGGTTTAAGAAGGGCACTGGGAAAATTTGTTTTCACTGCAGTAAGCTGGGACACACAGTGCTGGGGGTTGAAGGAAGAAACTTTGGGAAAAGATGTGGCAAAAAAGTTTAAGCCAGTGGTATTACTGAACCTGGTAAAGGAGACCCCAAGTAGAGCCGAGGAGCTGCAGGAGAGTGCACACCCGAGGCAGGGGCTATGTATGGAGTCAGTGCCTGATAACTATAAAGAATTTGCCTCCATAGATAAACCTTACTAAGAAAAAATGGGGTGTGGGGGGAGGACAATAAGTTATAATTTTGCAAGATACGGGATCTGTTCAGTAGCTAATAGTTGAGAAGCAAGGAACCGGAAAGGCACAACAGATCAAGCAGCATCCGAAGAGCAGGACAATCGACATATCAGGCATAAACCCATCGTCAGGAATGTGGCGGGGGGACAAGTGGGCTAAAAGATAAATACGAGGGTAGGAGCTGGGCTGGCTGGAGGGTCACTGGGAGGGAGATAGGAAAATGTAGGTGGGAGTGACAGTGATATGTCGGAGGGAAGGTGGAGTAGATAGATGGGAAGGAAAATGGTCAGTTAGAACAGTTCCAAAGGCCAGTGCTAAGTTGAACGGTTGGATCTGGGATGAGGTTGGGGAGCGCAGATTTTGAAATTGGTGAAGTCAACGTTGATGCTGAAAAGTTTGAGAGGTCCAAATGTCCTACCACCTATCCACTTCACCCTCGTCTCTGACTTGTCACCATCACCCCCACCTGCATCTACCTATTGCCTTCCAAGCTATCTCCCACCCAACTCCATCCGCACCCTCCTATTTATTTCAGAACCCCCTTCCCCCTCCCTTACCCCCACTTTCCTGATGAAGGACTTATGCCTGAAATGTCAACTCTCCTGCCCCTCGGATGCTGCCGACCTGCTGTGCTTTTCCAGCCCTACACTTTTCAACTCTGATCTCCAGCATCTTCAGTCCTCACTTTCTCTCGGCCTCCAATTGCAAGAGATGGAAGTATTTTTACTCTTTCTGACATGTTACTCAACAGCGTGATAATTTGTGGAATGGGGACAGAAATTAAGCATTCCCTGTTTAACATTAGGTTGGAGTGCCAAATCAAGTTTGGGCAAGTAACAGTGCGATTGAGGGACAGGGTGTCAGTTCCAGGAATGCAGTTTATTCTTGGGAATGATTTAGCAGGATCCAAGGTAGGAGAGGCACCCCTTGTGGTGGTGAAGCTAAAGTAAGACCAGGGAACTGTGCAATTAAAAGAAAAATACCCAGGGATTTTTCCAGACTGTGTAGTAATAAGATCCCACTGTCATAAGTTACAACAGGAAGGAAAACCGAAAGAAAAAGCTAAAGGAGTTGATGCACGGAAGACTCAGGCTAAAGCATTTCTAGTGGCTGGAATGCACAAGGACGTGGTTAATTTTTGTTGTACATGTCATACATTCCAAATGGTAGGTAAGTCATAGTCAGTATTAAAACCAGCACCTTTGTTGCCAATTCCTGTATTCGAAGAACCTTTCACGTGGGTTATGATTAGTTGTGTAGCTCCCCTTTCCAAATTAAATTGGAAACCAATATCTGCTGATCATAATGGATGTGTCCACCAGATTTCCAGAGGCAATTCCATTACGGTGTGTTAAGGCAAAATGGGAGGTGGAGGAGTTGGTCGCTTTCTTTACTCGCTGTGGGCTACGCAGTGTGATTCAGTCAGACCAAGGATCTCATTTTACCAATCAGCTATTTAAGGACATCTTGGATAGCTTCGGCACACTCAGTTTAAATCAATTGCATCGCATCCCGAATCCCAGGGAGTTTTGGAAAGTTGGCATCAGATGCTGAAGATGATATTAACGGCGTACTGTCAGAATTACCCGAATGATTGGATTAAAGGTGTCTCATTATATTGTTTGCCATTAGAGATGCCCCACATAAATCTACTCACTTTACTTCCGTTGAGTTAATATTCGTATATGAAGTGAGAGGTCCTTTGAAATTAATTAACTATAAACTGATAGGACCGAAATCGGATATCTCACACTTGGATTATGTATCTGAGGTGAGGGAGAAATTAGATGGAGTAGGTGAGTTAGCTAAACAGCACCTGAAGAGGACACAGCATGGAATGAAGCAGGTGGCAGATAAAAACTCTGAAACTTTGACGATTTCCCGTGGGGATGACGTGTTAGTATGCCACCAGTGGTAGGAAATCCCTTCAAAGCCAAGTTTAGTGGACCCATTCAAACTAACAAAATGTTGAGTCATTTCAACTATCTTTTAAAGATACCGGAGTTGACAAAAAAAGTTAGAGTACGTCATGTGAATGAATAATGCTTCAGACACATTTAAGACTCAGGAACAGAGTTGTGGCCAGATGTACAAATTGTGTAGTTTATCTATATGATGTAGTGTTCTTTAGCAAGTGGTTGAAAGCTCACATGTTACAGTTGGCAGAGCATGTTGAACGATTACAAGAAGCAAACTTGGTAATAAACTTAAAGAAAACAGAATTCGCGGAGGCAGAGGTGACGTTGTTGGGACATTACATTGGCCATGGGAGGTCGGCCCCATGGAACACAATGACGAAGGGCTTTGAGGAATTTCCACGACCATCCTCGAAGAAAGAGGTGCTTCGGTTTTTGGAACTGAGTGGATTCTATCGGAAGTTTGTTCCAAACTTCAGCAGCGTATTGGCACCTCTGATGGGTTTATTAAAGAAGAACACAGAATTGTGGTGGACAGAATAATGCCAGGAGACATTTGAGAATTTTCAAGCAGGATTAATCACCGCACCAGTTTTAGCTGAACCAAATATTTTGAAAAACTTTGAAAATTGCATTTGATGCTCGGGATATAGGGCTCGGAGATGTATTGATACAGTAAAATGATGATGGAATGGAATGGCCAATTAGCTACTTGCCGAAAAAACTCAATATCCGCCAGAAAAAAAATGCAACATCTCCATTATTGAAAAAGAATGATTAGGTTTCGCACTGGACTGACAATATTTTCATGTTTATATGATAAACAAATTGTCAGAGATGATCGTGGACAATGACAAATCTCTCGCATTTTTTGAATATTTAAAGAACAGAATATAAGAGTATTTCATTGCAGTCTTATTTTACCGACTTTAAACTTACAAAATGTACATACTGTGGGTCCTACAATGTGATAGCAGATGTGTTATCGCAGATTTAAAGGAAAAAATTTAGATAAGATTCGACTCATTGCAATATTAGTTATGCGTGCAGAATTAATATGTATGGTATAGCTGAGATTAATAGTTTTGTAATTCATAATAATGGGATTAAGAATTAGAGGAAAAGAAATGAAGCCATCTTTTCATTCTGCTGCTTCATGTTTTTTTTTTCCTGAAGCGGGGAGGTGTTATGAAGCCGAAATCATGTCCGGTCACTTTAAGACAGAGCGGGTTTTGCTGAATAGAAAGTACAGCCACAGATGCCAGCTGAATGTCGTTTATCAGAAATTGCCGCTTGACCTTTATCAAGTGGGGATGTAGGTTGAGAAATGGCAAATGGAGTTTAATATAGACGTGTGAGATCTTGCATTTTGGAAACTCAAATCAATTTAGGAGTTTCATGGTGAAAGGGAGAGTCTTAAGGGGTGTAGTGGGCAGAGAGACCCTGGTGTTCAGTGCACGGTTCTCTAAGAGTGGAGTCACAGGTAGACAGGGCAGTGAAAAAGGCTTTTGGCACATTGGCTGAGTGCTTAATCAGTAGAGCTGTGAGAGACGAAGAAATGGCGATGCTGAAACACGAGGAGTGGCAGCGATCACTTATTTCCAAAAGAGACATTGATAGGGTGAGAAATTCCATACGTCACTCAGGATTGATTGGTTTGATTTATTGCCACATGTACCTCAGTACAGGGAAACACTTTATTTATGAGAAGTGGAGGCAGATCATATTAAGCATGGCCAGGCAGATCGTAGGGTGGAAATAGACTTCGACAGAGTAAGGCATACAGGATACACTGAAAAGGACAAAGTTAAAAATCACACAACACCAGGCTATAGTCCAACAGGTTTAATTGGAAGCACACTAGCTTTCGGAGCGACGCTCCTTCATCAGGTGATTGTGGGGCGCTCAATCGTAATACAGAATTTATAGCAAAAATTTGCTGTGCGATGTAACTGAAATTATACATTGAAGAATTGATTGTCTGTTAAGCCTTTCATCTGTTAGAATACAGTGATAGTTTCACTTCTTTCAAGTGTAAATCACAAAACCCTTTTTTGTATAAAGTTGCATTCTCGGGTTAGCTGTTAACAATGGTGATAGCTAGACAATATGTTGAAGGTGTTAGCCCCCTGTGTTCTCTGTCTATGCCCTGACGTTTAGATTGATTCTAATCTAAAAAGTGCGATAACAGAGTTTTACATAAATTCATGCAGTTTTTGAGCTCAGAGTTCTATATGAATGTATGCAGTTTTTGAGCAAAATGCAATGTAACTCTGCAAGTACAAAAAACTTCACCACACAAAATATATGTGTGCATGTGGGTCTTTGTCTGTCTGTGTGTGTGTGTGTCTGTCTGAGGTGGGGGTTGTGAGTGTGAGGAAGTGTGTGTGTGTGTAGTGAGTGCATAGTGTCTTAAGTCTGTGAGGGGGTGCATGTGTGGGAGTGTGTGTGTCTATAAGGGTGTGTGTGGGTGTCTGTGTGCGCGTCTGTGTGTACCTGTGTCCGTGTGTATGTGAGAGTGTGTGTGTAGGAATATCTCTCTGTGTGTGCGTGTAGTGCAATGGTGATCACCTGTAATGTGACATGAACCCAAGGTCCCGGTTGAGGCCCTCCCTATGGGTACAGAACTTAGCTATCAGCCTCTGTTCGGCCACTTTCCTCTGCTGCCTGTCCCGAAGTCAGCCTTGGAGGATGGTCACCCGGAGGTCCGAGGCTGAGTGTCCTCGACCACTGAAGTGTTCCCGCGAGAATGCAACTTTCAAAAAAAGTGTTTTGTGATTTACACATGAAAGAAGTGAAACTATCACTGTATTCTAGCAGATGAAAGGCTTAACAGACAATCAATTCTTCAATGTATAATTTCAGTTACATCACACTGCAAATTTTTGCTGTAAATTCTGTATTACGATCGAGCCCTCTACAATCACCTGATGAAGGAGCGTCGCTCCGAAAGCTAGTGTGCTTCCAATTAAACCTGTTGGACTGTAACCTGGTGTTGTGTGATTTTTAACTTTGTACACCCCAGTCCAACACCGGCATCTCCGAATCATGAATAGGACAAGCACTAGACAAGATCAACATGAATAAGATCAGCATTATTTGAACTTAGAGAGTCCATTCATCAGTCTAACGTGACTTTCCTAATAGTTTATATGCCTTAATTAACTCTCCCACATGGTCGAGAAGTCGGCACGGTGGCACAGTGGTTAGCACTGCTGCCTCATAGCGCCAGAAACCCGAGTTCAATTCCCACCTCAGGTGACTCTCTGTGTGAAGTTGGCACATTCGCCCCGTGTCTGTGTGAGTTTCCTCCAGGTGCTCCACTTTCCTCCCACAGTCCATGTGCAGGTTAGGTGAATTGGCCAAGTTAAATTGCCCGTAGTGGTAGGTGAAGGGGTAAATGTAGGGGGATGGGTCTGTGTGGGTTGCGCTTCGGCGGGTCGGTGTGGACTTGTTGCGCCGAAGGGCCTGTTTCCACACTGTAAGTAATCTAATCTAATTGGCATGTGAATCCGTACAGAACGTTATGTTGTTCACAATCCCCAACAGCAGCCACAATACCTTCCATCTGAAACAGCTAGCCGTTCCCGCCAGGTTTCGCCCAACATAGAGAACACCAGGCTGTCACCTCGGAGATGGAACATGCTTCCTTGAGACTTCACACAAGATATATGAGTTCCCTCCTCACCGCGAGTAAACCACATTAAAGTCCCACGTGTGTATCATGAGTGATGGCGCCACGAGGTACAACGTGGAACAATCTGTCTGTGCAGCCTCTGCTCCAACTGTTCATCATGTTAGAGCATCAATTAGGAGACAGTGAGGACTGCCCATGCTGGAGATCAGAGTAGACTGTAGTTTGCTGGAAAAGCACAGCAGGAGAGACGACATTTTGGGCATAAGCTATTCATCAGGATCAGCACCAATTACCCTATTCTGCCCCTGTGTAAGTGCATTGAGGTAGGAATGGCCTCCTGCTGTTCCTATTTCAGTGGCTCAACTGACTGAATAGCCTCCTACTGTTCCTGTATAAGTGGCTCAAAGGGCTGAATAGCCTCATTCTGTTTCTGTTTAATTGACTCAAAGGACTGAATGACTTCTTCCTTGTCCGGTTGGACATGGCCAAAGGCCGGATTGGGTTACCTCTGTTTCCTGTTGGACAGCTCGATGTGCTGACAAATGTGATGATGCTGCAGCTTGAAGATTTCATTTTGTCCTGATTTCTTTTAAGAGAGAGATTGAACCAGCTGGCTAGTTAAGACCACTAGGAAAACAGCGAGGGAGGCCTTGGGTTTATTTTAATGCAGCCTGAATGGGTGTGGCCATCTCTCACAGTTTAGGATCTCAGCAACAAGAGAAAATATTGGGGTCTACATAGAGTTGGCAGCTTCAGGGAATGTCTCCTGGCTGCTACTCTGTCTGAATTTTCTCTTGCTGCTGTTTTTGATTCCTGGATTGGAGAAATGTTTGTGACATTCTGTGTCTGAAAATTCCTTTTTGCCCAGGGCTGTGTTTACGCGATTTTCCTATATTGGAACAGTTCATTAGTAATCGCTCCACGATCTATTATTCTGTTAATTTGACCAATAGAATTACATTATTCTAAATTCCTCTTTCTTTGGATTCATTTTATCTTCCGTGTTTAAATAAATGGCGTTTTGTTTCACACAGAGTAGTATGACCAGTCACATTGCATCTGGAACAGACAGTTTACATTTCCTTTAAAATACGAAAACATTAGAGTCAAGGCTACCGCCTTCAAATATTTTCGAGGGGCTCTGGTGTGGTCCATCACACTGGACGCCTTCCCTTCCTGAGTAATAGGCTTGAGGCACTGAATGGGCTGTCCCTGTTCTTCTCCAATAGTGTCAATGGGCTGAATGGCTTCCTCATATTCCTGTGAAACCAGCGAGAGCTGCTGAATGAACTCTATTCCATTGTGGCAATGTGCAGTGCCAGGCAGTGCTGTTATATGAATGTTACAGACCATTTAACAGCACAAACCTGACTGGTATCTGGGTCGTACTGCACATGGACACAGACCGGTTCAGGAGCTGATGGGCGACAAATCTTCTGAACATTTTGGAATCTTCAGTGACCATCCCCACTTCTGATCTTATGTTGCGGCAAGTGGGGGCGGGGAGACATTGATGAAGCAGCTGAAGCTGTTTGTGAAGAGGAAGCTACCCTAAGGATCTCCCACAGAGGTGACCGAGGACTGAGATGGTGAACATCTTCCTTTGTGCCATGTTTGACTCCAAACACTAGACAGTTTAGTCTGATTCCCATTAAGTCCAGTTTTGTTTAGCTCCTTGATGTCAACAAAAGCCAACCACTGCCTTGATATCAGGGCCAGTCATTTTTACCTGAACCATTGAGTCAACCTCTTTTGTCCATATCAATAGGCCATGGTATAGGAACAACGCGTGTTTTCTTCAAACAAATGGTATTGAATATCAGGGTTCCTCTTCTCAAGAATGTTAGGGAGCAAGATGACTGAAAGTATTTGAAGAAGAGGTAGATGTATATTGACCTGACAGAGAGTTGAGGGCGATGAAGAATTGGGTATGAAAGAGGATTTGAGACCAAGAGCAGATCAGCCATGATCTTAGTGAAGGGCAGGCCAGTGAGTGAACGACCTGTCACTGTTTCTGATGTTCTCACATTCTGTTATTGGAAATTTAGCAGGTGTTATTGTCATAAATGTGCAATTACTGAATATTGGAGTCAGGGAGACCAGATGATTTTGTGAGCCACCTCTGGTGAGTATACGGGCTGTATTCAGAGCCAATCTGCATCTACAGCATGACCAACAAATGAAGTACAAGTTGCAGAGAGGGGAAGCTCTGTGAAGAGAGATGAGGGGCCTCTTTCATAACTGTGCCTGGAGTTTCCAATTACATTTCCCAAGTCACTTCAAAGCATGTGTGACAGTCTTGAGAGGCTGAATGGTCTCCTCTGTTTCTGTGCACCAGATTATAAGAGTAAGTGGCCTCCAACTGTCCCTGTCTATCAGGTATGAGGGGCTGAATGGAACACAGAAACATGGGACTGAGGAGCAGGAGTGGGTCATTAGACACTTTGAGCCTTCTCCACCAGGAACTACGATTGTGGCTGATCAGATTGTGGTCTCAGCCCCACTTTCCTGTCTGGATCCCAATATTCGTGACTTACTTCCCTGTCAAATATTTAGTACTGCAGCTTTCAATCAATGTGAACATAGAGGCATGATTATCTTCCAGTGAAGAGAATTCCCACTTGAAAGGTCATTTTAGAATTTTTCATCATCCTTCTTGTAGAATCAGAGAGTCATGCAGAACAGAAACTGACCCGTTAGTCCAACTTGTTCACTCCAATCAGATATCAAATCTGATCCAGTCCCATTTGCCAGCATTTGGCCAATATCCCTCCTCTTTCAGATACTTTTTAAATGTGCAATTGTAACCACCTTCATCACTTCCTCTGACAGCACTTTCTGTACACACACACTCTCTATGTGAAACATTTATCTTCAGGTCCCTTCTAAATCATTCGCCCTCTCTCCTTCAACCTATGCCTCTGAAACTGATCTCCCCTACCCTGAAGAGCAGAACGTCGCTGTTCAGAATATCCATTCCCCTGATGATTTTATAAACCTCTATAATGTCACCATTCAGCCTCTGACACTCCAGGGAGAAACACCTCAACCTAATCAAACTCTCCCTGGGACATCTGTGTAAATCTTTTCTGCAGACAACCGCATTAAATGCCGTTTTCTTAAAATGGCCTTCCCAAAATCGTGTACAGATGCAACATGCCACTCCAACTGCTATACTCAATGCTCTGACTGATTAAGGCAAATGTGCCAAATATGTTCAGCACCACTCTGTCTACCTGCGACTCCACTTTCAAGGAACAATGTCCCTTTGTTCCATAACACTCCTCAGGACTTTGCCATTAAGTGTATAATTCCTTCCTAAAATGCAAAACTTTATATTTATCTTACTAAACTTCATCTGTCACTGCTTGCCCCTTTTTCCCATCTAATTGTGGTCTCGATGTACTCTGAGATAATCTACTACACCACATTTCTGATGTCATCTGTAAACTTACTAACTTTGTGGGCGGCACGGTGGCACAGTGGTTAGCACTGCTGCCTCGCAGCGCCAGAGACCCGGGTTCAATTCCCGCCTCAGGCGACTGACTGTGTGGAGTTTGCACGTTCTCCCCGTGTCTGCGTGGGTTTCCTCCGGGTGCTCCGGTTTCCTCCCACAGTCCCAAGATGTGCAGGTCAGGTGAATTGGCCATGCTAAATTGCCCGTAGTGTTAGGTAAAGGGGTAAATGTAGGGGTATGGGTGGGTTACGCTTCGGCGGGTCGGTGTGGACTTGTTGGGCCGAAGGGCCTGTTTCCACACTGTAAGTAATCTAATCTAATCTAATGTCCCCGATATCCACATTTATGTTCTTTACATAAATGATGAAATGCAGTGAACTGAGCACTGATTCTTGCAGCACACTGCTGGTCACAAGCCCCCAGTCTGAAAAATATCCCTCTTCCTTCAAGCCAATTGTGACAAGCTTCTTCTGTGTCCCATGTGACCGAATTTTTAATCTGTCTACCAATTGGAATGTTATGAACACCTTGCTGAAGTCCATATAGACAATGTCTACCAAATTGCCTTCATTAATCTTCTTTTTTATCTCTTCATAAAACTCAACCAAATTAATGAGACTTGATTTCCCATGAGAAAGACACGTTGTCTATCCCGATCAGCCCTTGCCTTCCCAAATGTATGTAATTGTTATCCCTCAGAAACCCCTCCAACAATTTACCCACCACTGACATCAGGCTCACCGGTCAAGAGTTCCCTGACTTTTTGGGTCACTGTTTCCTTTTCTCGTCCCACTCCTCCACTGCTCACAACAAATGTTAAATGTGACCAGGTTGGTGATATGGCCGATAAGAAAGGTGTTAGACTGGGGCAGGGTCAGTTTTAGGAACAAGTCAGGCTAGTTTCTTTAATCTGCTCAAATTGCACGTTTATGATCCAGAGCAATGTTACTCAAACTATGATGGAAAGGTGAATGGCAAACTGTTTGGGTATTGCAAATATGTAATCAATATTTCCCTGTTTAAAATGTTGAGACAGACACACAAACACAATCTCTGCAATTTGAACTTGAAAGAAATTTGTCCAAATATTAGTGTAACTTATGATAAAAGGAAAAATTGAGAGATTGTCCAAAATATGATTCGGCTTCTGAAGATATTCTACTCACACAAGCTGCTAGCAATGGGATTTCATCCTGGGACAGTTGGATTTAGCTGAATTCCCTTTGCATTAGGCAGTGAGAAGATTCCAATGAATTCTGGCCAGTAATCACCCAAAGGGTAGCACAGTGGCTCAGTGGTTAGCACTGCTACCTCACAGCACTAGGAACAAGGGTTCTATTCCAGCCTCGGGCGAATATCTGTGTGGGGTTTATACATTCTCCCTTTGACTGCGCGAGCTTCTAATAGGTGCTCCATTTCTCTCCCACAGCTCACACTGTGTACATTAGGTGGATTGGTCATGCTAAGTTGTCTGTCGTATTCAGGGATTTCTAGGTTAGGTGCATTAGTCAGAAGTAAATCTCAGGGAACGGGCCTGGCAAGGTTACTGTTTGGAAGTTTGGTGTGGACTTGTTGGGCCGAAGGGCCTGTTCCCACACTGCATGAATTCTTTAAAAATGAGGATGGCAATGATGACCGGATAGGCGTTTTTTTTTAGCTCACACACATTGCTGTGATGAGGAATAATGAGGGAGAGAGCGAGTGTAATAGGCCATTCCTTCTCAGGAAGATTACATTGTCTCCCTCTCTGAGTTGAATCACACAATAATGTCATCCTCTCCCAAACTGGATCATGTGAGGTCTCCTTGTATAATGTCCAAACTATGTCTCCAACACATTTCCTGTTCCATGTCGATGCATCATTGTTGCCATCTCGCACAGAGCCATACCCTTAGCAGAAAATGGTCTTGGTCAATTTGAAAATGTGTTTATATGTCCCTGCGTCATTAAAAAAAAAATAATGTATTTAGAATACCTGCGTTAAAATCAAAGCATTTTTGAAAGAAATACAGATATTGCTGGAAAAGCTCGGCAGGTCTGTCCGTACCCAGATGCCTTTTACATGCTGCTGTTGTACCAGCCTCCACCACTTCCTCTGGCAGCTCATTCCATACGCGCACCACCCTCTGCGTGAAAATGTTCCTCTTAGGCCTCTTCAAAATCTTTCCCCTCTCACTTTCATCCAATGCCCTCCAGTTTTGGACGCCCCTAACCCGAGGGAAAACCCTAACTACTCACCCTATCCATGATCATTCTGATTTTATAAACCTCGAACGCTGCACGATGTGACTCCAATCAACACGAATAGTTGTGCTTTCAGTCATTCCGGGCCTAAATTCTGAAATTCAATTCTCCATCAGATCATAATTCTACAACCAGTTTAATCAGTTTGTTCAGATGTATCATGGGACACTTCTGTGGGATTTACACCGAGATCTTAGTGCCCGGAGGTAGGGACACTCGCACCACTCGGCAATAACCATAAAGCTGTAACATTATTCTCCTGCGTGTTTGTTCATCAGCCTGTTCTGACATGCTGTGACATACCTCTGCAACAGGCAGGACTTGAATCCAGTCCTACTAGTCCAGAGCTAGGAACACGACCACACAAGTTCAGGAATTAAAATCAAATCCAGAGTTCTGGTTCAGAGCTAGGGTCACTTCTCACTACACTACCATACCCAGACTTGGGTCATATTTTAAGTGCCAGCTTTCAGCTCAGTGTGGATTTATTATAATCAGGTTACCATTACGGAACTACACAAACACTTTGTATTGTTAAACAAATGCAAGATATTTGTCTCAACTGTAGGATATTGAGTGCACGTGCTGTGCTATCGAAATTAACTATGAACGTCTTCAATCGCTATTATCTGTAATCTACAAGATTAAGAAAAGAAATCCTGCAGTCACAGTCTGCCCAATGAAGGGTCTCGAATAGATTTTTTTTCACGGAACACCACCGACAACGAAAAAGCATAATTTCTGGTGGCAAAACACCGATCACTATTACCCACCTCTAACGTGTGACTGCCCTCTTCCTAAAACAACGAAATGACACCAGGCCGCTGATTACTGTCCAACCTCTCCTCCCCATTGACAGTGTCTGCAATCTGTCCCTCCTTCTCCAAACCACACAAGGCAACCCAAGCTCAGGGTCTTTGAGAAACTCAAGGTCAGAGTGTGCAGGTCTCCTGGAGACGGGGAGGATTTTTAAAGGGGGAGAATGAGGAGGTGGTAATATCACACACTGGGCTGAGGGGTGGCAGATGGAGTTTAGTTTGGATTAATGCGAGGTAATGGATTTGGTAAATCAAACAAGGGCAGGATCTATACAATTAAAAGCAGGGCCTTTGGCAGTGTTGGGGAACAGAGACCTAGGCCGTCAGGTATAATTCTTTAAATTTTGCATCTCAGGTAGATAGTATGGTTAAGGAGGTGTTTAACACACTTGTCTTCATCGGTCAGACCATTGAGTATTGGAATTGGGACGTTACGTTGAGGTTGTACAGGATATTGATGAGGCCTCTTCTGGAATACTGTGTCCAGTCTGGTCATCCTGCCCACTCATTCCATAGGCACACCACCCTTTGGGTGAAAAAGCTGCCCCTTAGGTCACTTTTAAGTGTTCCCCTCTCACCTTCAACCTGTACCGTCTAGTTTTGGTCTCCCCACCCGTAGAAAATACCTTGATTAGTCACTTTGATATTACTGACTTTGATATTATTAAGCTGGAGAGGATTGGGCATACATTAACCTGGATGTTGTTGGGAATGGAGGGAGTGAGCTATAAGGAGAGGCTGGATGGACTGGGACTCTTTTCAATGGAGAGTATGAGATTAAGGGGTAACTTTACAGAGGTTTATTAAGTAATGAGGGGTACAGGTAAGTCGAAGGGCTGATGTCTTTTCCCTACAGTTGGGGATTCAAAACTGAGGGATATTTTAAGGTGTGAGGAAAAAGACTTACAGAAGTCATGAGAGGTAATTATTTTAGTCAGAATCTGACTTATGTGTGGAATGAACTCCCAGAGCAAGTGGTGAAAGCAGGGACAGTTACAATGTTTGAAGGACGTTTAGATCAGTACATGGATAAGACATCAGTTTGGATGGTGCTGTGAGCAGCTGCCCTCTCCCTCCTCCTCTCTGAATGAATCCCTGTTGGTTTTCACCCTCTGCCAATGCCTGTGCAGTGGCGTGGGGAGGCCAGCAGAGGGTGGCATTGCATTACTTTAAGCATCACAGAGACTGCCAGACCTGCCCAACAGAGACACACAGATACACACACACGGAAATTGTCATGGTGCGGCGTGAAGCTCATCTGGTAACTTAAACTAAACATAAAGAAATGTTCAATTTGCCTCGTAAACTGTTAAAATATGAGGGACAGAGAACACCCAAATTCCACTGCTTACATAATAACATCAATTTATTTTTTAACTTTTCCCGACAGTAAAATTCGAATTATTGTCCAAGGAGCACCGTAGGGCACGGAGGCACAGTGTTTAGCACTGCTGCCTCACAGCGCCAGAGACCCAGGTTCAATTCTCGCCTCAGGAGACTGACTGTGTGGAGTTTGCACATTCTCCCCGTGTCTGCGTGGGTTTCGTCCGGGTGCTCCGGTTTCCTCCCACAGTCCAAAGATGTGCAGGTCAGGTGAATTGGCCATGCTAAATTGCCCGTAGTGTTAGGTAAGGGGTAAATGTAGGGGTATGGGTGGGTTGCGCTTCGGCAGGGCGGTGTGGACTTGTTGGGCCGAAGGGCCTGTTTCCACACTGTAAGTAATCTAACCTAATCTAACTCTGAAAGTGAACATTTTACATCAAGTATTCTGAATTCTGAGACCCCCTTTCTCTTAAACGCTTATTACCCCACTCCAACTCTACAGCGATATACTGTTTCAATAAGACACTTATTAAAATTGCACTCATTTAATTTCAAAATCGCACAGCAGCTGTTGTTTGTGTGTCTTCTTGTGGCCATGGATCTCCCTGGGTCATCTTCTGTGTTTTTACTGCAAATATGTTCCCTATGAAAAGGTACCTTTGATAGAGAGCGTTTCCTAATCTCTTGGATCTGTGTTGATGGCATTTACTCTGTCTGCAATTTTCTAAATGCCTGCATTTTTAATATGCACAACGTCGGATCATCTCATTGGTTCAACTTCCGAAAACCAATACATTCAAACTTGATTTGGTTTTAGTATCCTGTGGCATAATTTAAACAGATTGGTAAAATTCGAATTGTTGTCCAAGGAGCAACCATCTCAGGGATCTATTTCACAGCCAAATGTGACATATTTTCAGTTGTCCTTCACACTCTGGGTCTGCCATGCTCTCATATCACAGGTGCTTGGAAGCTCTCAGTTCAGAACAGCTTTCCCTCTCTCTTAAAGGTACATACACACTTTCGACTTCATGACATTAATACCCTGATAAAAATACAGAAACTTGGAGCCAATCTGGAATTCTCTTCTCTATGGTTTGTCAATATTTCGTTCACTCCGTCTGGTGTGCATCCGGATTTTTGTTGCTCCATTGACAGCATGTCATTATTCGACTCTGTCCGTTTGGAATATAGCGGGATTTCACTTGCTCACACTCGTGAGAGTCGCAGAATTTCAGTTATTGCATGGGAACTGTGACGCTATAACAATCTCAATGTTTGTAGATGGCACCAAACCTAGAAGAATTGTGAAGTCTATGGAGGACAGTGTGGAACTCTAACAGTACAATCACACGTTGGTGTAGTGTTCAGGTGTATGGCAGCTGGTGATCAATACAGAGCAGTGTGAGGTGATGCACTTTGGTAGGAAAGACAATGAAAGACAATATAAAACAGGCCGTACCGTTATATAGGGGCTGCAGGAGCAGAGAGCGCTGGGTGTATATGAGCATAGATTGTTGAAGATGTCAGGACAAGTGGGGAGAGCAGTAACTGTCACAAATTAGTTTCAGTATCTGAGCTGTTTACAGGAGGAGGTGTAGGAAGGAGTCTCCGTGCTCCCTTCCTGGGAGGTGATGGTGACGATGTGTTGTGAGCCCACCCTCCTGCCCACCGAGACCGTGGGGATTCCATTTGTACCAGCTCGACACAAAAGGGAGATGGCATCAGGGCCACGGCTTCTAAGTTGTGCCGGGGGGAAACGGAGCTGCCAGTGGGTTAAAAGTGAGAATTGCCTTTCACGGAACATTGCTCCTTACTCAGTCGGTGGGACGTGGATGTTTCAGAATCTCCACACGAGGCGTCCCGGTCCTCTCTGGCTCGTACCAGGGTCCTCCCCTCATGGCGGGGGGAGGGGGGTGAGGGAACGGATATCGGGCACTCAACCACCCGGATAGGCCTTTTCTGTCCTATTCCAGGCTGTTTCTCCTGGAATGGGAGAAAGGGAGGGAGGGAGGGTGGGAGTGGGTGGTGTTAGTGTCGGTGTCGGTGGGGGACGGGGTCATGGTGAGGTGTCCGGAGGGAGTCAGTCCACAGTGTTGTATGCATGCAGCATTATTATCATAGGGGTGTGGGGTAAAGTGGAGGGAAGGTGGGGGGGGCGAAGTTGCTGCATGCAGCAGTGAGAGTGGTGGAGCATGAGCCTTGTTCGGGGGTCGGTGCTATAACAGATATACAGTGAGTGTGAGGGAGCAGAGAGAATACGGTGACCCTTATCCTGAAAGAGCGGGGAAGGTTATTGAAGCTTGTCCTGTATTGCTGGGCATTTCTTCAGACCCCAGATACTGCACTGAGGTAGGTGGTGAGCTCAGACCATGCTTGGTGGTTCTGGTGGTGTGGCCTCCTCTGGAAAGAGAATGGTCTCATTCTGTACTGGCTCATCCACCAGGACCTCCGTGCCCCTGTCGACAAACCGCTGTGAAATTGCCCAGGATCTGCCATGCTCGAGGTAAACTGTGCAGGGCAGCTCTGAACTGAGAAAGCTCAACCGTGTGCCCATTGGCCTTTTAAAGGTGGCACCAGTGCCAAGGATCATGGAATATCCAGGGGCATCCGAGCGATGTTGTGTACCACCCGCAATGATGGGTGGGAGAATCGGGCTGGTATTGAATGAGAGGGACATGATGGTGTGGGCTGGGTAGTTAATGAGTTGAGTCCGATACGATAGCACCAGGAAACTCTCTCAGCCTCGTGCGGACGATCCCTCTGTCACACTCAAGGAAAATCAAACAAAGATAAATTAATTTTAGCATCTGCCCAATGAGTCATAGATTCGTTTGAAAGCAATTCCAGTAACAAAGATGCAGAACAAATGCTCATCTGGCCTCACACCAATATCCTTTATTCCCATCTTTACTGGGAAGACAGGCTCATGTTGCAGAATGTTATCGAAGTATCTACATTTCAGCATTCTGAAACCTGGGAACACATCCTTCCATGGCACTGTCTCTCAGTCTCCCCCTCTCTGTCTATACCCCAAACCCCTCCCATGTGGTGATAATTAAACAGATTCCCCCGCCATCTCTCTCTGGCAGTGATGTTCACTCCCACAGCACCCCCTTGTCATGGTACAATGGAGTGATGGAGCTGTAAATGGGCGGGAGCAGGACATCCTGTCACTTTAAGCATGGGCTGCAAATTTCCCCATACTGCGCAGGGATCTAACACAGTGTTACTGAGGAATGCAGTGGGTTGGTGTACAGAGCTCGACATGCTGGGAGGGTAACTGCTCCTGGTTTACAGATCAATGCACTGGGGTGGGGTACACAGCCCTACATGCTGGGAGGGTAACTGCTCCTGGTTTAAAGATCAATGCACTGGGGTGGTGTACACAGTCCTACATGCTGGGAGGGTAACTGCTCCTGGTTTACAGATTAATTCACGGGTGATCCCTGCACAGGTCGCTGTACTGAATAGTCTATCTGGTTGAGGTTTATACATAATGCAATGATGTGGTCAGTGCAGCTCCCCGTGTTGGACAGATATGTAGCCTGTGCACAGTACATCATGTTGGTGGGGTGGGTAGAGGGGAAAGGTGATGGACAGTTGAAGGAGATCCCGGAACGTTCTGCCCCCAAGATTCCAAAACTGACATTTTTGTCAGTAATTCAAAACTTCCCAGTTGTTATTCCAGCTCCAATTATTTTAATAAATCCCTGAATATAGGGACACATTTGAAAATCTCACTGGGTCCCTGATCAAACGGGTCCCTTTGCCTCCAGGCTGATGGATAATGGGTTTGTTTTCCTTCCTCACAGTTAACATAGTGACCATCTACGTCCTGCTTTATAAAGATTGTGGATTGTCTCAATGTGTCAGACGTTACCTGGGGGCCATGGCAGCGGCGGATCTCCTGGTCATTATCCTCGACCTGCTCCTGAGACACATTCCCATTGTTTATTGGGAACAGTTTTATTTCCTGATGGACTCCGTCCCCGTGTGTAATATCCACGCCGTCCTGATTTATGCAGCCACTGACTGCTCTGTCTGGTTCACCGTCACTTTCACCTTTGATCGGTTTGTGGCCATTTGTTGCCAGAAGCTGAAAAGTAAATATTGCAGTGAGAAAACGGCGGCTGTGGTTCTGGGAGCAGTGACTGTGCTGAGCTGTTTAACGAACATTTCCTGGTATTTTATGCTCACGGCTCGGTATCGGCTGTGGAACCTCCCCTGGTTTTGTGAGGTAACAGACGCTGCTTTATCCTCCAGTGTCTGGGTCACAATCGAGTTCCTCCACCACATTCTAACCCCGTGTGTCCCATTTCTCCTGATTCTGCTGCTCAATGTTCTCACCATCAGACACATTGTAGTGACCAGCAGAGCCCGCAGGAGACTCCGCGCTCACACCAATGGGGACGCTCAGTCTGACACTGAAATGAGAAACCGAAAAAAATCCATAATTTTACTGTTTGTGATCTCGGCCAATTTCATCCTGTTATGGTCAATGTTAATGCTGTTTTCTATATGGAGCCGGATGCATTGGATTGGGTATCGGTCTGTGTATCTCGATGGGAATGTGCAGGAATTCGGCTTCATGCTGCAGCTCCTCAGTTGTTGCACAAACACCGCGATTTATGCCGTGACCCAGACTAAGTTCAGGCAGCAGCTGAAGAATGTGCTGAAATATCCCTTCACCCAAATCCATCAATCAATCAAATTCCCTCATTAATCAATCCATCCGGGATTTTCTCATTTCGGTTCAATGTTTCAGCGATGGAGCAGCCTGTCGCTATGGGAACAGATTGAGGGTAGCGCTGGTTTGTCTACCCTTATCCCACAGGGGGGTTACAGGGACACATTTCAATGTTTCTCACAACTCAGGGGCCAGTGAGAAAAGGCACCATCCCACTGACTGTATCCATGACTTCCATTTGTAAACAATAAAAATGTTGATTAAAGCGTGCCGAGCAGCAGAGTGACCGATGTTGTTGTGTGTCTTTGTGTTGGAGAAGCTGAGCTGGAGAGAGACAGACTCAGCCCCAAGCCCTGGTCCTCAGGGAAGGGGAGGGCACCGGGCCCTGAGCTCAGGAGCTGGGTTTAACTCCCTCTGCACCCCCCCCCACTCCAACCTGGCCTCCCCATTCCTCTCCCCGACTCTTCCTCCTCAATTCTCTCCCTCTCTTTCTCTTTCTGCACACTCAGTCTTTCTCACCACCTCTCCCTTTCACTCTCTCTGGTCCCCTCTCAGAGACCGCCCCCAACCCCGGATTCTCCACCTGCCTCCACTATTCTTTCTGCCGCACTCTCCCCCTCTCTCTCTCACACCCCCAACATGAGTTTCTCCACCTGCCTCCATTCTTTTCTCTCCCCCTCACCCTCACTCTCTCTCTCTCCTGCCGTCTCTCTCTCCCTCCCGCAATGTCGTCTCTACCCCATTTTCCCCACCTCCCACTTCCGACATCTCTCGATCATCTCACCCCCACCCCCACACGCAGCCTCACCACCAACCCCCAGCCTCTGGGTCAGAGGGAGAGGGAAGGACTAGGGAGACAGAGTGTGTCAGAGAGAGAGGAAAGGCAGGATAGGAGGGAGAGAGATTTAGTCAGAGAGAAACGGAGGGAGGTGGGGAGAGAGAGAGACCAAGGTAGGGGGATCGAGAGTGGGAGAAGATGGAGAGAGCCAAGGAGCAGGGAGAGACAGAGGATGAGAGAGAGAAAAGGGAGAGATAAGGTGAGGGAGGGAGAGAGAGAAATAGGGGAGGACATAATGAGAGAGGGGTCAGAGAGAGGGGGACAGAGAGAGGGGGACAGAGAGATGGCGACAGAGAGAGAGGGAGACAGAGAGAGAGGGGGACAGAGAGAGAGGGGGACAGAGAGAGGGGCGCAGAGAGAGGGCGACAGAGAGAGGGGGACAGAGAGAGGGAGACAGAGAGAGGGGGACAGAGAGAGAGGGAGACAGAAAGAGAGGGGGACAGAGAGAGGGAAGATAGAGTCTGGCGAAGATAGAGGGGGACAGAGAGAGAGAGGGGGACAGAGAGAGACGGGGACAGAGGGAGGGAGACAGAGGGGGTCAGGGAGAGGGGGACAGAGAGAGGGGGATATAGAGGGGGACAGAGAGAGGGGGACAGAGAGTGGGGGGCATGGAGAGAGGGGGACAGAGAGGGGCAGAGAGCGGGGGAGAGATAGAGGGGTCAAAGAAAGGGGGTCAGAGAGAGGGGGAAAGAGAGGGGGGGACAGAGAGAGGGGGAGAGAGAGGGGGGACAGAGAGAGAGGGACAGAGAGATGGTGACAGAGAGACGGTAACAGAGACACGGTGACAGAGACACGGTGACAGAGAGAGGGGCACAGAGAGTGGGGGAGATAGAGGGGGTCAGAGAGAGGAGGACAGAGAGTGGGGGACAGAGAGTGGGGTACAGAGTGGGGGAGAGAGGGGGGTTCAGAGAGAGGGGAACAGAGCGTGGGGGGATAGAGAGGGTGGGGGACAGAGAGAGAGGGAGAGATAGAGGGGACAGAGAGAGGGGGACAGAGAGAGGAGGCAGACAGAGGGGGCAGAGAGAAAAGGGGACAGAGGGAGTAGGCAGAGAGACGGGGCAGAGAGTGAAGGGGACAGAGAGAGCGGGACAGTGACAGGGGGGCAGAGAGAGAGGGAGAGATAGAGGGGACGGAGAGAGGGGGACAGAGAGAGGGGGGACAGAGAGCGAGGGGGACAGAGAGAGGGGGACAGAGAGTGGGGGAGATAGAGGGGGTCAGAGAGAGGAGGACAGAGAGTGGGGGACAGAGAGTGGGGTACAGAGTGGGGGAGAGAGGGGGGTTCAGAGAGAGGGGAACAGAGCGTGGGGGGATGGAGAGGGTGGGGGACAGAGAGAGAGGGAGAGATAGAGGGGACAGAGAGAGGGGGACAGAGAGAGGAGGCAGAGAGAGGGGGCAGAGAGAAAAGGGGACAGAGGGAGTAGGCAGAGAGACGGGGCAGAGAGTGAAGGGGACAGAGAGAGGGGGACAGTGACAGGGGGGCAGAGAGAGAGGGAGAGATAGAGGGGACGGAGAGAGGGGGACAGAGAGAGGGGGGACAGAGAGAGAGGGGGACAGAGAGAGGGGGACAGAGAGAGAGAGAGGGAAAGATTGAGGGTACAGAGAGAGGGGGACAGCGAGAGGAGGCAGAGAGAGGGGGCAGAGAGAGGGGGCAGAGGGAGAAGGGGACAGAGAGAGGGGGACTGTGAGAGGGGGACAGAGAGAGAGGCGGGTGGAAGAGAGAGGGCAACAGAGAGAGGGTCAGAGAGCGGGGGAGAGAGAGAGAGGACACAGAGAGAGGGGACAGAAAGAGAGGGGACAGAGAGAGAGGGGACAGAGAGAGAGGTTGACAGAAATGTGGGGGAGAGAGAGTGGGGGACACAGAGGGGTACAGAGTGGGGGGAGAGAGGGGGTCAGAGAGAGGGGGACAAAGAGTGTGGGGATGGAGAGAGTGTGGGACAGAGAGAGAGAGGGTGACAGAGAAAGGAGGACAGAGAGGGGGGGGCAGAGAGAGCGCAGAGAGAGAGGGGGCAGAGAGAGGGCGACAGAGAGGGGATCAGAGAGCGGGGGACAGAGAGAGGGGGCAGAGAGAGAGGGGGCAGAGGGAGAGGGGGCAGAGAGGGAGGGGCAGAGAGAGCGGGGGACAGAGAGGAGGGCAGAGAGAGAGGGAGAGATAGAGAGGACAGAGAGAGGGGGACAGAGAGAGGAGGCAGAGAGAGGGGGCAGAGAGAGAAGGGGACAGAGAGACGGGTACACCGAGAGGAGGGCAGAGAGAGAGGGGGACAGTGAGAGGGCGACAGAGAGAGAGGAGGACAGAGAGAGAGGGGGGCAGAGAGAGGGCGACAGAGAGAGGGGGGCAGAGAGACCTGGACAGAGAGAGGGGGACAGAGAGCGGGGGAGAGATAGAGGGGACAAAGAGAGGGGGACAGAGAGAGGGGTAAAGAGTGAGGGGATACAGAGAGAGGGGGACAGAGAGAGGGGGACAGATATTGGACGTTGGAGAGAGTGGGGGTCAAAGAGAGGGTGACAGAGAGAGAGGGAGCAGAAAGACGGTGACAGAGAGGGGGTCAGAGAGCGGGGGAGAAAGAGGGGGGACTGAGAGAGAGAGGGGACAGAGAGAGGGTGACAGAGAGAGAGGGGGACAGAGATCGAGGGGGACAGAGATAGAGGGGGACAGAGAGAGGGGTGACAGAGAGTGTGGTGACAGAGAGAGAGGGGGACAGTGAGGGGGCACAGAGAGAGGCTGGTGGGAGAGAGTGTGGGTCAGAGAGAGGGCGACAGAGACAGGGGACAGAGAATGGGGGAGATAGAGGGGGTCAGAGAGAGATGGGGTCAGAGAGAGAAGGGGACAGAAAGAGGCGACAGAGAGTGGGGCACAGAGTGTGGGGGAGGTAGCGGGGACAGAGAGAGGGGGACAGAGAGAGGGGGAGATAGAGGGGACAGAGAGAGTGGGACAGAGAGTGGGGGACAGAGAGGGGTACAGAGTGGGGGAGAGAGGGGGTCAGAGAGAGGAGGACAGAGAGTGGGGGATGGAGAGATAGGGGGACAGAGAGTGGGGGACAGAGAGGGGTACAGAGTTGGGGGAGAGAGGGGGTCAGAGAGAGGTGGACATAGAGTGTGGGAATGGAGAGAGTGGGGGACAGAGAGAGAGAGAGGCGGACAGAGAGAGAGGGGGGCAGAGAGGGGGGCAGAGAGAGGGTGACAGAGAGGGGGCAGAGACCGGGGGAGACAGATAGGGGACAGAGAGAGGGGGACAGAGAGAGGGGGAGATAGAGGGGTCAGAGAGAGGGGGAAAGAGAGTGGAGGACAGAGAGGGGTACAGAGTGGGGGAGAGAGGGGGTCAGAGAGAGGAGGACAGAGAGTGGGGGATGGAGAGAGTGGGGGACAGAGAGAGAGGGGGACAGAGAGTGGGGCAGAGAGAGGGTGGCAGAGAGCGGGGGAGAGAGATAGGGGACAGAGAGAGGGGGTCAGAGAGGGGGGGGGAACAGAGAGCGCGGGACAGAGAGAGAGGGGGACAAGAGGGGGGATCGAGAGAGGCGGGTGGGAGAGAGAAGGGGACAGAGAGAGGGCGACAGACAGAGGGGAACAGAGAGTGTGGGTCAGAGAGAGGGCGACAGAGAGGGGGGACAGAGAGAGGGGACAGAGAGAGAGGGGACAGAGGGAGAGGGGTTCAGAGAGAGAAGGGGACAGAGAGAGGGGACAGAGAGTGGGGGGTAGAGAGAGAGGGGTTCAGAGAGAGAGGGCGACAGAGAGAGGGGGACAGAGAGAGAGGGAGACAGAGAGAGGGGGACAGAGAGAGGGGGGCAGAGAGAGAGGAGGAAAGAGAGAGAAGGGATCCGAGAGAGGGGGACAGAGAGAGGGGGGACAGAGAGAAGGGGGACAGAGAGAAGGGGGACAGAGTGAAGGGGGAAAGAGAGAGGGAGACAGAGAGAGGGAGACAGAGAGACGGGAACAGAGAGAGGGTCAGAGAGCAGGGGAGAAAGAGAGGGGACAGAGAGAGGAGGACAGAGAGAGACGGGCTCAGAGATAAAGGGGGACAGAGAGAGAGGGGGCAGAGAGAGAGGGGGCAGAGAGAGGCGGATAGAGAGAGGAGGGCAGAGAGAGGGGGGACAGAGAGAGGAGGACAGAGAGAGAGGGGGACAGAGAGAGAGGGGAACAGAGAGAGAGGGGGACAGAGAGAGGGCGACAGAGTGGTGACAGAGTGAGAGGGGGACAGTGAGGGGGTACAGGGAGAGGCGGGTGGGAGAGAGTGGGGGTCAGAGAGAGGGCGATAGAGAGGAGGGGACGGAGAGTTGTGGAGATAGAGCGGGTCAGAGAGAGAGGGGGTCAGAGAGAGAAGGGGCAGGAAGTGGCGACAGAGAGAGGGGGACCGAGAGAGAGGGGAAAAAGAGAGGGGAAGAGAGAGAGGGGGAAGAGAGAGGGGGCAGAGAGAGAGGGGGACAGAGAGAAGGGGACAGAGAGAAGGGGACAGAGAGAGAGGCGGGTGGAAGAGAGAGGGTGAGAGAGAGGGGGCAGAGAGCGGGGGAGAGAGATAGGGGACAGAGAGATGGGGGGTGGAGCGAGGGTGGACAGAGAGAGAGGGGGACAGAGAGAGAGGGGGACAGAGAGGGGGTAGAAAGAGAGGGAGCAGAGTGAGGGCGACAGAGAGTGGGAGACAGAGAGGGAGCGGGGGAGAGATAGAGGGGACAAAGAGAGGAGGACAGAGAGAGGGGAAAGAGAGAGGGGAGACAGAGAGAGAGGGGGCAGAGAAAGGGGTATTGTGAGAGAGGAGGACAGAGAGAAGGGGGAAAGAGAGACGGTGACAGAGACACGGTGACAGAGAGAGGGGGCAGAGAGAGGGAGATAGAGAGAGGGAGACAGAGAGAGGGAGACAGAGTGGGGGAGAGAAAGTGGGGGAGAGAGAAGGGGACAGAGTGTGGGGGGATGGAGAGAGTGGGGGACAGAGAGAGGGGTCAGAAAGAGAGGGGGCAGAAAGAGTGCGACAGAGAGGGGGTCAGAGAACGGGGGAGAGAGAGAGGGAACAGAGAGAGGAGGGCAGAGAGAGAGTGGCTCAGAGATAGAGAGGGACAGAGAGAGAGGGGGACAGAGAGAGAGGTGAAAGAGAGTGGGGTGACAGAGAGAGAGGGGGACAGTGAGGGGGTACAGAGAGAGGCGGGTGGGAGAGAGTGGGGGTCAGAGAGAGGGCGACAGAGAGAGAGGGCAGAGTGGGGGAGATAGAGGTGGTCAGAGAGAGGGGATCAGAGAGAGGGAGAGAGAGAGGGGACAGAGAGGGGGTCAGAGAGTGGGGGACAGAGAGTGGTACAGAGTGGGGGGAGAGAGGAGGTCAGAGAGAGGGCGACAGCGAGAGGAGGGCAGAGAGGGGGGACAGAGAGTGGGGTAGATAGAGGTGGGCAGAGAGAGGGATCAGAGAGAGGGAGAGAGAAAGAGGGGACAGAGAGAGGGGGACAGAGAGTGGGGGAAAGAGAGAAGAGGGGGACAGAGAGTGAGTTGGTCAGAGAGAGGTCGACAGAGGGAGGGGACAGAGAGAGGGGGACAGAGAGTGGGGAACAGAGAGGGGTACAGAGTGGGGGAGAGAGGGGGTCAGAGAGAGGGGGCAGAGAGAGGAGGACAGAGAGAAGAGGGGGGCAGAGAGTGAGTTGGTCAGAGAGAGGTCGACAGAGGGAGGGGACAGAGAGAGGGGGACAGAGAGTGGGGAACAGAGAGGGGTACAGAGTGGGGGAGAGAGGGGGTCAGAGAGAGGGGGCAGAGAGAGGAGGACAGAGAGAGAGGGGGCAGAGAGTGGGGGACAGAGAGGGGTACAGAGTCGGGGGAGAGCGGGGGTCAGAGAGAGGGCGACAGAGAGAGGAGGACAGAGAGAAGAGGGGGACAGAGAGTGAGTTGGTCAGAGAGAGGTCGACAGAGAGAGGGGACAGAGAGAGTGGGACAGAGAGTGGGCATCAGAGAGGGGTACAGAGTGGGGGAGAGAGGGGGTCAGAGAGAGAGAGAGGGCAGAGAGAGGAGGACAAAGAGAGAGGGGGACAGAGAGTGAGGGGGACAGAGAGAGAGGGACAGAGAGAGGGGGACAGAGAGCGAGGGGGACAGAGAGAGAGGGACAGAGAGAGAGGGGGACAGAGAGTGAGGGGGACAGAGAGAGAGGTGGCAGAAAGAGGGCGACAGAGAGAGGGGGACAGAGAGATAGGGGAAAGAGAGAGAGGGAACAGAGAGATAGGGGGACAGAGAGAGAGGGGTACAGAGAGAGAGGGGCAGACAGAGAGGGTGTCAGGGAGAGAGGGCGACAGAGGGGGGGGGGCAGAGAGAGAGGGGGACAGATAGAGAGTGGACACAGAGAGGGGAAAAAGAGAGAGAGGGGGACAGAGAGAAAGGGGAAAGAGAGAGAGGGGACAGAGAGAGATAGGGGGACAGAGAGAGGGGTACAGAGAGAGAGGGGCAGAGAGAGAGGGTGTCAGGGAGAGAGGGCGACAGAGAGAAGGGGCAGAGAGAGAGGGGGACAGATAGAGAGGGGACAGAGAGAGGGGGTCAGAGAGGGGGGGACAGAGAGAGGGGGGACAGAGAGAGGGGGACAGAGAGAGAGGAGGGAGAGTGAGAAGGGGTTAGAGAGAGGGGGACAGAGATGGGGGTCAGAGAGAAGGGGATATAAAGTGGGGTGACAGAGAGAAGAGGTCAGAGAGAGGGGGGACAGAGAGAGGGGGACAGAGAGAGGGGGACAGAGAGAGGGGGACAGAGAGAAGGGGTCAGAGAGAAGGGGGACAGAGAGAGAGGGGGGACAGAGAGAGGGGGGACAGAGAGAAGGGGTGCGACAGAGGGGGGACAGAGAGAGGGAGACAGAGAGAGGGGGTCAGAGAGAGGGGGGACAGAGAGAGGGGGACAGAGAGTGGGTGCACAGAGAGAGTGGGGACAGAGAGAGGGGGGACAGAGAGTGGGGGGACAGAGAGAGTTGGGACAGAGAGAGGGGGGACAGAGAGAAGGGGTCAGAGAGAGGGAGGACAGAGAGAGGGGGTCAAAGAGAGGGGGGACAGAGAGTGGGGGAACAGAGAGAGGGGGACAGAGAGAGGGGGGACAGAGAGAAGGGGTCAGAGAGAGGGGGGACAGAGAGAGGGGGACAGAGAGAGGGGGGACAGAGAGAAGGGGTCAGAGAGAGGGTGACAGAGAGAGGGGGACAGAGAGAGGGGGATAAAGAGAGGGGGAACAGAGAGGGGGGAAAGAGAGGAGAGGGACAGAGAGAGGTTGACAAAGAGATGGGTACAGAGTGGGGGAGAGAGAGGGAGTCAGAGAGAGGGGGACAGAGAGTGGGGGGATGGAGAGAGTGGGGGACAGAGAGAGAGAGGGCGACAGAGAGAGATGGGGCAGAGAGAGAGGGGGCAGAGAGGGGGCGACAGAAAGGGTATCAGAGAGGGGAGGAGAGAGAGAGTGGACAGAGAGAGGAGGACAGAGAGAGGGCGACAGAGAGGGGGCAGAGTGAGAGGGGGCAGAGTGAGAGGGGGCAGAGAGAGGGCGACAGAGAGAGGGGGAGAGAGAGAAGGGACAGAGAGAGAGGGGGACAGAGAGAGCGGGGGGCCGAGAGAGAGGGGGGAAGAGAGAGGGGCAAAGAGAGAGAGGGGACAGAGAGAGAGGGGGACAGAGAGAGAGGAGGACAGAGAGAGGGGGGACTGAGAGACGGGGAAAGAGAGAGAGGGGGCCAGAGAGAGAGAGATGGGGACAGAGAGGGGGCAGAGAGCGGGGGTGAGAGAGAGGGGTCAAAGAAAGGAGGACAGAGAGAGGGGGACAGAGAGGGCGCAGAGAGTGAGGGGGCAGAGAGAGGGCGACAGAGAGAGGGTCAGAGAGCGGGGGAGAGAGAGTGAGGGGGCAGAGAGAGAGGGGGCAGGGGGGTGACAGAGAGAGAGGGGGGCAGAAAGAGACGTGGGCAGAGAGAGAAGAGGGCAGAGAGAGGGGGCTGAGAGAGGGGGACAGAGAGGAGGGCAGAGAGAGAGGGGGACAGAGAGAGGGCGACAGAGAGAGTGGTGACAGAGAGAGTGGTGACAGAGAGAGAGGGGGACAGTGAGGGGGTACAGAGAGAGGCGGGTGGGAGAGAGTGGGGGTCAGAGAGAGAGCGAGAGAGAGGGGGGACAGATAGTGGGGGAGATAGAGGGGGGTCAGAGAGAGAGAGGGGGTCAGAAAGTGAGGGGAGCAGAAAGAGGCGACAGAGAGAGGGGGACAGAAAGAGGGGAGGACAGAGAGAGGGGGGGCAGAAAGAGGGCGACAGAGAGAGGAGGACAGAGAGAGAAAGGGACAGAGAGAGAGGGGGACAGAGAGAGAGGGGGACAGAGACAGGGGGACAGAGACAGGGGGGCAGAGAGAGAGTGTGGGATAGAGAGAGAGGCGGACAAAGTGAGACGATAGAGACAGGCGGGTGGGAGAGATGGGGGGCAGAGAGAGGGCGACAGAGAAAGGGGGCAGACAGCAGGGGAGAGAGAGGTGGGTGGGAGAGAGATAGGGTCAGAACGAGGGGGACGGAGAGAGCAACAGAGAGAGAGGGGGCAGAGAGCGGGGGAGAGAGAGGCGGTTGGGAGAGAGAGGGGGTCAGAGAGAGGGCGACAGACAGAGGAAGACAGAGAGTGCTGGTCAGAGAGAGGGCGACAGAGAGAGGGGGTCAGAGAGAGGGGGAACAGAGAGAGGAAGACAGAGAGAAGGGTGACAGAGAGAGGGGGACAGAGAGGGGGGCAGAGAGAGGGGTACAGAGTGGGGGAGAGAGAGGGGGACAGGGAGGGGGCAGAGAGAGAGTGAGAGATAGAGGGGACAGAGAGAGGGGGCAGAGAGGGGGGCAGAGATAGAGGGAGAGATATAGGGGACGCAGAGAGGGGGAGAGAGAGGGGGGCAGAGAGAGAGGGAGCGATAGAGGGGACAGAGAGGGGGACAGAGAGAGGGGGACAGAGAGAGAGGCGGGTGGAAGAGAGAGAGGGCGACAGAGAGGGGGTCAGAGAGCGGGGGAGAGAGATAGGGGACAGAGAGAGGAGGGCAGAGAGAGGAGGACAGAGAGGGGGGACAGAGAGAGGGGGGGTGGAGAGAGGGGGGACAGAGAGAGGAGGACAGAGAGGGGGGACAGAGAGAGGGGGGATGGAGAGAGGGGGACAGAGAGAATGGGACAGAAAGAGAGGGGGCAGAGAGAGAGGGCGACAGAGAGGAGGACAGAGAACGGGGAAGAGAGAGAGGGGACAGAGAGAGGAGGGCAGAGAGAGAGGGGGACGGACATAAAGGGGGACAGAGACAGAGGCGGACAGAGAGAGGGGGAGAGAGAGGGGACAGAGAGAGGGGACAGAGAGTGGGGGACAGAGAGGGGTACAGAGTGGGGGGAGAGAGGGGGTCAGAGAGAGGGGGACAGAGAGTGGGGGACAGAGAGGGTTACAGAGAGTGGGGTAGATAGAGGTGGGCAGAGAGAGGGGGACAGAGAGTGAGGGGGACAGAGAGAGAGGCGGCAGAAAGAGGGCGACAAATAGAGGGGGACAGAGAGAGAAGGACAGAGAGAGCGAGGGTCAGAGAGAGAGGGACAGAGAGAGAGGGGACAGAGAGAGGGCGACAGAGGGGGGGCAGAGAGATAGGGGACAGAGAGAGAGGGGTACAGAGAGAGAGGGGCAGAGAGAGAGGGGGGATGGACGGAGTGGGGGACTGAGAGAGAGAGGGCGACAGAGAGAGAGGGGTGCAGAGAGAGAGGGGGACAGAGAGCGGGGCAGAGAGTGGGGGCAGAGAGAGAGGGGGCAGAGAGAGGGCTACAGAGAGGGTGTCAGAGCGTGGAGGAGAGAGAGAGGGGACAGAGAGTGGAGGACAGAGAGAGGCGGACAGAGAGGGGGCAGAGAGAGAGGGGGCAGAGAGAGGGGGCAGAGAGAGAGGGGTCAGGGAGAGAGGGCGACAGAGAGAGGGGACAGAGAGGGGGGCAGAGAGAGGGGGACAGAGAGAAGGGGTCAGAGAGAGGGGGACACAGAGAGGGGGTCAGAGAGAGGGGGGGCAGAGAGAGGAGGACAGAGAGAGGGGGGACAGAGAGAGGGGGGGCAGAGAGAGGGGGGACAGAGAGAGGTGGACAGAGAGAGGGGGGACAGAGAGAGGGGGGGGCAGAGAGAAGGGGTCAGAGAGAGGGGGGACAGTGAGATGGGGACAGAGAGAGGGGGGACAAAGAGAGGGGGAACAGAGAGGGGGGGGGGCAGAGAGAAGGGGGACAGAGAGAAGGGGGACAAAGAGAGGGAGACAGAGAGATGGGTACAGAGTGGGTGAGTGAGAGAGGGGGTCAGAGAGAGGGGGACAGAAATTGGGGGGAAGGACAGAGTGGGCGACAGAGAGAGAACGGGCGACAGAGAGAAAGGGGTGCAGAGAGAGAGGTGGACAGAGAGAGGGGCAGAGAGAGGGCGACAGAGAGGGTGTCAGAGAGCGGGGGAGAGAGAGAAGGGACAGAGAGAGAGGGGGACAGAGAGAGCGGGGGAAGAGAGAGGGGGATGCAGAGAGGGGGGACAGAGAGAGTGGAACAGAAAGAGAGGGGGCAGAGAGAGGGGACAGAGGGCGAGGGGGACAGAGAGAGGGGACAGAGAGAGAGCGGGCAGAGAGAGAGTGGGCAGAGAGAGTGGGGGACAGAGAGAGAGGGGGGCTGAGAGAGAGGAGGGCAGAGAGAGGGGCAGAGAGAGAGAGGGTCAGGGAGAGGAGGGCAGAGAGAGAGGGGGACAGAGAGAGAGGGGACAGAGAGAGAGGGGGACAGAGAGGGGGCGACAGAGACAGTGGTGACAGAGAGAGAGGGGGGCAGTGAGGGGGTACAGATATTGGGGGTGATAGAGGGAGTCAGAGATAGAGGGGTACAGAGAGGGGGAGGCAGAAAGACTCGACAGAGAGAGGGCGACAGAGAGTGAGGGGAACAGAGAGAGAAGGGGACAGAGAGAGAAGGGGACAGAGAGAGAAGGGGACAGAGAGAGAGGAGGACAGAAAGAGGGGACAGAGACAGAGGGGCAGAGAGAGAGGGCCAGAGAGAGAGGGGGGTCAGAGAGTGGGGAAAATAGAGGGGAGAGTGAGATAGGCGACAGAGAGAGAGTGGCAGAGAGAGTGGGGGACAGAGAGAGAGGGGTCTGAGAGAGAGAAGGGCAGAGAGAGAGGGGGCAGAGAGACGGGGTCAGGGAGAGGGAGACAGAGAGAGGGGACAGAGAGAGGAGGGCCGAGAGAAAGGGGGACAGAAAGAGGGCGACAGAGAGGGTGGTGACAGAGAGAGGGGGGTACAGTGAGGGGGTACAGAGAGAGGTGGGTGGGAGAGAGTGGTGTTCAGAGAGAGGGCGACAGAGAGGGGGGAACAGAGATTGGGGGAGATAGCGGGGGTCAGAGAGAGAGGGGTACAGAGAGAGAGGGGGCAGAAAGAGTCGACAGAGAGAGGGCGACAGAGAGAGAGAGGGGGGAACAGAGAGAGAAGGGAAAGGGAGAGAGAGGGACAGAAAGAGGGGGACAGAGACAGAGGGGCAGAGAGAGAAGACCAGAGAGAGAGGGAGGGACAGAGAGTGGGGGAGATAGAGAGGGAGAGAGAGGGGGGACAGAGAGAGAGGGGGACAGAGAGAGAGGGGGACAGAGAGAGAGGGGCAGAGAGAGAGATGGGGGCAGACAGAGGTGGATAGAGTGAGGGGGGCACAGAGAGCAGGATACAGAGAGAGGGGGACTGAGAGAGGGGAACCCAGAGTGAGGGGGCCAGAGTGAGAGGGGAAAGAGAGAAGGGGGGCAGAGAGAGGGCGACAGAGAGAGGGGCACAGAGAGTGGGGGAGATAGAGGGGGTCAGAGAGAGGAGGACAGAGAGTGGGGGACAGAGAGAAGGGTACAGAATGGGAGAGAGGTGGGGGTTCAGAGAGAGGGGGACAGATCGTGGGGGGATGGAGATGGTGGGGGACAGAGAGAGCGGGGGACACAGAGGGGGGCAGAGAGAGAGGGATAGATAGAGGGTTCAGAGAGAGGGAGACAGAAGGGGGGGCAGAGAGAGAGGGGTACAGAGAAAGAGGGGTCAGAGAGAGAGGGAATGCAGAGAGGGGGACAGAGAGAGTGGGACAGAAAGAGAGGGGGCAGAGAGAGAGAGGGGACAGAGAGAGAGGGGGACAGAGAGAGGGGGACAGAGAGAGGGGGACAGAGAGAGGGGGACAGAGAGAGGGGGGACAGAGAGAGGGGAGACAGAGAGAAGGGGTCAGAGAGAGGGGGACAGAGAGAGAAGGGGGACAGAGAGTGGGGGGACAGAGAGAAGGGGTCAGAGAGAGGGAGGACAGAGAGAAGGGGGACAGAGAGAGGGAGACAGAGAGATGGGTACAGAGTGGGGGAGAGAGAGGGGGTCAGAGAGAGGGGGACAGAGAGTGGGGGGATGGAGAGGGGGAACAGAGAGAGGGGAACAGAGAGAGAGGGGGACAGAGAGAGGGGTGACAGAGAGAGAGGGGTCAGAGAGAGAGGGGACAGAGAGAGAGTGGGAGAGATAGAGGGTAGAGAGAGGGGGACAGAGAGAGGAGGCAGAGAGAGGGGTCAGAGAGAGGGGGCAGAGAGAGAAGGGGACAGAGAGAAGGGGACAGTGAGAGGGGGACAGAGAGTGTGGGGATGCAGAGAGTGTGGGACAGAGAGAGAGGGTGACAGAGAAAGGAGGACAGAGAGAGGGGGGCAGAGAGGGCGCAGAGAGAGAGAGGGAGCAGAGAGAGGGCGAGAGAGAGGGGGTCAGAGAGCGGGGGAAAGAGAGTGAGGGGGCAGAGAGAGAAGGGTCAGAGAGAGAGTGGGCAGAGAGACAGGGGACACAGAGGGGGGCAGAGAGAGAGGGAGAGATAGAGGGGACAGAGAGAGGGGGCAGAGAGAGAGGGGGACCGAGAGAGAGGGGGACAGAGAGAGGGCGACAGAGAGAGATTACAGAGAGAGGAGGGCAGAGAGAGAGGGGGCAGAGAGAGTGGTGACAGAAAGAGAGGGGGACAGTGAGGTGGTACAGAGAGAGATGGGTGGGGGAGAGTGGGGGTCAGAGAGAGGGCAACAGATAGGGGGGGACAGAGAGTGGGGAGATGGGGGGTCAGAGAGAGAGGGGGTCAGAAAGAGAGGGGGTCAGAGAGAGAGGAGGACAGAGAAATGGGGGGCAGAGAGAGGGCGACAGAGAAAGGGGGGCAGAGAGAAAAGGGGACAGAGAGAGGGGGACAGAGACAGGGGGGCAGAGAGAGAGGGGAGAGAGTGAGGGGGGACAGAGAGTGGGGGAGCTAGAGGGGGACAGAGAGAGAGGGGGCAGAGAGAGGGGACAGAGAGAGGGGCAGAGAGAGAGGGGGTCAGGGAAGAGGGCGACAGAGAGAGGGGGACAGAGAGAGGGAGGACAGAGAGAAGGGGGACAGAGAGAGGGGGAACAGAGAGGGGGGCAGAGAGAAGGAGGACAGAGAGCGGGGGGACAGAGAGAGGAGGGACAGAGAGAAGGGGTCAGAGAGAGGGGGGACAGAGAGATGGGGCAGAGAGAGGGGGGGCAGAGAGAGGGGGGACAGAGAGATGGGGCAGAGAGAGGGGGGGCAGAGAGAGGGGGGACAGAGAGAGGGGAGACAGAGAGAAGGGGTCAGAGAGAAGGGGGCAGAGAGAGGGGGACAGAGAGAGAAGGGGGACAGAGAGTGGGAGACAGAGAGAAGGGGTCAGTGAGAGGGAGGACAGTGAGTGGGGGACAGAGAGAGAGGGGGCAGAGAGAAGGGGACAGAGAGAAGGGGGACAGAGAGAGGGAGACAGAGAGAGGGAGACAGAGAGATGGGTACAGAGTGGGGGAGAGAGAGTGGGTCAGAGAGAGGGGTACAGAGAGTGGGGGGATGGACAGAGTGGGGGACTGAGAGAGAGAGGGCGACAGAGAGAGAGGGGTGCAGAGAGAGAGGGGGACAGAGAGCGGGGCAGAGAGTGGGGGCAGAGAGAGAGGGGGCAGAGAGAGGGCGACAGAGAGGGTGTCAGAGCGTGGAGGAGAGAGAGAGGGGACAGAGAATGGAGGACAGAGAGAGGCGGACAGAGAGGGGGCGGAGAGAGAGCGGGCAGAGAGAGGGCGACAGAGAGGGTGCCAGAAAGCGGGGGAGAGAGAGAAGGGACAGAGAGAGAGGGGGACAGAGAGAGAGGTGGGCCGAGAGAGAGGGGGGGGGGGGGAAGAGAGAGTGACAAAGAGAGAGAGGAGACAGAGAGAGAGGGGGACAGAGAGAGGGGGACAGTGAGAGGGGGACAGAGAGTGTGGGGATGCAGAGAGTGTGGGACAGAGAGAGAGGGTGACAGAGAAAGGAGGACAGAGAGAGGGGGACAGAGAGGGCGCAGAGAGAGAGAGGGGGCAGAGAGAGGGCGATAGAGAGGGGGTCAGAGAGTGGGGGACAGAGAGTGAGGGGGCAGAGAGAGAGGGGTCAGAGAGAGAGTGGGCAGAGAGACAGGGGACAGAGAGGGGGCAGAGAGAGAGAGGGAGTGATAGAGGGGACCGAGAGAGGGGGCAGAGAGAGAGGGGGACCGAGAGAGAGGGGGACAGAGAGTGGGCGGCAGAGAGAGATGTACAGAGAGAGGAGGGCAGAGAGAGAGGGGACAGAGAGAGTGGTGACAGAAAGAGAGGGGGACAGTGAGGGGGTACAGAGAGAGATGGGTGGGGGAGAGTGGGGATCAGAGAGAGGGCAACAAAGAGGGGGGACAGAGAGTGGGGAGATGGGAGGTCAGAGAGAGAGAGGGGGTCAGAAAGAGAGGGGGTCAGAGAGAAAGGAGGACAGAGAGATAGGGGGCAGAGAGAGGGCGACAGAGAGAGGGGGGCAGAGAGAAAAGGGGGCAGAGAGAGAAGAGGGCAGAGAGAGGGAGACAGAAGTGGGGTGACAGAGAGATAAGGGGCCAGAAAGAAAAAGGGGGACAGAGAGGGGGTCAGAGAGCGGGGGAGAGAGAGGGGACAGAGATAGAAGGACAGAGAGAGCGGGACAGAGAGGGCGCAGAGAGAGAGGGGGCAGAGAGAGGGCGACAGAGAGAGGGGGACAGAGAGAAAAGGGGGCAGAGAGAGAAGAGGGCAGAGAGAGGGAGACAGAAGTGGGGTGACAGAGAGATAAGGGGCCAGAAAGAAAAAGGGGGACAGAGAGGGGGTCAGAGAGCGGGGGAGAGAGAGGGGACAGAGATAGAAGGACAGAGAGAGCGGGACAGAGAGGGCGCAGAGAGAGAGGGGGCAGAGAGAGGGCGACAGAGAGAGGGTCAGAGAGCGGGGGAGAGAGGGGGGCAGAGGGAGAGGGGGCAGAGAGAGAGGGGGACAGAGAGAGAGGGCAGAGAGAGAAGGGGGCAGAGAAAGAAGAGGGCAGAGAGAGGGAGACAGAGAGAGGAGGGCAGAGAGAGAGGGGGGCAGAGAGAGAGAGGGGGACAGAGAGAGGGTGACAGAGAGTGGGGTGACAGAGAGAGGGGGGACAGTGAGGGGGTACAGAGAGAGGCGGTGGGAGAGAGTGGAGTTCCGAGAGAGGGCGAGAGAGAGGGGGGGACAGTGAGTGGGGGAGATAGAGGGGGTCAGAGAGAGAAGGGTTCAGAAAGTCATGGAGACAGAGAGAGGCGGCAGAAAGAGGGCGACAGATAGAGGGGGACAGAGAGAGAGGGACAGAGAGAGAGAGGGGGACAGAGAAAGAGGGGTACAGAGAGAGAGGGACAGAGAGAGAGGGGGTCAGGGAGAGAGGGCGACAGAGAGAGGGGACAGAGAGAGTGGGACAGAGAGTGGGCGACAGAGAGGGGTACAGAGTGGGGGGAGAGAGGGGGTCAGAGAGAGGGCGAGGAGAGAGAGGAGGACAGAGAGGGGGGGCAGAGAGTGGGGTAGATAGAGGTGGGCAGAGAAGGGGGCAGAGAGTGAGGGGGACAGAGAGAGAGGCGGCAGAAACAGGGCGACAGATAGAGGGGCACAGAGAGAGGGAGGACAGAGAAATGGGGTACAGACAGAAGGGGGACAGCGAGAGGGGGGACAGAGAGAGGGGGGACAGAGAGACGGGTCAGGGAGAGGGGGGACAGAGAGAGGGGTCAGAGAGAGGGGGTACAGAGAGAGGGGGGACAGAGAGAGGGGGGACAGAGAGAGGGGGCAGAGAGAGAGGACAGAGAAAGGAGGACAGCGAGAGCGGGAGAGAGAGGGCGCAGAGAGAAAGGGGGGCAGAGAGAGGGCGACAGAGAGAGGGGACAGAGTGGGGGGAGAGAGGGGGTCAGAGAGAGGGCGACAGAGAGAGGAGGACAGACAGGGGGGTCAGAGAGTGGGGTGGATAGAGGTGGGCAGAGAAGGGGGACAGGCAGTGAGGGGGACAGAGAGAGAGGCGGCAGAAACAGGGCGACAGATAGAGGGGCACAGAGAGAGGGAGGACAGAGAGATGGGGTGCAGAGAGAAGGGGGACAGAGAGAGGGGGGACAGAGAGAGGGGGGACAGAGAGACGGGTCAGAGAGAGGGGGGACAGAGAGAGGGGGACAGAGAGAGGGGGTACAGAGAGAGGGGGACAGAGAGAGGGGAGACCGAGAGAGGGGGCAGAGAGAGAGGACAGAGAAAGGAGGACAGCGAGAGCGGGTCAGAGAGGGCGCAGAGAGAAAGGGGGGCAGGGAGAGGGCGACAGAGAGAGGGTCAGAGAGCGGGGAGAATGAGAGAGAGGGGACAGTGAGGGAGGGCAGAGAGAGAGGTGGACAGAGAGAGAGGGGGCAGAGAGAAAAGGGGCAGAGAAAGAAGAGGGCAGAGAGAGGGAGACAGAGAGAGGGGATCAGAGAGAGGAGGGCAGAGAGAGAGGGGGACAGAGAGAGGGGGGACAGAGACAGGGGGGACAGTGAAGGGGTACAGAGAGAGGCGGTGGGAGAGAGTGGAGTTCAGAGAGAGGGCGAGAGGGGGGGCAGAGAGTGGGGGAGATAGAGGGGGTCAGAGAGAGAGGGGTTCAGAATGTCATGGAGACCGAGAAAGGCGGCAGAAAGAGGGCGAAAGATAGAGGGGGACAGAGAGAGAGGGACAGAGAGAGAGAGGGGGACAGAGAGAGAGGGGAAAGAGAGAGAGGGGTCAGAGAGATGGGGGACAGAGAGAGGGGTACAGAGAGAGAGGGGCAGAGAGAGGGGGGTCAGGGAGAGAGGGCGACAGAGAGAGAGGGACAGAGAGAGTGGGACAGAGAGTGGGGGACAGAGAGGGGTACAGAGTGGGGGAGAGAGGGAGTCAGAGAGAGGGCGACAGAGAGAGGAGGACAGAGAGGGGGGACAGAGAGTGGGGTAGATAGAGGTGGGCAGAGAAGGGGGACAGAGAGTGAGGGGGACAGAGAGAGAGGCGGCAGAAACAGGGCGACAGATAGAGGGGCACAGAGAGAGGGAGGACAGAGAGATGGGGTACAGAGAGAAGGGGGACAGAGAGAGGGGGGACAGAGAGAGGGGGACAGAGAGACGGGTCAGAGAGAGGGGGGACAGAGAGAGGGGGACAGAGAGAGGGGGTACAGAGTGAGGGGGACAGAGAGAGGGGGGACAGAGAGAGGGGGCAGAGAGAGAGGACAGAGAAAGGAGGACAGCGAGAGCGGGACAGAGAGGGCGCAGAGAGAGAGGGGGCAGAGAGAGGGCGACAGAGAGAGCGTCAGAGAGCGGGGGAGAGAGAGAGAGGGGGCAGAGAGAGGGCAGAGAGAGAGGGGGACAGAGAGAGGGGGGCAGAGAGAGAAGGGGGCAGAGGCAGAAGAGGGCAGAGAGAGGGAGACAGAGAGGGGGACAGAGAGAGGAGGGCAGAGAGAGAGTTACAGAGAGAGAGAGGGGGACAGAGAGACGGTGACAGAGAGTGGGGTGACAGAGAGAGAGGGGGACAGTGAGGGGGTACAGAGAGAGGCGGGTAGTAGAGAGTGGAGTTCAGAGATGGCGAGAGAGACGGGGGGACAGAGAGTGGGGGAGATCGAGGGGGACAGAGAGAGAGGGGTTCAGAAAGTAATGGAGACAGAGAGAGAGGCGGCAGAAAGAGGGCAACAGATAGAGGGGGACAGAGAGAGAGCGACAGAGAGAGAGAGGGTCAGAGAGAGAGGGACAGACAGAGGGGACAGAGAGAGGGTGACAGAGGCGGGGAACAGAGATAGGGGACAGAGAGAGAGAGGGGGGGACAGAGAGAGAGGGGAAAGAGAGAGAGGTGTCAGAGAGATAGGGGGACAGAGAGAGAGAGGGGTACAGAGAGAGAGGAGCAGAGAGAGAGGGCGTCAGGCAGAGATGTCGACCGAGAGAGGGGGACAGAGAGTGGGGGAAAGAGAGATAGGCAGCAGAAAGAGGGCGACAGATAGAGGGGTATAGAGAGAGGACAGAGAGAGAGGGGAAAGAGAGAGAGGAGACAGAGAGATAGGGGGACAGAGAGAGAGTGGTACAGAGAGAGTGGGGCCGAGAGAGAGGGGGTCAGGGAGAGAGGGCGACAGAGACAGGGGGACAGAGAGAGGGGGACAGAGAGTGGGGGACAGAGAGGGGTACAGAGTGGGGGGAGAGAGGGGGTCAGAGAGAGGCCGACAGAGAGAGGAGGACAGAGAGGGGGTACAGAGAGTGGGGAAGATAGAGGTGGGCAGAGAAGGGGGACAGAGAGTGAGGGGGACAGAGAGAGAGGCGGCAGAAACAGGGCGACAGATAGAGGGGCACAGAGAGAGGTAGGACAGAGAGATGGGGTACAGAGAGAAGGAGGACATAGAGAGGGGGGACAAAGAGAGGGAGGACAGAGAGACGGGTCAGAGAGAGGGGGACAGAGAGAGGGGGACAGAGAGAGGGGGTACAGAGAGAGGGGGTCAGAGAGAGGGGGGACAGAGAGAGGGGCCAGAGAGAGAGGACAGAGAAAGGAGGACAGCGAGAGCGGGACAGAGAAGGCGCAGAGAGAGAGGGGGGCAGAGAGAGGGCGACAGAGAGATGGTCAGAGAGCGGGGAGAGAGAGTGGGGGGGCAGAGAGAGAGGGCAGAGAGAGAGGGGGACAGAGAGAGAGGGGGCAGAGAGAGAAGGGGGCAGAGAAAGATGAGGGTAGAGAGGGGGAGACAGAGAGAGGGGGACAGAGAGAGTAGGGCAGAGAGAGAGAGGGGGACAGAGAGAGAGAGGGGGACAGATAGAGGGTGACAGAGAGTGGGGTGACAGAGAGAGAGGGGGGACAGTGAGGGGGTACAGAGAGAGGCGGTGGGAGAAAGTGGAGTTCAGAGAGAGGGCGAGAGAGGGGGACAGAGAGTGGGGGAGGTAGAGGGGGTCAGAGAGAGAGGGGTTAAGAAAGTCATGGAGACAGAGAGAGGCGGCAGAAAGAGGGCGACAGATAGAGGGGGTCAGAGAGAGGGACAGAGAGAGAGGGGGGGACAGAGAGAGAGGGGAAAGAGAGAGAGGGGTCAGAGAGATGGGGGACAGAGAGAGGGGTACAGAGAGAGAGGGGCAGAGAGAGAGGGGGTCAGAAAGTCATGGAGACAGAGAGAGGCGGCAGAAAGAGGGCGACAGATAGAGGGGGACAGAGAGAGAGCGACAGAGAGAGAGGGGGACAGAGAGAGAGGGGAAAGAGAGAGAGGGGTCAGAGAGATGGGGGACAGAGAGAGGGGTACAGAGAGAGAGGGGCAGAGAGAGAGGGGGTCAGGGAGAGAGGGCGACAGAGAGAGGGGCACATAGAGAGTGGGACAGAGAGTGGGGGACAGAGAGGGGTACAGAGTGGGGGGAGAGAGGGAGTCAGAGAGAGGGCGACAGAGAGAGGAGGACAGAGAGGGGGGACAGAGAGTGGGGTAGATAGAGGTAGACAGAGAAGGGGGACAGAGAGTGAGGGGGCAGAGAGAGAGGCGGCAGAAACAGGGCGACAGATAGAGGGGCACAGAGAGAGGGAGGACCGAGAGATGGGGTACAGAGAGAACGGGCACAGAGAGAGGGGGGACAGAGAGAGGGGGACAGAGAGACGGGTCAGAGAGAGGGGGACAGAGAGAGGGGGACAGAGAGAGGGGGTACAGAGAGAGGGGGGATAGAGAGAGGGGGGACAGAGAGAGGGGGCAGAGAGAGAGGACAGAGAAAGGAGGACAGCGAGAGCGGGACAGAGAGGGTGCAGAGAGAGTGGGGGGCTGAGAGAGGGCGACAGAGAGAGCGTCAGAGAGTGGGGGACAGAGAGAGGGGGCAGAGAGAGGGCAGAGAGAGAGGGGGACAGAGAGAGGGGGCAGAGAGAGAAGGGGGCAGAGACAGAAGAGGGCAGAGAGAGGGAGACAGAGAGAGGGGGACAGAGAGAGGAGGGCAGAGAGAGAGGGACAGAGAGAGAGGGGGGGGACAGAGAGAGGGTGACAGAGAGTGGGGTGACAGAGAGAGAGGGGGACAGTGAGGGGGTACAGAGAGAGGCGGGTGGTAGAGAGTGGAGTTCAGAGATGGCGAGAGAGACGGGGGGACAGAGAGTGGGGGAGATCGAGGGGGTCAGAGAGAGAGGGGTTCAGAAAGTGATGGAGACAGAGAGAGAGGCGGCAGAAAGAGGGCAACAGATAAAGAGGGACAGAGAGAGAGGGACAGAGAGAGAGAGGGTCAGAGAGAGAGGGACAGACAGAGAGAGGGTGACAGAGGCGGGGAACAGAGAGAGGGGACAGAGAGAGAGAGGGGGACAGAGAGAGAGGGGAAAGAGAAAGAGGTGTCAGAGAGATAGGGGACAGAGAGAGAGGGGGTCAGGCAGAGAGGTCGACAGAGAGAGGGGGACAGAGAGTGGGGGACAGAGAGATAGGCGGCAGAAAGAGGGCGACAGATAGAGGAGGACAGAGAGAGGACAGAGAGAGAGGGGAAAGAGAGAGAGGGGACAGAGAGATAGGGGGACAGAGAGAGAGGGGTACAGAGAGAGAGGGGCCGAGAGAGAGGGGGTCAGGGAGAGAGGGCGACAGAGACAGGGGGACAGAGAGAGGGGGGCAGAGAGTGGGGGACGGAGAGGGGTACAGAGTGGGGGGAGAGAGGGGGTCAGAGTGAGGGCGACAGAGAGAGGAGGACAGAGAGTTGGGGACAGAGAGTGTGGTAGATAGAGGTGGGCAGAGAAGGGGGACAGAGCGTGAGGGGGGCAGAGAGATACGCGACAGAAAGAGGGCAAGAGATAGAGGGGGACCTAGAGAGAAGGAGAGAGAGAGGGGGGAAAGAGAGAGAGGGGACAGAGAGATAGGGAGACAGAGAGAGAGGTACAGAGAGAGAGGGGCACAGAGAGGGGGTGTCAGGGAGAGAGGGCGACAGAGAGAGGGGGCAGAGAGATGGAGGACAGAGAGAAGGGGGACAGAGAGAGAGGGGGGGACCGAGAGAGGGGGGGGCAGAGAGAGGGGAGACAGAGAAGGGGTCAGAGAGAAGGGGACAGAGAGAGGGGGACAGAGAGAGAGGGGGGGACAGAGAGAGAGGGGCAGAGAGAGAGGGGGTCAGGGAGAGAGGGCGACAGAGAGAGGGGAACAGAGAGAGAGGGGGACAGAGAGAGAGGGGGACAGAGAGAGGGGGGACAGAGAGAGGGGGGACAGAGAGAGGGCGACAGAGAGGATGGTGACAGAGAGAGGGGGTCAGTGAGGGGGTACAGAGAGAGATGGGTGGGATAGAGTGGGGTTCAGAGAGAGGGCGACAGAGGGGGGGGGGCAGAGATTGGGGGAGATAGCGGGGGTCAGAGAGAGAGAGAGGTACAGAGAGAGGGGGGGCAGAAAGAGTCTTCAGAGAGAGGGCGACAGAGAGAGAGGGGAACAGAGAAAGAAGGGGACAGAGAGAGAGGGGGACAGAGAGAGGGGGACAGAGACAGATGGGCAGAGAGAGAGGGCCAGAGAGAGAGGGGGGGCAGAGAGTGGGGAGATAGAGGGGGAGAGAGAGAGAGGGGACAGAGATAGAGGGGGGGACAGAGAGAGGGGGACAGAGAGAGAGAGGGGCAGAGATAGAGATGGGAGTAGACAGAGGGGGACAGAGTGAGGGGGGCACAGAGAGCGGGGTACAGAGAGAGGAGGACTGAGAGAGGGGGACCCAGAGTAAGGGGGCCAGAGAGAGAGGGGAAAGAGAGAGGGGGCAGAGAGAGGGCGACAGAGACAGGGGCACAGAGAGTGGGGGAGATAAGGGGGTTCAGAGAGAGGGGGAAAGAGCGTGGGGGGATGGAGAGGGTGAGGGACAGAGAGAGAGCGGGGGACAGAGAGGGGGGCAGAGAGAGAGGGAGAGATAGAGAGGGACAGAGAGAGGGGGACAGAGAAAGGGGGAACAGAGAGAGAGGGGGACAGAGAGAGAGAGAGGGACAGAGAGAGAGAGCGAGAGATAGAGGGTACAGAGAGAGGGGGGCAGAGAGAGGAGGCAGAGAGAGGGGGCAGAGAGAGGGTGCAGAGAGAGAAGGGGACAGAGAGAGAGGGACAGTGAGAGGGGGACAGAGAGTGTTGGGATGGAGAGAGTGTGGGACAGAGATAGAGAGGCTGACAGAGAAAGGAGGACAGAGAGAGGGGAACAGAGAGGGCGCAGAGAGAGAGATGGGGCAGAAGGAGGGCGACAGAGAGGGGGTCAGAGAGAGGGAGACAGAGGGGGGCAGAGAGAGAGGGGGCCGAGATAGAGGGGGACAGAGTGAGAGGTGGACAGAGACAGGGAGCAGAGAGAGAGGGGCAGAGAGTGGGGGGGATAGAGAGTGGGGGAGCGAGAGGGGACAGAGAGAGAGGGGGAAAGAGAGAGAGGGGCAGCAGAGACATGGGGGCAGACAGAGGGGGACACAGTGAGGGAGGCAGAGAGAGTGGGGACTGAGAGAGGGGGACAGAGAGAGAGGGGCGGCCAGAGAGAGAGGGGGACAGAGAGGGGGTCAGAAAGCGGGGGAGAGAGAGAGGAGACAGAGAGAGGGGGCAGAGAGAGAGATGGGGGCAGACAGTGGGGGACAGAGTGAGGGAGGCAGAGTGAGTGGGGGACTGAGAGAGGGGGACAGAGAGAGAGGGGGCCAGAGGGAGCGAGGAGGACAGAGCGGGGGAGAGAGAGAGAGGGGACAGAGAGAGGGGGCAGAGAGAGAGATGGGGGCAGACAGAGGGGGACAGAGTGAGGGAGGCAGAGAGAGTGGGACAGAGAGGGCGCAGAGAGAGAGTGGGGGCAGAGAGAGGGTGACAGAGAGAGGGTCAGAGAGCGGGGGAGAGAGAGAGGGGGGGCAGAGAGAGAGGGGGCAGAGAGAGAGGGGGACAGAGAGAGAGGGGGCAGAGAGAGAAGAGGGCAGAGACAGAAGAGGGCTGAGAGAGGGGGTCAGAGAGAGGGGACAGAGAGGGGAGGGCAGAGACAGAGGGGGACAGAGAGAGAGGGGGACAGAGAGAGGGCGACAGAGAGAGTGGTGACAGAGAGAGAGACGGGGAAAGTGAGGGGGTACAGAGAGAGGCAGGTGGGAGAGAGTGGGGGTCAGAGAGAGGGCGACAGGGAGGGTGGACAGAGATTGGGGGAGATAGAGGGTGTCAGAGAGAGAGGGTACAGTTAGAGAGAGGGGGGCAGAAAGAGTCGACAGAGAGAGGGGAACAGAGAGAGGGGGCAGAAAGAGAGATGGGGGTAGACAGAGTGGGACAGAGTGAAGGAGGCAGAGAGAGTGGGGGACTGAGAGAGGGGGACAGAGAGAGAGGGAGCCAGAGAGAGAGAGGGGGTCAGAGAGCGGGGAAGAGAGAGAGGGGACAGAGAAAGGAGCACAGAGAGAGGGGGACAGAGAGGGCGCAGAGAGAGAGGGGGCAAAGAGAGGGCGACAGAGAGAGGGTCAGAGAGCGGGGGAGAGAGAGGGGGGCAGAGAGAGAGGGGGCAAAGAGAGAGGGGGACAGAGAGACAGGGGGGCAGAGAGAGAGGAGGGCAGAGTGAGAAGAGGGCAGAGAGAGGGGGACAGAGAGAGGGGGACAGAGAGAGGAGGGCAGAGAGAGAGGGAGACAGAGAGAGAGGGGACAGAGAGAGGGCGACAGGGAGGGTGGACAGAGATGGGGGAGATAGAGGGTGTCAGAGAGAGAGGGTACATTTAGAGAGAGGGGGGCAGAAAGAGTCGACAGAGAGAGGGGGACAGAGAGAGGGGGCAGAGAGAGAGATGGGGGTAGACAGAGTGGGACAGAGTGAAGGAGGCAGAGAGAGTGGGGGACTGAGAGAGGGGGACAGAGAGAGAGGGAGAAATATAGGGGACAGAGATAGGGGACAGAGAGAGGGGGTAGAGAGAGGGGGAGAGAGAGAGGGGACAGAGAGAGGGGGACAGAGAGAGAGGTGGGTGGAAGAGAGAGGGCGACAGAGAGGGGGTCGGAGAGCGGGAGAGACAGAGAGGACACAGAGGGAGGGTGACAGAGAGGGGGTCAGAGAGCGGGGGAGAGATAGAGGGGACAAAGAGAGGGGGAACAGAGTGAGGGGGAAGAGAGAGAGGGGACAGAGGGGGGGGCAGAGAGAGGGGGGACAGAGAGTGGCGGGTGGGAGCGAGTGGGGGTCAGAGAGAGGGCGAGAGAGAGGGGGGACAGAGAGTGGGGGAGATAGAGGGGGTTCAGAAAGAGAGAGGGGGTCAGAAAGTGAGGGGAGCAGAAAGAGGCGACAGAGAGAGGGGGACAGAGAGAGAAAGGGACAGAGAGAGGGGGGACAGAGAGTGGGAGACAGAGAGAGAGGCGGTTGGGAGAGAGAGGGGGTCAGAGAGAGGGCGACAGACAGAGGGGGACAGAGAGAGAGGGGGACAGAGAGAGGGCGACAGAGATAGTGGTGACAGAGAGAGAGAGGGGGAAAGTGAGGGCGTACAGAGAGAGGCAGGTGGGAGAGAGTGGGGGTCAGAGAGAGGGCGACAGGGAGGGTGGACAGAGATTGGGGGAGATAGAGGGTGTCAGAGAGAGAGGGTACAGTTAGAGAGAGGGGGGCAGAAAGAGTCGACAGAGAGAGGGGGACAGAGAGAGAATGGCAGAGAGAGAGATGGGGGTAGACAGAGTGGGACAGAGTGAAGGAGGCAGAGAGAGTGGGGGACTGAGAGAGGGGGACAGAGAGAGAGGGGGCCAGAGAGAGAGAGGGGGACAGAGAGGGGGTCAGAGAGCGGGGAAGAGAGAGAGGGGACAGAGAAAGGAGCACAGAGAGAGGGGGACAGAGAGGGCGCACAGAGAGAGGGGGCAGAGAGAGGGCGACAGAGAGAGGGTCAGAGAGCGGGGGAGAGAGAGGGGGGCAGAGAGAGAGGGGGCAGAGAGAGGGGGGACAGAGAGACGGGGGGCAGAGAGAGAGGAAGGCAGAGTGAGAAGAGGGCAGAGAGAGGGGGACAGAGAGAGGGGGACAGAGAGAGGAGGGCAGAGAGAGAGGGAGACAGAGAGAGGGGACAGAGAGAGGGCGACAGGGAGGGTGGACAGAGATTGGGGGAGATAGAGGGTGTCAGAGAGAGAGGGTACAGTTAGAGAGAGGGGGGCAGAAAGAGTCGACAGAGAGAGGGGGACAGAGAGAGGGGGCAGAGAGAGAGATGGGGGTAGACAGAGTGGGACAGAGTGAAGGAGGCAGAGAGAGTGGGGGACTGAGAGAGGGGGACAGAGAGAGAGGGAGAAATAGAGGGGACAGAGATAGGGGACAGAGAGAGGGGGTAGAGAGAGGGGGAGAGAGAGAGGGGACAGAGAGAGGGTGACAGAGAGAGAGGTGGGTGGAAGAGAGAGGGCGACAGAGAGGGGGTCGGAGAGCGGGAGAGACAGAGAGGACACAGAGGGAGGGTGACAGAGAGGGGGTCAGAGAGCGGGGGAGAGATAGAGGGGACAAAGAGAGGGGGAACAGAGTGAGGGGGAAGAGAGAGAGGGGACAGAGAGGGGGGGCAGAGAGAGGGGGGACAGAGAGTGGCGGGTGGGAGCGAGTGGGGGTCAGAGAGAGGGCGAGAGAGAGGGGGGATAGAGAGTGGTGGAGATAGAGGGGGTTCAGAAAGAGAGAGGGGGTCAGAAAGTGAGGGGAGCAGAAAGAGGCGACAGAGAGAGGGGGACAGAGAGAGAGGGGGCAGAGAGAGGGTGACAGAGAGAGGAGGACAGAGAGAGAAAGGGACAGAGAGAGGGGGGACAGAGAGTGGGAGACAGAGAGAGAGGCGGTTGGGAGAGAGAGGGGGTCAGAGAGAGGGCGACAGACAGAGGGGGACAGAGAGAGAGGGGGACAGAGAGAGGGCGACAGAGATAGTGGTGACAGAGAGAGAGAGGGGGAAAGTGAGGGCGTACAGAGAGAGGCAGGTGGGAGAGAGTGGGGGTCAGAGAGAGGGCGACAGGGAGGGTGGACAGAGATTGGGGGAGATAGAGGGTGTCAGAGAGAGAGGGTACAGTTAGAGAGAGGGGGGCAGAAAGAGTCGACAGAGAGAGGGGGACAGAGAGAGAATGGCAGAGAGAGAGATGGGGGTAGACAGAGTGGGACAGAGTGAAGGAGGCAGAGAGAGTGGGGGACTGAGAGAGGGGGACAGAGAGAGAGGGGGCCAGAGAGAGAGAGGGGGACAGAGAGGGGGTCAGAGAGCGGGGAAGAGAGAGAGGGGACAGAGAAAGGAGCACAGAGAGAGGGGGACAGAGAGGGCGCACAGAGAGAGGGGGCAGAGAGAGGGCGACAGAGAGAGGGGGACAGAGAGAGGAGGGCAGAGAGAGAGGGAGACACAGAGAGAGGGGACAGAGAGAGGGCGACAGAGAGAGTGGTGACAGAGAGAGAGGAGGACAGTGAGGGGGTACAGAGACAGGCGGGTGGGAGCGAGTGGGGGTCAGAGAGAGGGGGGCAGAGAGTGGGGGAGATAGAGGGGGGTCAGAAAGAGAGAGGGGGTCAGAAAGTGAGGGGAGCAGAAAGAGGCGACAGAGAGAGGGGGACAGAGAGAGAGGGGGGCAGAGAGAGGGTGACAGAGAGAGGAGGACAGAGAGAGAAAGGGACAGAGAGAGGGGGGACAGAGTGTGGGAGACAGAGAGAGGCGGTTGGGAGAGAGAGGGGGTCAGAGAGAGGGCGACAGACAGAGGGGGACAGAGAGTGAGGGTCAGAGAGAGGGCGACAGAGAGAGGGGGTCAGAGATTAGGGGGACAGAGAGATGGGGGACAGAGAGAGGGAGACAGAGAAGGGGGATAGAGAGAGTGGGACAGAGAGAGGGGGATAGAGAGAGGGGTACAGAGTGGGGGAGAGAGAGGGGGACAGAGAGGGGGCAGAGAGAGGGAGAAATAGAGGGGACAGAGATAGGGGACAGAGAGAGGGGGTAGAGAGAGGGGGAGAGAGAGAGGGGACAGAGAGAGGGGGACAGAGAGAGAGGTGGGTGGAAGAGAGAGGGCGACAGAGAGGGGGTCGGAGAGCGGGAGAGACAGAGAGGACACAGAGAGAGGGTGACAGAGAGGGGGTCAGAGAGCGGGGGAGAGATAGAGGGGACAAAGAGAGGGGGAACAGAGTGAGGGGGAAGAGAGAGAGGGGACAGAGGGGGGGCAGAGAGAGGGGGGACAGAGAGTGGCGGGTGGGAGCGAGTGGGGGTCAGAGAGAGGGCGAGAGAGAGGGGGGACAGAGAGTGGGGGAGATAGAGGGGGTTCAGAAAGAGAGAGGGGGTCAGAAAGTGAGGGGAGCAGAAAGAGGCGACAGAGAGAGGGGGACAGAGAGAGAGGGGGCAGAGAGAGGGTGACAGAGAGAGGAGGACAGAGAGAGAAAGGGACAGAGAGAGGGGGGACAGAGAGTGGGAGACAGAGAGAGAGGCGGTTGGGAGAGAGAGGGGGTCAGAGAGAGGGCGACAGACAGAGGGGGACAGAGAGAGAGGGGGACAGAGAGAGGGCGACAGAGATAGTGGTGACAGAGAGAGAGAGGGGGAAAGTGAGGGCGTACAGAGAGAGGCAGGTGGGAGAGAGTGGGGGTCAGAGAGAGGGCGACAGGGAGGGTGGACAGAGATTGGGGGAGATAGAGGGTGTCAGAGAGAGAGGGTACAGTTAGAGAGAGGGGGGCAGAAAGAGTCGACAGAGAGAGGGGGACAGAGAGAGAATGGCAGAGAGAGAGATGGGGGTAGACAGAGTGGGACAGAGTGAAGGAGGCAGAGAGAGTGGGGGACTGAGAGAGGGGGACAGAGAGAGAGGGGGCCAGAGAGAGAGAGGGGGACAGAGAGGGGGTCAGAGAGCGGGGAAGAGAGAGAGGGGACAGAGAAAGGAGCACAGAGAGAGGGGGACAGAGAGGGCGCACAGAGAGAGGGGGCAGAGAGAGGGCGACAGAGAGAGGGGGACAGAGAGAGGAGGGCAGAGAGAGAGGGAGACACAGAGAGAGGGGACAGAGAGAGGGCGACAGAGAGAGTGGTGACAGAGAGAGAGGAGGACAGTGAGGGGGTACAGAGACAGGCGGGTGGGAGCGAGTGGGGGTCAGAGAGAGGGGGGCAGAGAGTGGGGGAGATAGAGGGGGGTCAGAAAGAGAGAGGGGGTCAGAAAGTGAGGGGAGCAGAAAGAGGCGACAGAGAGAGGGGGACAGAGAGAGAGGGGGGCAGAGAGAGGGTGACAGAGAGAGGAGGACAGAGAGAGAAAGGGACAGAGAGAGGGGGGACAGAGTGTGGGAGACAGAGAGAGGCGGTTGGGAGAGAGAGGGGGTCAGAGAGAGGGCGACAGACAGAGGGGGACAGAGAGTGAGGGTCAGAGAGAGGGCGACAGAGAGAGGGGGTCAGAGATTAGGGGGACAGAGAGATGGGGGACAGAGAGAGGGAGACAGAGAAGGGGGATAGAGAGAGTGGGACAGAGAGAGGGGGATAGAGAGAGGGGTACAGAGTGGGGGAGAGAGAGGGGGACAGAGAGGGGGCAGAGAGAGGGAGAAATAGAGGGGACAGAGATAGGGGACAGAGAGAGGGGGTAGAGAGAGGGGGAGAGAGAGAGGGGACAGAGAAAGGAGCACAGAGAGAGGGGGACAGAGAGGGCGCACAGAGAGAGGGGGCAGAGAGAGGGCGACAGAGAGAGGGTCAGAGAGCGGGGGAGAGAGAGGGGGGCAGAGAGAGAGGGGGCAGAGAGAGGGGGGACAGAGAGACGGGGGGCAGAGAGAGAGGAAGGCAGAGTGAGAAGAGGGCAGAGAGAGGGGGACAGAGAGAGGGGGACAGAGAGAGGAGGGCAGAGAGAGAGGGAGACAGAGAGAGAGGGGACAGAGAGGAGGGCGACAGGGAGGGTGGACAGAGATTGGGGGAGATAGAGGGTGTCAGAGAGAGAGGGTACAGTTAGAGAGAGGGGGGCAGAAAGAGTCGACAGAGAGAGGGGGACAGAGAGAGGGGGCAGAGAGAGAGATGGGGGTAGACAGAGTGGGACAGAGTGAAGGAGGCAGAGAGAGTGGGGGACTGAGAGAGGGGGACAGAGAGAGAGGGAGAAATAGAGGGGACAGAGATAGGGGACAGAGAGAGGGGGTAGAGAGAGGGGGAGAGAGAGAGGGGACAGAGAGAGGGTGACAGAGAGAGAGGTGGGTGGAAGAGAGAGGGCGACAGAGAGGGGGTCGGAGAGCGGGAGAGACAGAGAGGACACAGAGGGAGGGTGACAGAGAGGGGGTCAGAGAGCGGGGGAGAGATAGAGGGGACAAAGAGAGGGGGAACAGAGTGAGGGGGAAGAGAGAGAGGGGACAGAGAGGGGGGGCAGAGAGAGGGGGGACAGAGAGTGGCGGGTGGGAGCGAGTGGGGGTCAGAGAGAGGGCGAGAGAGAGGGGGGACAGAGAGTGGTGGAGATAGAGGGGGTTCAGAAAGAGAGAGGGGGTCAGAAAGTGAGGGGAGCAGAAAGAGGCGACAGAGAGAGGGGGACAGAGAGAGAGGGGGCAGAGAGAGGGTGACAGAGAGAGGAGGACAGAGAGAGAAAGGGACAGAGAGAGGGGGACAGAGAGTGGGAGACAGAGAGAGAGGCGGTTGGGAGAGAGAGGGGGTCAGAGAGAGGGCGACAGACAGAGGGGGACAGAGAGAGAGGGGGACAGAGAGAGGGCGACAGAGATAGTGGTGACAGAGAGAGAGAGGGGGAAAGTGAGGGCGTACAGAGAGAGGCAGGTGGGAGAGAGTGGGGGTCAGAGAGAGGGCGACAGGGAGGGTGGACAGAGATTGGGGGAGATAGAGGGTGTCAGAGAGAGAGGGTACAGTTAGAGAGAGGGGGGCAGAAAGAGTCGACAGAGAGAGGGGGACAGAGAGAGAATGGCAGAGAGAGAGATGGGGGTAGACAGAGTGGGACAGAGTGAAGGAGGCAGAGAGAGTGGGGGACTGAGAGAGGGGGACAGAGAGAGAGGGGGCCAGAGAGAGAGAGGGGGACAGAGAGGGGGTCAGAGAGCGGGGAAGAGAGAGAGGGGACAGAGAAAGGAGCACAGAGAGAGGGGGACAGAGAGGGCGCACAGAGAGAGGGGGCAGAGAGAGGGCGACAGAGAGAGGGGGACTGAGAGAGGAGGGCAGAGAGAGAGGGAGACACAGAGAGAGGGGACAGAGAGAGGGCGACAGAGAGAGTGGTGACAGAGAGAGAGGAGGACAGTGAGGGGGTACAGAGACAGGCGGGTGGGAGCGAGTGGGGGTCAGAGAGAGGGGGGGCAGAGAGTGGGGGAGATAGAGGGGGGTCAGAATGAGAGAGGGGGTCAGAAAGTGAGGGGAGCAGAAAGAGGCGACAGAGAGAGGGGGACAGAGAGAGAGGGGGGCAGAGAGAGGGTGACAGAGAGAGGAGGACAGAGAGAGAAAGGGACAGAGAGAGGGGGGACAGAGTGTGGGAGACAGAGAGAGGCGGTTGGGAGAGAGAGGGGGTCAGAGAGAGGGCGACAGACAGAGGGGGACAGAGAGTGAGGGTCAGAGAGAGGGCGACAGAGAGAGGGGGTCAGAGATTAGGGGGACAGAGAGATGGGGGACAGAGAGAGGGAGACAGAGAAGGGGGATAGAGAGAGTGGGACAGAGAGAGGGGGATAGAGAGAGGGGTACAGAGTGGGGGAGAGAGAGGGGGACAGAGAGGGGGCAGAGAGAGAGGGAGAAATAGAGGGGACAGAGATAGGGGACAGAGAGAGGGGGTAGAGAGAGGGGGAGAGAGAGAGGGGACAGAGAGAGGGGGACAGAGAGAGAGGTGGGTGGAAGAGAGAGGGCGACAGAGAGGGGGTCGGAGAGCGGGAGAGACAGAGAGGACACAGAGAGAGGGTGACAGAGAGGGGGTCAGAGAGCGGGGGAGAGATAGAGGGGACAAAGAGAGGGGGAACAGAGTGAGGGGGAAGAGAGAGAGGGGACAGAGAGGGGGGGCAGAGAGAGGGGGGACAGAGAGTGGGGGATTGTGAGAGAGGAGGACAGAGAGAAGGGGGAAAGAGAGACGGTGACAGAGAGACGATGACAGAGACACGGTGACAGAGAGAGGGAG